>NW_021680350.1:363118-395130 GCF_001412515.2 Diachasma alloeum
GGGGGGGGGGGGTGGTATAGAGGGGGAATAGGGACCAGAAGGCGGTTGAAATTGACGATTAGACACACCAGTCGGCCAACTCTCATCCTTCTGTTGATGTTTATATTTATTTTTCGTTATGGATTTTTCGTTGTGGAGTGACATTTTGGAGTGAAGACTCATAAGAAGTGAGAATAAAGGACAGGTGTCGAGAAAACATGGTGAAAGGTGTGAAGTCTTGTGTCCCAAAGTGTGGGAATATTAAAGTGGCAAACCCGACTCTGTCATTTCAAGGTTTTCCAACGGATTTGGAGAGGTGCAAGAAATGGATCAGAGTCGTGGGTGATGAAGACCTGGACTATCTGACTCCTAAAACCCTGACAAACGCTCGCTTCGTGTGCTCTGCATATTTTAGTAGTGTACAATTATCGAAACGCACTAAGAAGAGTTTGAGCAGAACTGCAGTTCCAGACTTTTTGGACCCTCAGATTATTCCTCTCAGCGATGAGGTCATGAAAAATTTTCCTCTGAAGGCGGAAACAATCCTCATCAAGACCTCATTCGTGAAGCTGGATGATGCTAAAATGAATCGATTGAGTGAGTCCCTCTTAAGTGCATTCATTTTTTTGTGATTTGAATGAAAAATGTCAACGAAATTTATTTTGCTGATCACTAGTTTTCCAATCCAAACTGTCTGCTGACATTTTTCCTACACTTCACTGGTCAACAAACTAATTGAATTATGGGTTAGAATGACTCATTGACATTGGTTTCTTTCTTCACTTCCAGAAGTGGCAGACCAAATTATTCAATCCAGGAAGCGAGTTCTTCAAGAGCCATCATTGGTTACTGGTAGGAACAACAGTCCCTTCATTGCAGGTGAATACAATTCTAATTTTTGATTACCAACTATAATGATAAATGTTCTTTGGCCTCCTAGTCAGTGTCAATTATTGTCTGAATTCAATTTCCATAGAAAAATCTCAAGGAAATGTTCCAAGGCCAAGGATTGAATCATTTAGTTCTTCAGCACCCAAGAAGCCACATGATTCAGGTATCTCTTTTTTTTATTTTTAGTTTATTTGAATTGAACTGATTTTTGGTAAAATTTTGAACATGAAAAAAGAATTCATTACTATGGCGAAAGAATGTTTTCTAGAGGGAAAATTGATTATTTATAAATTAATTGCGACGAGGTAAAACGATCGATAAGTCAACTTTGCTTCTCGCTCTAGTTTCGAGAAATATCTCCGAATCTGAGAGAGATAGCGGAATCATTCTCAAGATATTTCTTGTACGCCTCGTTTCGCTCTACAAAATTGGTCTGTTTGAAATGCAATTCCAGACCATTCTGGTCGACTAGCTCGGCCTACTTCGAAAATCTCCGGGACCCTTCGGGTCATCAGTCATAAGTGACCGAAACACGCGCGAATCAGTCTAGGCTTAGCCTCTCACCGTATAAGTATATCTTGAGCAAATCACCTGTAGACGTCGTATAGTATCAGTACAGTTCCGATCAGTATATCAACTCAGTTCATTTATTCAGTTTTATAAATTCAGTCTAGAGTCAATCAACGCAGTTAAATAATTATCAGTATAAATTCAGTAAATCAATTAACAACTTTCTGGAGACATTCAACCGTGTATAAAGTGTACATATTTTCAGACTTTGGTGGCTATTGTCCACCAATAAATTGTGACTTTAGAAAACTCATTATTTTTTCTTTCACGGCTCATCCTACTTGAACTATCCCCTAACACCTCCCACAATCTACCCAATTTACAGATCCTCTCCTCAAACATGGTTCTTAGAGAAATTCCGATATGTTGCTTCGATTTCGAGATATTCAGCGAAAACTGACCGCCAAAGGAATCGACTTGAATGGTTGTACTTCTCCGCAAATGAAATGATTGATGAGAAATGCTCAGTCTTAGGAAAACTCCTACTTTTTAATTTAGTATCCAGAGGTGGTGCAATTGTTATACATGTGATCGAGGTACATTTTTTGGGGAAATACTAATTTTTGTTGGTTCAATGAAGAGATCTGGATGTTGTAAAAGTTTATTTTTGAAATATCTCGAGCGGGGGTGGGTTTAGGGGAAAAGGTGAAAAGCACTTTTTTTTAGTGGAGAAAATTCTCTATAAAAAATGTCTGTAGGAATTGAGGTAGTTGTGGGAAGTAACAATTCACTAACAAATGCGGTCAAGTTAAAGAATCACAGTATATTCAAAGACGTTAAGATAATATGTACAAAAGTAAAGAATAAGACTTAGAAGTATAAGACTTAGGTGTCTGTGTCTCGGCTAACGCTGGTCAACGTGTGGCTGTGGATGTAGCGAGCCGCTACATCTTGACTTTTTTTCTAAAACTTGTTCCTTGCAAAGTTATTTCCCTAGTAGTTCGGAAGAACAAAACGTGTGTTGAAATATAATTAAAGATTATTCTCGTTAATCAAATTAAGAATGCATCGATTTTTTAGTAATCACCATAGAATATTTGGGTAACGTCATAAATACTTGAAATGAAAGTTCATCAAGGTCTCCAAAGTATATCAATGGAACTGAAGAAAAAGAGGCAACCGACTGCTAATCAAATACTTGTCCTTACAAACTAGATTCCCTTTATCTTATTTTACTTAAATCAAATCAGCGACATTCATGGGCATCCCGTGTCGATCTGGGTGGAGTAGTACTGCTCAATGTCCCGAAGAATCCTGATGTCGTCGGTTTTGACGGAATTTCTGGACACCTTTGCGTCCAAAACGACCTGATCTACCTATTTTGTGAATGTACAATTCTCTGTTGTTGAAGAGATGGTAGTTTATCACCAGGGAGACTTGTTGGACGTCTATTCCACGTGCCCAGACGTCTGTTGTTATTAAAACTCGACTCTGTCCTGATCTGAACTCCTTCATGATGCGTCAGCCAATCCACCTTGCGTTTAGTACAGAGATCACACAGTGTGTCAAACTTCCACTCCTCTCGTTCAACAGCCACGAAGAACTGTTTGATACCCTCGAGTGTCAACTCATCATGCTTCACGAGAATTCTTCTGGGATCAGTCATGAATTTATTCGTCATCTCGAGGATCTCGTGAGGGAGTGTGGCTCAGACCAGGACCACTCGAGTCAACAGTTCATAATCCTGACGTCCTCCTCCAGGTTTGTCCCCCCAATACAAGCATGACACTGTACGTTCCAGAACTCCCCAAGCGCCAGGATGACCTTCTGAATCGGCACTGCTAACTCCCTCGTGGCAGACAGCATCAGGACCTATGTCTCACGTATTTGTGTGTCAAATGTCTGGAGAATGGAAATGGAAAACGTCGCTGTTTTTCCTGTTCCTGACTGTGCCTCTGCGATCATGTCCCTGCCCTTCATGGGGTAGGGCTTGATGGAACGTTGTTGACTACCCGAGGGCTTCTCAAAACCATAAGCATAAATTCCTCGTAGAAGCTCATCCCTGAGCCCCATATTATCGGATGTGGGGATGACCTCGACATCCTCACTCGTTTCAAATTCAACATTTGATAAATCCTCGCTCTGGGCGACGCGACGTTACTTTCCCTTCGCCATTTTGCGAGGAAACTCCCTACTTTTTAATTATTTTATCGATGTCTTTCTGAACTAGAAGGATTCCAATGAAGATTGAATAAAGGTCAATAAATAATGACGTGGACCTTCTAAAAATGGAGATGGCCTCTAGTAAATTTGAATCTTTGTGACGTAAGAGCCTCGTGAAATTGCCCTTCAGAAGGTACCTCACTCATGACCTCAGGTATTTATCATTGCAGGATTGCATGAAAATCATGAGAAAAATTTTCCCCTGCACCTCGGCGATCACACATACTGCACAGAAGTATTACAAGACATTCAGGAAATTGAGAGAACTTGTAAGTCTACAAAGTCTTTTATGTCACTACATCCTTTTAAATTGCATTATTTATTTTTTTGTGGTGGACACGTGTATGATTTCATTATTGGGGGTTATTTTGTGAAATTGAGCTTATATCTTAGCGTCATCTATTGGAATTATGGAAAATTCTAGAAATTTCGAGGTAATTCGAGAAGTTTCTTGAGATTTCGATAGAATTCAAGTAATTTCTGGAAATTTTCAAAAAATTGAGGGAATTTCTTGGAAATTCGAGGGAATCCATCACTCCCCTCAACGTGTTGTTGAAAAATCCAAATGATGGAAAATCCCTGAAATTCTTGCATAAATAAAAAAAAATGATACTATCTATATTATCTTCAAACTCTGACGAAATATAATTAGAATTTCTCTTTTTATACATAATGCAATGAGATAGGAACATTATATTGGAGGAACCCATGGAAAAGTTCTCTCTTAGGGAAATTTTTGGAAAATTCGCAGAAATAATCACGAAAATCAAATCAATAAAGCCGTCTCCGTCCCCGAAGATCCATTGAATATTTCTCATTAAAGAATTGGCAGAATGATTGATATTAAATATTGTCACGATTGAAAATTATTTGAACTACGAAGAGTCATTCTAAATGGCCAGTTCTATGATGATCTTTAATTACATTGGATTATTCCCACGTCACAGTCGCATGAATTTCCGATACACGGGGAGATCACCAATATCTGTGCACTGGAATATTTTTTTGGTAATTTTTTTCAGGTGAAAATCCAGCATGTTGCCACATGAAGAGCAATATGGTGATGGAGGGAACTCAGAGGAAAGTAGTCAGAAGGGCTCCCTTCTCCCCCATTGATTCAAGCTCTGCAGAGCTTGTCAACAATGTGATAACTATGGAAAAAGTGACAAAACCATCGTCCACCGGGTATGTATGCCGCAGTGCTATCAAAGTATCTAGTGCTTCAAGTTCAGTAGTTACAATTGATATATTCGCGCTGTGAAAAAAAGTGATTCATTTATAAGAGGGATTAAATAGTTTAGTGGTTCTATAATATTCTCGTTCATATTGTGCATAATACAATAATCATGTGCTTACAAGAGGTGCGATTATGTTCGGTGAAACGTGAATCGTGATGTGTTGTGTTTCTCTGCGATTTTTATAATAATAATGAACCAATTTTTTAGTCGAAACCGTGATAGTTTTAGTAACCGTTAAAGTTATTTGTGATTTCAATTATTTGCAGTTTCTTCCATTCCACTTTGGATCCTAAAATTTCCGATTACACATCCAAACAATCCTCCCGGATTTATGTCTGTTAGGGTTTATTGAGTATTTGTTGAGACTACGGAAAAATCATTACATGTCATAAACCCGAAGTTACCTATATTATTATACATTCCATTGTCCTGCTATGTTTCCGGACCTTATTTTAAATAACTCCACTAACCGTCACATATTGACATTCCTACCGACTTTTGCAATTAATGTTTTATCATCTCATTTAATTTCCGTATTCCAACGAGCCCTCAATCCTCTTGGATTTCCTTACATGATATTCGGAATTTCCTCTCCGTTTATCAGCAATTTATGTAGGAACTTGAAGACGTTTGAATTATTCAGCCGTCTACTGCTCAATTTTATTTGAGTCCATTGAATCAACAGCACCACAAAGTAAAAAGTGCAAGTATGGGGAATGGGGTAGTACGCTGTAGTTAATAGAATATTATATGCATGCATACTCGTAGAAATACCTGATGAAATATCATCCACTGTAATGCTTCAATCTCCGCAATTACACTCTGTAATTTCAAGACGAGGCCATTGAGGTAAGTAAAGAAACAAATAAATACGATTAATTTTGTGCTTTAATACATTCGTACGAAACTATATCATTTGTTTTAAGACTCTTTGAATGTCACATGAAATATTCAGCAGAAAAACCTACCGCTTGCTGTATATGAATTTTTGGAGTTTCTTGTGCTGTAATATTTTTCCTAGGATTTTGAAATGCGAAGCAAAAAATATATTGGATAATTCATACCCTATCATTCCCATAGGAAAATGCTTACATATTCTCAGAAATGGATGATTTTATGGATAATTGTTATTTTTTTGTAATAGCTTCCATTTTTGGGAAATAAAATGGGGGAAACTAATCAAGTGACATAAGGGTCAAATGAGAGGATGAGAGGCACGATGTCAAGGGTCAAATGAGAGGAATGTGTGGATTGATTTCAAGGGTGACGCGGATGAGATCTGTTGAGTGGTAATAAGAGTCACGGGGGAGGGATCTGTTGAGCGATAATAAGGGTCACGGGGGGGAGATCTGTTGAGTGATGACAAGGGTCACGCGGGGGAGATCATTGGAGGGATGATAAAGGTCACCCGGGGGAGATCAGTTCAGCTATGACGAAGGTAAAGCGGGGATTGATGCGATGACACGGATAACGGGGAAAATACGAGTGGATTAAAGGATCAAGCAGGGAAGACAAAAGGCGTAATATAAAGGGTCAAATGAGAGAGACGAGTGGTGTGATGTAAAGAGTCAAGTGGGAGAGACGAGACGGATGATGTCAAGAGTCTATCGAAAGCAAAGAGTGGATTGCTTTCAAGGGTCAGGCCGGGAGATCTCGTGAATGATGACGAAGATCAAACGGGAATGACGAACGGAGTAATCACGAGGATGAAAACACCCTTTTCATACTTCCATCAATTTTATCCTCGATTTTACCCTTGAAATCACGCCGTTCTACTTTACCGTACGACCCTCGTCATTTCTCTTACTCATTTTCCCGCAGTTAACCCTTGTGATTATTCCACTGGTGTCCCCTATTTGACCCTTGTTATGAATTCCTTTTAAGTTGAGACTTCCGAATGTATCATGTTTAGACTTGAAAATCTCGAGTTGAGACTTCCAAAACCCAATTTCAGGCTTTGAGGACTCGACTTGACTTTTCTTTCAAATTCAGAATATTCATGAATTCTAATTGAAAAATGAAATTTGATGGGGAAAGGTGGGGCGAAGTAGAACGGCGGAGCCAGATGAAACGATACAGAATTTCGGTTTACGGAGATGAAAGGATTTTTTTTGTGTTTCTGAAGATTAAGCCATTTTTGAGAACGTCTGCAATTGTAGATAAAATGGTCTTGAGGGTCAAACGGCTTTCACGAATGTTTGGGACAAGAATCGAATGGTTCTGAGGGTTGAACGACGCTTAAGGATGTTTGGAGTTGACATTCCAGTGATCGTAAGGGTCGAGAGGGTCCGAGCAAAGTGATCAGTGGTCATTTGACACTTAATCTTCTAGGTCTTCATAGGTTGTTCGGCCCGCAAGTCAATTTAATCCCCAACTTAAACATTATTGAGGATCATGTCATCACGCCACTCGTCTCCCTCGTTGCACCCTCATGATCACTTTGCCAACGGTCGGGGAATGAACTGTTCATATTTCTGATACTGTTCGACGTCAAGAGAATGAATGAATTACTCGGAGATTTTATGGAAATTACAGAAGAAAACTGTGTGTTGAAAGCAGGAGACGTACATCGACCGATGAATGTAAATTCAGAATCTACTAACAATACTCAAGTACCACCTGTAGTTTTCGGTCACAGTGACAAACGGGAATGATATCGCAAGTCAGGTAAGAATGTCCTACTGAAACGCGGACATTTGTATACTGTAGGAATTCAACGGGAAAGGGGAGTATATAATCCCATTTCTCTTGTCAACTCTCCTAAGATGATGATCCTCATGGAGTTATTCTGAGGCTCATAAGCCTCATGAATTGACTCATGTTAGGGAATAATCAATTAAACATTGATAATACAAATTCAAGAATCCTCCTATACTCGAAGAAATGGATAATTTTTGCCAGTACCGGATGGTACTTGGTGTCAGTTTACTTCTGAAGAGACCCATAAAACTTAAGGAAAATATTCCTAAGTATTTTTCGGACTTTCCACAAGTTTTATTCAATTTTTGATTATTTTGTTATTAAAAATACAACCGGTAGATCAATGGAGAAGCATTTTCTGGGTAGGAATATGATACATTTACTAGCAAAGAGGTGAAACGGTTCAAGCTGATTTCGTCGGAGGGTAAGTTTTTGCTGAATATCGCGAAATCTGAGGGACATAGCGAAATGTCTATGGAAACCTTTTTTGTAAGTCTTATTTTGCTCTACGGAGACGGTTTCCACGAAAAATTTCGCTCTCTGTCTTAGATCCGTATATATGTCTTGTAAACTGAGCGAGAAGTTGATCCGACTAGGCCGGTTTTACCTCTTCTTTCCTGGATTAATGCCAACATTTGAAAAATACCATCTAATCGTTCAAAAGACAATAAAGATCGAACCACCTCGATTTCTTCCAAGTATTCTTAATCAATGAATCAACACCAACCACTGCCATTTTAACAGTTGCTGTACACAGAGTAACGGCCAAGAAACGAATGGAGAATATTGGTTTGACTGGAGAAGCCATCACCCCACGCAAGAAGACGATTCTCGAGACAGCAAGAAAGAGAGAACGAGAATTATTGGCGAAAATACGAGATTTGCAAGAGGAAAATGACGGGTTAAAAAAGGTCACATCAGACGAGAAGTATACTCCTCTTCTCCATCAGATATCTTCATTAACTTTACGAAAAATTGTCGAGGCGCAGTTGCGCAATGCGGGGAAAAAGGCAAGAGGTCGTCGGTGGACTTTGGATGATAAACTGATTGCTTTATCCATCTTCAAACGCGGAGCTAAAGCTTACAAATATTTGGCTCATCTGATCCCATTACCTTCAGTTGAAATCTTGAGAAATCTCCTAAAGTGTATTCTACTTGGTACAGGCCTGACTGATGGAATGCTGAAGCATTTGAAAAAGTGCGTCCAGAAAATGACGTCGAAGAATAGCAATTGTACGATCGTATTCGATGAAATGGCCCTAAAGAAACAATTAATCATCAATGAGAGTACAGGAACTATCGAAGCTTTTGAGGACTTCGGATGCAATCAAAGAACGAACAATATTGCCGACCATACGCTAGTACTGATGCTGCAGGGGATTGGACCGCCAAAATGGAAACAACCCATCGGTTTTTACTTCGTCAGCGGCACTGTGCAGCAGAAGATGTTGAAGCACATTTTGAAGGAGGTGATTGAGAAGGTCGACAGCACTGGTCTCAATGTAGTTGCCACTGTTTGTGGTCAAGGACCCACCAACGTGGGAGCATTGAATTCCTTGCATGAAGAGACCCATAAAAAATGCACCGGAAATTATTTCAAGGTCAACGATAAGAAGGTGTACATCATCTATGACGTACCACATCTGTTCAAATGTCTGCGGAACAACTTGATTGGCAACTTCGTCGGGTGGAAGAAGAGACACCCCAATGAGCCGCTGGCAAACTATCCAGGGAAGCACGTCCTGCAAGCCTATCTAATTGAGAGGAAACGTGATCTTGGGATTAGTAATTTGAAGAAGGACTACCTAGTCCCCACTTCAAAAGCGAAGATGAGAGTTAAGTATGCAACTCAGACACTGAGTAAATCAGTTTCCAGGCTCATTCATAGCATATGCAGCTTGTCCAATGGTCAGCTTTTGAGGGGGGGGAGGGGTGACGTGACGGCGCAGGTCATCCGAGAACTGGACGAAATATTCGACTGGATAAATGGATCAGCAAACAAGAAGGACGAGAAGTCAGGTCAGAGAAGCCAGGTCAGAGAACCCTGGTGACGTTGTCCTTGAAGCATCTCGAAAGATGAGCTTACTTCCAGGATCTCGTAGAGAAGATGACATTCATGGGATGGAATAGTAAATGCGCGCAAGATGTATGCATCAGTAGTCTTGCCCTTACTCTGTCGTAATTCCAAGATCTGTGGCGGTACTTGAGAGATGAACAGGGTTTCACCCAATTGAACCTCCGTCAATTGAACCAGAATGCCCTAGAGAATTTGTTTGGAGTTTTGCGTCAACTTGGAGTAACCAACGAGAACCCAACAATCTCCCATTTCATGTCAGGCTTCAAAACTGTTATTGTCCAAGGGTTGTCCGCTCCACATCCTGAAGGAGCCAACTGTGAGGATGATGGGGCTCATTTCTTGACGGATTTGAAAGATTTCATCGGTGGTACAACTGAGATGGACCCCCAGGAATCATTGATATCCCTGGATACTATTCTTGGTAGTTCCACCGACATAAATAGTCAGAAGCCACTATTCACTCATGATGACAATGTACTATACATTGGAGACGATGAAATCCAGAGAGATTACGTGAAGCTCGATGAGAGTCTACGCGAAATTGGTGATGATGAGTTATTCGGATACGCTGAGAGATCTCCGTCATCAATTGGATCGAAGGCGGCCCAAGCTGTATTGGCTAAGTCGGATTGCCCTGAGCGCCAATCATCATTTTATGATGTCAATAGTGCCCCGAACACATTGATGTTGATTGGAGTCGACTGGCCCTTCTCCAACCAGTTCCTGGCAATGATGCAAGAAGCTATCAGAACCTTCGAGAAAGACGTTATTCCTTGCATCTACTGCTCCGACATCAAGACGATTTGTATAGAGAATCTCACCTTCAATTGTGAACTCTGATGGATGACCTGTCAAAGTCATGCAAATGAAGTCTCAAGGAAATTGTTGGATTTCTTGGCAGGAGAACTCATTACAGATGAATGCAAAAAGAGGAATGATGAGTTGAAGCATTTAGAGAATGAATCCGCGAATGCGGCGAAGATTGCACAGCAGATAGGTCGAGCTAAGTGGTGAGGTTTTCTTTTTTGTTCTCATTTGACTGATACATTCTTAATGACCTACTTTACAACATATAACTGCCCCCCCCCCCGCGCCGCTAAATGATCACAAGTGGCTCATTCCGATGGTAGAGTTTCGTTTTCATACGAATTTTCCTGGAAATCCATGGTCTCGTTCTCGACAAACCGGTCCTACACCTTTTTCCTCCAAGCGATTTTGTTCTCCTTTGGCCAATAATTTCCTCGTGACGTACTTTACAAGATACAACCGCCCCCTCGCTGTTAAATGACCGTAAATTGGTTATTTGTACGCTAGAGTTCCGTTTTTATAGGAATTTCGCCAGAAATTATTGGTCTTGCCGTCGAAAAATTGGACTCTAAAATATCGATATCACGAAGTTTCGATACCGTATCGGGAAACACTAGTCCCTTCACTACGTCATTATACCCCTTCTCTCTCCTGCATAAATTTTCTCAAGAGTCTATTTACTTGTTCAATTATAATTATTCATTCATTAATTCGTCCTTTTTCAGAAGAGCCAGTTCCCAGCATAATGAAATTGTTCCTCGCATCGATACATTTCTTCCCGATTATGAATCGATGGAGGATCCGAGTTTATTGATATTAATTGAAATATCTCATCATCAGTGTTTCCCAGTGTACAGAAACAGCAACAGAATATGTTCCTAATTATAACGAATTAATGAAAATTTGCTAATGTGAATGTATTTTAGGGAGATTTTTCAGATTATTATCGAGTCAAAGTACTCAGAATTTGTATATAATAGATGAATTATTGATGAAATTTTTTCCAGTGCAATACGACGCATGATATACAACATGTGGCTTCTAAATCGAAAACGAAGACTGATATGTAAAAAAAGCTTCTAGTGGTTAATTACTGGCACGTATGGGGAATGTTAACATTATTATTTCGTGAGAGGCCTTGAGATGTGTATATACCAGCTCTCAATCACTGGAATCGCTCCCAGTTTAAGTAGGAAAGCAACGCAATGTCATTAAATCAATTCTTGTAGCCATAAACCAAGCCGAAAATGTATGAAAATTTTCAACAATTCATTTTCAATGAGCCTGCGTAAATCGTAATTCTTTCAATCGATTTTCAGTCGGTGAGAAGGAAGTTCATATATATTTACTACAATATTTGTTAATTTATTAGATATAATTGACATATCATATATCATGATTGATGTTATGTGATATTCATTCATTTCATACTTATTTTGTTCTTCACAATGCAATACGAGAAATCCCACTCGAATGATTCATTCATTGACATTCCATGTCAACTCAGCCACACCGGATTTTTTTTTGTCTGGGAAAAATCATTGAGTAGGTGTATTTTGAACTACTACATAGAGCCAGTGATCATGCAAAATTTCATTGCCCTGACACTTTTTGTTTCTGAGATAATCAATACGAAACTTGCAACTTTCAAAAAATCATTACTTCTGAATGGAGCATCCGATTTTGATAAATAAAAAAAGAAAATTTTCGTTTTTCCTCGTACTTCAAGATAAAGAATACTTCAGAGCCGTCAAGAAGGTTCTAGACCCGTTTTTCGAGAATTGTTCGCGTTTTCATTTTTTTTCACTCTAGGGCCGCTCGATATTCGATCGAAATATTTTTTTTATGATAGAGGATGTCCTTATATGATATGAAAAAAATACGCCATAATGGAAGAGCGAAGCAATGCAAGGGAAAAAATTTTTGTTTTCGAAATTTTTGGGTTTTTCAGTTTTTAGGGGAGATCCATCGGTTTTTTTCAAAGAAATCAGTCTGTCAACTATTATTCTTTGTTCATATATGATGGCAAAAGAGTACGGCATCATTTAAGAGAGAAAGAATGCTCCGAAAAAAAATTTTCTTCGAAATTTTTACGTTTGTTTGTCGTTTAGGAGAGTTGCATTATTGTTACTGAAAAAGGGGTTTGTCAATAGACTTTTTCTGTTCTGCTGGATAGAATAGAGTATTGCTACGACTATAAATCTTTTCTCAACAACACACTGTGCTTTCCGGTAACGAAAAAGTATGGGAAAAAAACAATTTTTATTTTTCTATAACGACAACATTTTATATTTTCACATTTTTACAATACGGCGAAATTCTCCACTCTCTTCGACGACAAGTTCCAACATGCACTGATGAATTATTTACATCACGATTACTGTCTTCTGCGAGTTTTTCGTTTTGTTGTTGTTTGTTTTTGCTTTGGGAAAACCTCCTCGTTAGCCGAAGCCGAATATCGTTTAATTAACAATTGCTCTCCCGGTATCGGAATAAAACAATGGTGTTTTTGAATGGCTGGAATAGCTTTGGCACTATCAAATCTCTCTCTCAACTCAGTTTTGATATTCTCGTGTTCTGCCTTGGTGAAAAAAAACATCAATCCCTTCAAAATTCTCTTTTGACCGTCGAAACAAAGCATCTGGCGTGAGGATCTGGCGTGTTCACCATGAACGATTTGCAAGCTCTTACGTCTGGCTTCTCTCTTAAAGACAGCTCCTACTCCGTCACAAGCTCCTTTACCGTNACTTTGGTCATCTTCCGAATCATAATCCATGGAAGAACTGTCGAATTCAGCTTCATCGTCTGGTTCGTCGTCGATTGATATGCCGGAATCATCAAGATGGAAAGATCGACCGAATCTCAGAGAATTGTTCATCACATCCAGACTTGGGTCACATGTTTCGGCTTGGAGCATTGATATATCGGGTGGAGTTTCTGAACGCTGAAGATGTGTAGCATTACGTTTACCCGTGGGGACATATGGAGGAATGACATAAGTTGGAGCTCTCGTTCGGCATTGATCACAGATTTTCGCAAACAATGGTAAAAAAGGGAATTGCTCTNGCACGACAATGGGCTTCCGCATCTATGCCAAAATCAGTCTTGTGATGCAAGAGATTCGTGATCTGAAAACGATTCTTGTAATGTTGTGCAGCTCCATCGGTAACATAGATCATTTTCTCCACGCTTTCATAGTTGTCTTTCACATGCTGTATTCAAATCGTCTGTATCAAATAAACAGCGGCAGTATCGTGAGTCGTACTATCCGACAAAACGACTAAACTCCGATGTTGGATTTCATTTTTTTCGCGATCNATTCTATGAAATTCGAAGATATCAATTCCGAGAATAAAGATCATTTCTATATAATCAACGTTAAAATTCCTTAACTCGTTGCAAGAATAGAATAAGATAGGAGCTCGGTAGTCCATCCATACAGAATCGTATGGTGATAAAAAATCAATCGNAAAACGACTAAACTCCGATGTTGGATTTCATTTTTTTCGCGATAGTAGTAAACAACGGGATGAACTGTACACTGGTCATTATTGTAGTGGAAGGATTGAGCAGCATCTTGAGCCACAAAAGCGTAATTTTCTGAAAAATCGCAATGCACCAGTACTTCTCCATTATCCAAATTCTTTTTTCGCTGTTTGACAAAAGCCGATTGTTCTTTAGCGATGAAGTGATGGGGCTTTAATACTCTCAATCGTTCCATTANACAGAATCGTATGGTGATAAAAAATCAATCGAGAAATTGAGGTTTTTTTCTAGAATTAAAGCCTTGGAACCGACTGATGATGATAAATCAATTAATTGATTCCCTTTGTTTCTTCCTCTCATTTGTTTGATCATAATTTAGCAATCTTCCGATGATGATAATGTTCAATTCAACTATCTACCCTTCCAGTAAAAATTTCGATGAAAAATTTTTTTTTCGGCGCACTCTTTCTCCGTTACATGATGGTCTTATGTCATCATATATGAACGAAGAATAATGGTTGACAGACTCATTTCTTTAAAAAAAACCGATGGATCTCCCCTAAAAACTGAAAAACCCAAAAATTTCGAAAAAAAAAAAATTTCCGGTGCATTGCTTCGCTCTTCCATTATGGCGTATTTTTTTCATATCATACAGGGTGTCCCATTTGGAGCAATGCACCCAAATATCTTCTAAGGGGAGCAAGTGATAGAAAATTTTCAGGGACATAAGTTGTAGAGTTCCGAGGAAGACATTTGATGCATGCATTTTTTTGAGCTTTCACGATCATACTTACAATCTGCAAGCACAAGGAGCTTTTTCTTAAGTGGCAATTGCATTTTTTACCCTAATGAAACTTGTTCTCCTCGATAAGTAGTTTTCAAATACCTCATCATCCATGTGAACTTCTTCGATTTTACTCGGAGAATGCGACGAAAATGAGTTCTGTTATCAAAGTGAAGATTCACACACCCTTGACGCGTCTTGGCGTAGATAATTGTTGTACTAATCCATTTACCAACCGTAATTATGGAATGTAAACAATAACAAAGAATTCCCCATTACCTCGAGGATTCTGCTATTCGAAACAGTTTCAATTCAACCAGAATCGAGTTAGTATCCCCTGTAATTTCATTGAACACATCACGATGTATTCAGCGAGTGAAATTGTCGATATTTTACTCGTATTAGGAGAGTGCCGCGGAGTCTATCGAGCCGCTGCCCAGACATATCGAGAACGGTACCCTAATCGCCAACGTCATCCCACAGATGCAGTAATTCGGAACATTGAAAGGAATTGTAGGAGAGGACGAACTTTTCGACGACAACAACCACAACAACAAGGTATTAATCCTGATGATCCACGAGCTGTTGCCATTCTCGCTATGGTTCACATGAATTCACGCGAAATTCACATGATTCATGCTAAAAAAGCNTATGGTTCACATGAATTCACGCGAAATTCACATGATTCACGCTAAAAAAGTCTGAATCTTTAGTTTGATAACAGAACTCATTTTCGTCGCATTCTCCGAGTAAAATTAAAGGAGTTCACATGAATGATGAGGTATTTGAAAACAACTCATCAAGGAGAACAAGTTTCATTGGGGTAAAAAATGCGATTGCCATTTTAAAAAAAGCTCCTTATGCTTGCAGCTTGCAAGTATGATCCTGAAAGCTCAAAAAAATGCATGCATCAAATGTCCTCCTCGGAACCCTATAACTTATATTCCTGCAAATTTCCTGTCACTTGCCCCTCTTAGAAGATATTTGGGTGCATTGTTTCAGATGGGACACCCTGTATAAGGACATCCTCTATCATAAAAAAAATATTTCGATCGAATATCGAGTGGCCCTAGAGTGAAAAAAAATGAAAACGCGAAAAATTCTCGAAAAACTGGTCTAGGAGCTTCTTGCTGGCTCTGAAGTATTTTTTATCTTGAAGTACGAAAAAAAACGAAAATTTTCTTTTTTTATTTATCAAAATCGGATGCTCCATTCAGAAGTAATGATTTTTTGAAAATTTCAAGTTTCATAATGATTATCTCAGAAACAAAAAGTGGCAAGGCAATGAAATTTTGCAAGATCACTGTCTATATGTAGACTCAATGATTTTTCTCAGACAAAAAAAAATCCGGTGTGGCTGAGTTAACATGGAATGTCCCATATATATTTATATGCAAATATAAAAATATAAATATGTCCTGAGAATTCTCTCTAGAACTGCTGACTTTACTGGTTGATCTTCTCTGTAGTGCTGTTGATCTTGCTGATTTCTCTACGGCCTGATCATGTCGTTAATTGACATTGTTGATGAGCTGATTGAATCACTGATGAGTACGGGTTGAAGTCATTTGTCATGACTCAGCTTTGTGGTAGTGCTCTCTCCTCTGTCAATGCCAGGGGCATTGAATATGGCCAATGCCGGCGGCGTTGGACGTTATGGTAATGTTCTGCTTAGAGATCGTCAGATTGGAGATCGTCTGACTTCTCGGTGCAGTAGATACAGTGCTGGAAATTCTGATTTCCAGATTTTAACTGCGTCTTACAGTTGTGAATATCTGTGGAGGGAGCCTCTGAATTTCTTATGCGTTTGATCGCATTAAATTCTAATAATTCTTGGTCTCTGCTCTGTAGTGATGCTCTGTTACTTGCTCCCTTGAAGATTCCGATACTGCAGTTAAGGTAATCTTCGTTGAACAAGTTGATTAATTGGGCCATTTTACCTTCAATTAATCTGTGTGTTGGCCAACTTCTTCATGATTTCAGGATTGATAGATGACCCGCCATGATTGTCAATCCCTCTACTGTTGTTGATTAGACCAGTCTGTAGATGATTTGGGTTGGCTTGTTGGAGATCTTCTGAGAAACCGATCTTTACTGACTCCATAGTTGATGATCTGAATGTTGATTCTCTTGAAGATGTAATTGTTGATCTAACTGCTGATCTGAAGGTCGTGTCCCCTCTCGGTGAGCCATTGACCTTTTGCTGATGATGGTCTCTAATAACTGTCAAATTTATCGAAGAACGTATTGATTTCTCCGACCCTCCATTGTTGATGTAGTGAAGTTATTGAAATACTTAATTAGACAGCATAGGGGTGAGTGAACCCGTGGCACTGTCTTGTTAATGTACTAAGTCCGTCTTGAGGTCAATGACTTTGTCAGTTTCGGACATGGTGAGTATCTGGGCTAATTACCGAACGCTGAGTGTGAAATTCGTCTGCTGCTTGAACCACGTGGTAGGGCGGCTCAAGTGTTGAGGAGCTATTTTGATTGTCGACGACTTCCGAACATTTACGATATTTATACTCTGAGATCACTGATGTCTTGTTTACACCGACTTCCTTGCGGAATGTAAACAAGATTGGCCCTTCGTTCTCGTCACCGTTGATGCCCTGCCCGTTCGATGGCTCGTGTGAACTCCGAAAGTTCGTTACACACGAGGAGTTTCTTTTTCTTTCACAGCACTATCACTAACACTTTTTCCACAAATCCGGCTCGAAGAACCAGTGTTTCAGGAGAGGATCTGTAAATTGGGTCGATTGTGGGATGGTGTTAGAGGATAGTTAAAGTAGGATGAGCCGTGAAAGAAAAAATAATGAGTTTTCTAAAGTCACAATTTATTGGTAGCCAACAGCCACCAAAGTCTGAAAATATGTACACTTTGAATACACGGTTGAATGTCTCTAGAAAGTTGTTAATTGATTTACTGAATTTATACTGATAATTATTTAACTGCGTTGATTGACTCTAGACTGAATTTATAAAACTGAATAAATGAACTGAGTTGATGTACTGATCGGAACTTTACTGATACTATACGACTTCTACAGGTGATTTGCTCGAGATAGACTTATACAGTGAGAGGCTAAGCCTAAACTGATTCGCGTGTGTTTCGGTCACTTATGACTGATGACCCGAAGGGTCCCGGAGATTTTCGAAGTAGGTCGAGCTAGTCGACCAGAATGTTCTGGAATTTTAGTTGCGTTTCAAACAAGATTCTCAGAGAAATTTCGCTATCTCTCTAAGATTTGGAGATATTTCTTGAAAATTCAATTATAACGACTCGAACCATTTTAGCTTTTCGCGATCTATTATCCCACTACTGAACGGAGATAATTAAACTCAATTAATGCAGCGGAGTGATTTTTATAAAACTGCTCTTTTAATTAATTTCATTGACCTAAGATATTCCATTACTAAGCATCACCGGCGAGTGTCTATTCAGTTTTTCCTTTCAAATGAAAAATAATAACTCGTTTCCCATTGGCTGTTCGGTCTAGTGTATTCTCGTAAATTTAGTCCTTCGTAAGTTACCAGCCATCGCCATCCCAGACGGCACTCCACCAATCAGCGCTCAGTCAAATAACCAAGCATTGGCGACATACGGAGTTTCACCCCACCGATTCTATCTAACCTGTCAGTAACAGAAGAGGTGGAATGCCTTCTTGTTGATTCTTGTTTTGGAGTTTTTGTCAGAGAAAAGATATGCGTTTCACTTTTATGTAAAAATCATCAATTCATCTTTTCTGGGAGAAGAGAGTACCATCATCCTATTTCGTCACATATTCGTGGTGAAACTTGTGATTTTTTATAAAATTAAGGTACATGCAATTTTTTGAACATACTTCATTTTTGTTTCTTTCAAAATGTTGGAAAATGTTATAATCAAAACTCCATAATTTCAAAAAAGGCTTTTAATATTCTTCTTTGGACGGAAAAATTTCATAGAAAAACCTAGTGAATTCGCTAGAAAAGTATATTCGATTCCTATTGAATTTTCTATCAGTTTTTAGCCGATTGTGTTGAAAAATTCGGCAGCTTCACTATTTTTTTATATTTTTTTCGTGAGGAGGAAATTTCAAAAAGACCCTAATTTTTTGAGTATTCGTAATTCAATTTGTTAATTATTATTATTTATTTTTGCGGCAAGGCAATTTCATTTTTCTTCAAAGTTTTTTTTCTGTTTTAAGTTGATACGGATCCATTCGGAAGCTTCCTATTGATGGAATTGATAGAAATAAAAAAAAGAAACTATGACGCAAAAAATAACAGTCACATGCCTTCTGTCGGATAGGCTCGAACCCCTGCTTGTTTTGTCTTCTCCCGCAGAAAGCGTCTCTGTCGGTAATATGATATTCCGATACTTCCTGAGGATTCCAGGAAGTCGTACAAGACAATACGCGTTTTTTTCACCGTTTTTTTTTTTGTGTAAAAAATAATATACGTAAATGGGCATACGTAGAAGAATACACCACAAATAAGTCGAAAAAGTTTCTTCCTCTTTTATGTATTCGAAAGGGTGTTATGAGTTGCTGATTTCATGATTTCATGAGATTTTAGCGATTCCAAGTGATTTCAATTGAAATCACCTGAAATAGATAACATCCCGGGATTTCACTGATTTCACTTGATTTCAACTGATTTCATATGATTTCGGTCCTGAATGACTCAGTGATTTCACAAATGAATGGCCTCTCGGTTTGGTCGCTGGACCAATTTTTCCTGTGTTTTAATACGCCTGGCCCAGCGGCAAAGATCATGGCTGGTTTAACCTGTTCAATCTAGTAAACTTATGCAAGCATTACTCACGGGTTAACCGTAGATTGGTTACCATATCGTCGCATTAAAATCAAAGGGGCGTAAGTGCCAAAAAACCCATTTTAAAAGTGAAAGGGGCGTATGTTCCGAATTCCTGTTTTTTCGGTTTTTTATGGAATTTCTGACCAAAAATCGGAAAAAAAAAATCTAGGAAAAAGGCGTAATTGCTATATTTCAATGGGAAAGGGGCGTATCTCTACACTTACGCCTGTTTCATTTCATTCAAAAAATGACACTTACGCCCTTTTTACATTATGTGTTGTGCACTTCGGATGACACATTTCATGTTGAAATAAAACGAAAAGGGCGTAAGTCCCACATACGCCTCTCTCTCATTATATCTTAGGTCTACTCGCGATAATGAGTTTTATATTGTTATATCAACATAAAACGCTTCAACTATTTTCTTCTTCCTTTATGGTCTCATTTTCTTCCGAAGTGTTCAAAGCAGTCACGACTCGAAATTTCATACAGATAATTTCTTGAAATTCGCAGTCATAATTTAAAAAAATGAAATAAATTAATGAATGAAATCGAATAAATTTAGAAGAAAATTTTAGAAAATTTTAGTTTAGTTACTGATATTTCTCATGAAATCGGTCTGTTGATAAATTTCTCTGGATAATTATTTTCTCTTTTGTGGAAATAATGAGTCTGTAACTCATTGCACTGACAACCGTTGGATTCAAACTTCAATTTTGATGGCACAAATGAAGTGGGCTCGTGATTGGATGGGGCAGTTTGCATTACCTAATTTCTCCACCAGAGGGCACTTACTTGCGATGTTTACACCAGACGGTTCAGTTTGGTTCAGTTCAACGTGTGTTTGTCGCCGGTTTGACGTTTGTTTCTTCTTTGTTTCTGATTATTTAAGTGTTATTACTGTTAGAAAGTTGATCCCGGTGACGGTGGTGATGAATAAAGGAATACGACTAAAAGAGTGCCATGGTTTCAATGAGGTAATCGCAAGCAATAGTAATAAAACACCAGCAATGAGTACTCCAAAATGTCTGACTAGAAATCCAACTCGATCCTCGACAGTGTGCCCTGATTTATCCTCGATTCAAAAGACATCGACGGAAATTCATTATGCCCCGAATACTATCATACCTGAAACTCCCGATAGTGACTCAGACGTGCCCCCTAGAGTAGAAGATGCAGGAGTAATCATACCAGAAACACCGAATTATCCACCTGATGGAAGATTCGATATTCTACCCAGTGTGTCATTGGTATCAGACTCCATGCAACCTAAAAATCACTCATACTTAGCATCAGACAAACCAGAGTCCTCAAATAACCAAACGTCAGTGACACTTTCAAAGCACCAAAAGAACCCCCTCCTACACTCTCGGTCTTCATCAGTCAGCCCAGATTTGTTCTCGGATAAAGAACTCCCAGAGCTACCGAGACAGGACAAATCTCCAAGAGCACTGATATCAGCGACTGCACCTGATAAATTATTGGAAACCCTGTCCAGTGTCCCACCGGTTTTATCCCCACAACAATATCACATTTTCACATCTCTTACAAAAGAACTCGAAGGGCATCCCGAATTCTTCAATCCAGCTGATGATCCATCGGATATCCTGCCCAGTGTCCCATCGGTTTTATCCCCACTGCAATATCGCAATTCAAAATCTTTCACAAATGAACTCGAGGAGCATTTCGAACTCTCAAATTTGGTGGTATTCTCAGAGAATCAAGGAGACTCTTCAGCATCAAGCTCTGCTTCAAGAGAACATCGTGAAATTAAATCATATTTTCTTCAGGTGAAAAAAAATGATAACACTGGAAAATCTGTCCCAGGAGTCTCTTATACGATATGTGACGAAGGAGTTTCCAATGAAATTGATCCCTCTCATGATCATGATGCTAGCGATTTCACTCTTAGTTCAACAAATCGAGTCCTAGTTCAACAAATGAAGTCTCTAATAAAGATTGCTTCTAACTTGAGCTTTACAAATTCTGAAAATCATGTACCCAAAGTCACGGAGGTATTAAGAGAACCATCATCCTTATCCTGGGCCTCACCCATAGTGAAATTACGTCATCGATAAGCCAAACCTCTAGTGGACAGTCCTGATTCCGATACTGTCATGGATGAACTCGTCCACTACACTTCAGGTATAAGTTTATCACCTGAATCGTCGAATAAAGAGAGAACAAATAAGAAGAGCCTTATTGGTGAAAATTCCATGACAATCGACGAGGAGATTGACAGGATTGATGACGAAGAGGATTCGGTTGGCATTGAGATATTTGCTGATGGTGGGGATTTTGTTGATGGTAGGGATTCTGGTGCTGGTAAGCATCCCGAGGATGATGATGACTCTAGGGGTACTAAGGATGGTGATGATTCTGAGGATGATGATGATTCTGAGGATGATGATGATGATTCTGAGGATGATGATGATGATTCTGAGGATGACGGAAATTCGGAGGATAATGAGCATTTTGATGATGTTGCGGAAGGAGGGGAGGTGAATATGTCTGATGGAGATCAGCACAATCGATCATTTTTGGAAGAGGGGATTAATGATGCAGGAGCAGGAGAAAACGAAGAGCCCGGTCGTCGCAAACGTAGGAGGTATCCTGAACCTGCAGAGTGGAAACAGAACAAAAGACGTTTATTACGTAACACCGGTAAAGAGTATACAAAAGTTCATAAAGATGATCTCGGACAACCTCGTATTGAGCCTGCGGAAACACTCGGTGAAGGCTGTCACTGCAAAAAAAATTGCTCGACCCATTTTACTGAGGATTTGAGGGAAGAAAAACTCAAATCATTTTGGGGGTTGGGCAATTATGATCAACAATGCCAACTTTTATCTTCTTTACTGGATGAAAAAGAGAAGACCAGATTTCGTGTCATGGGACCGTCTAGACGAAAGTGAGTATCTTTTTTTCAATTTTACATTAAAATAAATCAGGGATTCGACCAATAATATTTTTTTTTGTTCAGGTACACTCTGACATGGCGATTAAAGAAAAATGATGAATTTGTTAAGGTTTGTAAACCCTTTTTCCTGAACACTTTTGGCATACCCGAGAAGAAAGCTCGAACGGCAGTGAAGAAGAAACGAAGAAGTGTGGCAGGTGCCCCATCACCGGATAAACGTGGTCGCCATCCCCCCGCAAATAAATTATCAGACGAAGATCGAAATTTTGTTCTTGACCATGTACGATCACTCCCATCTGTAGCAGCACACTATGTTCGACAAAGTGCCACAAAGACTTATGTGGACGGTAACTTGAATCAGGCTCGAGCTTACGAATTGTACTGCAGTCATGCAGCATTGCATGGGAAGAAAGTAGCATCAAAGCCCGTCTACGTGAAGTGTTTATACGAATTAAATGTCTCATTCCATCAGCCCCGTAAGGATCGATGTTGGTGTGCCGATTTTCACGAATGGACAGAAGGAGAACGTGAAGAAGGAAGAGCTGCCTACGATCTGCATATCAAACGAAAGATTGGAGCTCGAGAGGAAAAAGATGGAGATGTAGAGAAATCATCGAACGATGCAACAGTAATGACTACATGCTTCGACATGCAAGCAATTTTATTTGCACCGATGCTGAGTAATAAGGATATATATTACAAACGAAAGCTGTCTAGCTTTAATCTTACTGTATATATTACAGGGAAAAGAGAAGGTAAAGGTGATTTCTATTCAAAAAATTAAATTTCTTCCATTTTATTCATCAAGCATTGTTTCTACATTAGGACACTGTTATGTATGGGATGAGATGCAAGCCAAGAAGGGATCCATAGAGGTTTCATTGTCTTTAAAGAGATTTATTCTTAATGAGGTTCCAGCACCAGTAAAAACCCTAAATCTGTATGCTGACAATTGCCCTGGTAAGCCAAGGAAAAAATATTAAAAATCTTCTCTGGACCTCATAAATCAAGGATGATTCCAAATTCAAAACGAACTCCTTCGGTATTTGCTAACAGTCGAAAGATTAAAGAATCTTTGGAGAGGGATTATTTAATTCGATGCCCTATTATGAAATCACGTGTTTATCAATTCTCATCCCATTCATTGCCATTTCTAAATCATTTCAATACGAATATAAAATTCTTTCTCCTCCGAGGTTTGTGTTGATAGAAAACAACGAGGAAAAATTGTCAGACCTCAATCTAATGAAATTCATCTATAATCGAATTCAAATTCCACAATATTTGTGAACTCCTAATTTTTTTTTCAATATGAAATTCAAAACCAGAGACTCTTATTAACTACAAATATCATGCAACAAGACGATTCGTCACGCTTTTCAAATCATCTTGATAATAGGAGATTTTAGGCAGGCATGTATAAATATTTTTTTCTTCAAATTTATTCAACTGCATAAAATAGCTAGGTACTAATGTTTGGAATAGAATGGACTTTCAAAAAATATGTCAAATTTTTCCCATGATTTCTATTGTTTTTTTTTCTCTTTATGAATGAAGGTTTTTTTATCATACTTTTTCTCCTGCCTACAGGACACAATAAGAACTCTGTCCTTACTTCGATGCTCGTCCATTGTTTGTTTAATCATCCCTCCCTTGAAATTATTAATCTCAAATTTTTGGAAGTAGGACATACCTATCAAGAAGCTGATAGTGTACATTCCACTATCAATTCAGCTTCTAAACATGAGAAAATTTATGTACCAGATGACTGGATTCGTGTTATAAGACAAGCAAAAAAAGATGGGAAACCTTATGTAGTTCATGAGATGTTTCAACCCCATTTCTTGGATTTTAAGGAGTACAGGACTCGGGTGAGTATTCTTCGAGGACAAATGAAAAAAATCAATCAATTCAAAATGTAATTCAATTTGAAAAAAATTATAGATCGCTTTGACAGATCGACCCAATTTTACTGATGGTTCTAAGTTGAAATGGCATTCTGTACGATTCGTTCAACTTCGTAAACAGGCAAGAAGGTATGGGATGTTCAATTTATGATGAGAAAACAGTAATCAGGTGTAAATAAAACTATCTTACTGATCCATTCACCGTTTTTTTTTTCGTTTTGAGATCAATTTTCATAAAGACTGATTACGACGAAGACTTCAAAGAGCTAAAATTACAGAAGAAATTCAAAGCATCGTCGATAAATCATGTTTACCACGAGCTCTTCCTCATATCAAAAGCTAAATACAAAGATTTGAGAAGTTTGTGTAACACACACATCATTCCGCAAAGATATCATGCATATTTTCTGAATTTGCCTCACACTTGGGGTAAGTTTTCTCGCGTTATCGTTCAAATTTTGAGGCTGGGAAGAATAAAATGAACTTTAATTCACCATTGAAAAAACTACAATTTCAGGAAATGTTGAGGAAGAAGAGAATCGTTTTGATGGTCGGGGATGTATGCCTGGTATGGTGAGATACAAGAATTAAACATTCGAAGAGCATCACATCCTTTCTGTCATCCTCATCGTTCTTTAAAAATGTTTCTATTAATTCTGTGTTATTTCTCGTCATTAATTGATATCAATTGAATAAGTTGTTACTTCTGAATAAAATGAAATCAGTTGAATAATTCTAATTTTGCTTTCTATTGAATTCTATTTTCGTCCAACCCATTCCCACTGTGACTCTCGGGCATGACGAGTTCTTATTATGAATTGTTTCATTCAAGCAAAAAATCAAAGGGAAATAATTTGAACATTCATGATGAGAGGGAGGGAGGGGAGGTTAATGTAGAATCAAATATTATTTATTATTAGGGCTGTAGTGCATGTGATTCCGTTTATACTTGATGAATCAATAGGAACGAACAGTAACAAATGAAGGGACATATATATTGGAGTTACGCCCCTCTGTGATTATTGCTTCAAAAACAAAGGGACGTATGTGCCTGAGTTACGCCCCTTTAGAATTATTCATTCTCAATATGAGCTAGAAAAGAAACAAAAAGTATAAAAAGAAAGAGGCGTATGTGCTGGAGATACGCCCCTTCAGTACTTGCTAGTCGGACTTACGTCCATTTGCCACTTCAGAAATTTGTCCACAAAAAACTTTTCATAAGTTGAGAAAACTCCATTTCGAAGGAAAAAAAAACATACGCTCCTTTGGTATTAAGAGAAAAAAAATCTCAGAGAAATGGCACTTACGCCCCTTTGATTTTAATGCGACGATATGAGGGAACCCTGCCGCGCGTCGTTTTTCTTTAATTACAATCGACTGGCTACACAAAAAAACATTACTTTCGATCAGTAGAAAAAGTACTTGTACCTAGTACCAAGGGATTTTTGGGGAAAAGGCACATTTTTGTACTTCCTCGAAGTAATAAAACAACTTGCAAGTATCATGCATCAAGTACCTGTGTGCTGGTGAGAAGTACTTATCACAAGTACTTTTGTTACTTGGGACAAGTAAAAAAAATACTTGTACTGAGTACCTGGATGGTTCTTTTTAAAAGTAACAAATAAACTCAATATGACTACACAGAGGAAACAAGTGGATTAGCTTTAGAAACTAGTTTTTAGATTTTAGAAAATCCTATTCTTAAGCGTTATCATTGGTGGGATCATAGAAACTAAAGAGTTTGGGGATTGTTTTTAAGAACTAATATTTCCTAAAACCAATGCTTCTTCTTAACTTTAGAAAATGTTCAGAATGGACTAAAAAATTATAGCCGAGGTATTTAAAGCGCGTCCGTGTCCCATACATAGGGAGGAGTGCCGAAATATCGGGAGTTTCAGATGTGAGGAGAGGATGTGAAAGGTTTCATACACGGGAATTTCTTAAGGGGTGGCTTAATTATTGGGAGGAGAGGTTTATATGGGTGATTTTATTTATGGGATGGGGGCTCGTGTATGGGGGGTTCATATATAGGGAGGGGATTTTTGTCTAAAACTTAGAAAAAAGTTTCTAGATTTTAGAAAACTAAAGCTTAGAAACCACGATTTCTAAAATTTAGAAACAATAATAATAATAGTAATAATACCAAATAATAATTTAGCATTCCAATAATTATTAAAAGCATCCATAAAAATCGCAATCCATTAATTTTCCTTACAAAATATCTTCTGCTGAATACTTCTATTTACAAAAATGCGCAAGAAAGCCCATTCGATCCGGTAATAATATTCACTTTTTATCAATAAAGTAATCAGTTGGAAGTACTGAAGTTGAGTCCTAAAAGTACTTAAGAGAAGTTGAAAAATTACTCTGCATTAGTACCTTTGGTACTTGTGAAAAGTACAAAAAGCACTGGCAGAAAGTAGTGAAGCTACTTCCTCCCAGTACTATTTCTACTTGATCGGCAGATGTGGTACTTCGCCCAAGGACACAAAATGTACTTGGGACGAGTATTTCTAGAACTTTTTAAAAGTGAACTTCCCGCAAGTACCGGTTTGTACTGGTGGGAAGTAATAATTTTTTTTTTGTGTAACCGGAAAAATTCAAAAAAATTGAATTTTGTCAATTGAAGTATTTAAAGAATTATAGTAGTTTTCAGAATAACATGTTTCCCGAAATTCCTAAAAAAAAAAATTATTTCGAACAGATGAATAATTTTTTCCCATAGCAAATGAAATTCCCCATCACGCGACGTTGCAGGAAACCCTGTCAACGCGCCCGGGCAGTGTAGAGTGAATTCGGCAACGCTGAAGCCTAAATAACACGGCGGGGAATCCCCGTGGAGGTGCCCAGAGTCATAGGGTCGCGTATTGGGATCCTTAGCACTGAGATACTCCCTCTGTGCGGCTGAATCGAGTACTTGCGCATGTAGAATGGAAAGCTGTCAGCTGTCACCGGTGCTCAGTGAAACTGCTTTCAGCTCATGGACGGGGGAAATATGTAATCGACGTATAACAAAAATAATATAGCAACGGTGCATTCCAGATACCTTTCTTATCTGTGCACGTAAGAGTTCGCAAACTCTTCAAGTCATTTCTGGAATAATAACAATATTGATTAATAAATCAATAATCTGTAACCTGTAATCACTCATGTTACCTATGTCTAACTGAATAATGACAAATAACCTCCCCTATTGCCCCATAATAGTACAGCTACCACGTGCTTACAGGCACCACTCAAACCAGCTCCACAAGAGCATTTCATACTCTTCACATGCCCAGTTTTAAGTATTTCTCCATTATTTCATGGGGTGCATCTTTCAAATGAGAAGTTTGGAGACAAAACGCTAAAATTCAGTAACTGGCACTATTATTGTTTTCACTGAACACCTTCCCACAATGAATGAGATGTTCGACATCTAGTAAACTTTCTCCTCCGAGGAAACTTTTGTTGCTCGGTTGTATATCCGCAAATTTGCAAATTTCATTGATTGAAACCTTCATCCTACTCAAATTGAAGTCAAAAAATGTTACGTGTACGAATGAACAATAAACGTTTGGATCAATGCACCAGCTGACCACCATCCTACATGCACTGGTTTCTCATTTCGTCACCAGACGGCCAAATCTTAGGCCACGCCCCCACGTGAGATCCCAATGGTGGCCAGACTAGACTTAAAATTCAGAATCGTGAATTCCGAAAAATTATGGATACATACTAGTGTATATTTCGTCCAAAGCGAGGGTAATTCCCTACCTGGGCCCTTCTTCATTTGACCTTCATAGGTCAGAAATCTATTTTTCTCTGATTACCTTGTCATTAAAAATGGTTGTTGCTATTGAGACTTTGTGCTAAGGGAGCATTCAACAATTACGTCACGCTTTTTTTTGGGTATTTTGGACCCTCCCCCCGTCGAGACCGTCACAAACGCAAGACCCCCCCCTGACATATTATGTCACGATATCAAGACCCCCCCCCTCGATCAATATGAAAAATCGAATTAAAAAATAGGCATCCCCTATAGAAAAATCCGTGACCGTGACGAAGGTTCTTTTGCGGGCTTTCTCACTAATTCCGTTCTCCTTGTCTGATGAACCCTATATATTTTATATCCATTTAAAAGCTGATTAAATAAGCTTCAAATTGACACGTGAATCATTTGATTCTGATTATTTTTCATTAAGTTATGACACTTTTAGGCAGAAATTGTATTTTCGTGTATTACTTGAAAAGTCAACTTCGGCTGGATTTTTCTGTCTTTTTAAGTCAAATAAAAAAAAACCGATATAAAATTTTGAAGCGCATCATTCGTTCTTCAAATTGTGATGTGTTAGATACGATTCGGTTGAATTTTCATGAAGTTATTGAACATTGTTTTTCTTCTGAACGTAATGTGACACTCTAAAATTCGGTCTTTTCATCGATTATCGGACCTTTGGACTCAACTAATGTGGCTTTATTATACATAATTTTAAAGATCTCGTTGAGATCTTTAAAATGGCGCCTCATTTTTCCCATTCTATCGACTTGATGAATAGTTATGGGTGATTATGTGTCCAATTTCACGTCCCAAATTTCAAATTTGTTATTTTTCCAATGTTTTGTCCTGATTGACAGTTCTCTGGCTCAATTACTAGCTGAAATATTATATAGGGTGTGAAGGTGATTAAATACCCTTCAAATTGAGAGGTGAATCGTTCAATTTCAACCATTTTTCACAGAGTTATGAGGGTTTTTTCAGCAAACATTGATTTTTTCATGTTTACTCAAAAAATCAATTTGACTGGATTTTTCCATTCTTTCGAGTCAAATCAACAAAATATCGCTATATCACCTGGAAGAGCATTATTCCTTCTTCAAATCGTGATGTATTGAATACGATTTTGGTTGAATTTTCATGAAGTTATTGAGCATTGTTTCTCTTTTGAACGAAATGTCACACCAAAAAATTCGCCCTTTTTATCGATTATCGGACCTTTGGACTTGACTAATGAGGCTTTATCATACACCATTATGAAGATCTCAACGAGATCTTTAGAACGGCGCCTCATTTTTCTCATTCTATCTACTTGATCAATTGTTATGGGGGATTATATGCCGAATTTCGCATGTCACAAATTGAAAATTTGCAATTTTTTTAGTGTTCCCTCCTGAATTATTGTTCTTTGGCTCTATCATTATTTGAAANTAAAAGCTGATTAAATAAGCTTCAAATTGACACGTGAATCATTTGATTCTGATTATTTTTCATTAAGTTATGACACTTTTAGGCAGAAATTGTATTTTCGTGTATTACTTGAAAAGTCAACTTCGGCTGGATTTTTCTGTCTTTTTAAGTCAAATAAAAAAAAACCGATATAAAATTTTGAAGCGCATCATTCGTTCTTCAAATTGTGATGTGTTAGATACGATTCGGTTGAATTTTCATGAAGTTATTGAACATTGTTTTTCTTCTGAACGTAATGTGACACTCTAAAATTCGGTCTTTTCATCGATTATCGGACCTTTGGACTCAACTAATGTGGCTTTATTATACATAATTTTAAAGATCTCGTTGAGATCTTTAAAATGGCGCCTCATTTTTCCCATTCTATCGACTTGATGAATAGTTATGGGTGATTATGTGTCCAATTTCACGTCCCAAATTTCAAATTTGTTATTTTTCCAATGTTTTGTCCTGATTGACAGTTCTCTGGCTCAATTACTAGCTGAAATATTATATAGGGTGTGAAGGTGATTAAATACCCTTCAAATTGAGAGGTGAATCGTTCAATTTCAACCATTTTTCACAGAGTTATGAGGGTTTTTTCAGCAAACATTGATTTTTTCATGTTTACTCAAAAAATCAATTTGACTGGATTTTTCCATTCTTTCGAGTCAAATCAACAAAATATCGCTATATCACCTGGAAGAGCATTATTCCTTCTTCAAATCGTGATGTATTGAATACGATTTTGGTTGAATTTTCATGAAGTTATTGAGCATTGTTTCTCTTTTGAACGAAATGTCACACCAAAAAATTCGCCCTTTTTATCGATTATCGGACCTTTGGACTTGACTAATGAGGCTTTATCATACACCATTATGAAGATCTCAACGAGATCTTTAGAACGGCGCCTCATTTTTCTCATTCTATCTACTTGATCAATTGTTATGGGGGATTATATGCCGAATTTCGCATGTCACAAATTGAAAATTTGCAATTTTTTTAGTGTTCCCTCCTGAATTATTGTTCTTTGGCTCTATCATTATTTGAAATCTCATATCGGTTGTGGAGGTTATCAAATTACCTTGAAATTGAGAGGTGAATTGTTCAATTCCGAACATTTTTCACCGAGTTATGAGTTTTTGGCAGAAATTGATTTTTTTATGGTTTATTCGAAAAATCAACTTTGACTGGATTTTTCCATTCTTTCGAGTCAAAGCAATCAAAATATTGATAGATCATCTGGTAGGACATTATTTATTCTTCAAATTGTGATATATTGAATGCGATTTGGCTGAATTTTCATGAAGTTATTGGACATTGTTTCCCTTTTGAACGTCATGTCACGCCCTAAAATTCGCTGTTTTCATCGATTATCGGACCTTTGGGCACAACAAATAAAGTTTCATCATGCATCATTTTGAAGATCTCAACGAGTTCTTTAAAATGACGCCCCCTTCTTGTCATTCCATCCATTTAATCAATTGTTATGGGTAATTATGTGTCGAATTTTGCATGTCACAAAATGGAAATTTCCTATTTTTTTAGAATTTTGTCCAGAATTCAAGGCTTTTGGATTTATTACTAGCGGTAATCTCATATCCGTTGTGAATCTTATTCGCTTACAATTAAGAGGTAAAACGTCCGATTACGATCGTTTCTCACAAAATTATGGGAGGTCTAAGAAAAAATTCGATTTTCATATGTTTCTGTAAAAATTAAACTTTTGTTGGATCTACCTACATTTTCAAGGCAAATAAATGGAAATATCAAAGCAACTGATGTTTCATTTGGTCCATTTATTTCGATCATTAGAATTTCGATTTCATTAGTATATTGGTGAAGTTGTCAACAGAGTGAAGTGGTTTTCATGGAATTTAACTGAAGTTGGTGCCTTCAAGAAGCATTCAAGGTTAATTGTGAAATCGAAGATGATCATTTATTCATTGGATTATGTTCTGAATCAGACGGGTAATTCGTTGATCAACAGCATAGATTCCCCTATAGAAAAATCCGTGTCCGTAACCGAGGGTTACTCATTGGTTTTTGCGTCAATTCTCGGCTTCCTCTTCGACGTAGCATACACATGATATACTCATTCGAAAGTTTATTAAATAAGCTTCAAATTGATGTCTGATTTATCCAAATTCCACAATTTTTCATTGACTTACAAGAGTGTTAGGCAAAAAATGAATTTTTATGGTTTACTTGAAAAATTAATTTTGGATGGATTTTTTGGTACTTCTAAGTAGACTAGACGGGAATATTCATACATGATTTTAAAGGTAATTTTATGCCCTTCAAAATGATATGTGATAAATGTGATTTGCTCTAATTTTCCCCGAGTTATTGTAGATTGTTTCCATTTTTTCCGTTATGTCACATCTCAAAAATGATAGTTTTTACTATTTATCCAGGCCTTAGACTTGGCCAACGGGGATTTATCATATGTCACTTTGAAGGTCTCATCGAGATCTTCAAATT
>NW_021680350.1:396659-503736 GCF_001412515.2 Diachasma alloeum
TTTCGATCATTAGAATTTCGATTTCATTAGTATATTGGTGAAGTTGTCAACAGAGTGAAGTGGTTTTCATGGAATTTAACTGAAGTTGGTGCCTTCAAGAAGCATTCAAGGTTAATTGTGAAATCGAAGATGATCACTTATCATCAATCAGACGGGTAATTGATTGATCTACAGCATAGATTGATATTGAAAAGATTGACGAGATTTTGGTCCATAATATATGCCTGGAAACGGTTTATTATATCATATTCATCATATTTGAAAAAGGCTGTGGTAAGTAGAATTTCATCCTATAGCACCTTTTTAATTTTGAATGATTCCCCTATAGAAAACTCCGTGTCCGCAACCGAGGGTTACCCATTGATTTTTGCATCGGCTTCCTCTTCGACGTAGCATATATGTGGACGTCCGCGTGAAAAGGGACCACTTTGGCACTATTGGAGTTATATATATGCCCATAATCTTGATCTGATTCTGCAAATTTAAAGCCAAAAATGAACTTAATAGCGTAAAGAGTGCCGACGCTATAGACGATCGAAAAAATAATTTAACATGGGTTTAAATGGGAGTTGGCAAGAGAAAAACGTGAATATCTCGGAAAATAGAATCGACAAAGTGGTCCCTTTTCATGCGGACGTCCACATATATGGTATACTCATTCGAAAGCTCATTAAATAAGCTTCAATTGACACCTGATTCATCCAAATCCGACCATTATTCATTGACTTACAAGAGTTTTAGACAAAAAATGAATTTTTATGGTTTACTTGAAAAATTAACTTTGGATGGATTTTTTGGTACTTCTTAGTAGACTGGACGCATTTTATGCCCTTCAAAATGATGTGTGACAAATGTCATTTGCTCAAATTTTCATCGAGTTATTGCAGATTGTTTCCATTTTTTCCGTTATGTCACACCTCAAAAATGACAGTTTTTACTATTTATCGAGGCCTTAGACTTGACCAACGGGGATTTATCATATGTCACTTTGAAGGTTTCATCGAGATTTTCAAATTCATATGCTATATTATCTACCCCATCACCTAGGTTAATTGCTGTAAGCGATAATGTAGCGATTTTAGCATGTCACGTTTTAAAAATCTCCATGTTTTTCCGTGGAATGGCCAAATTCACTCGGTTTGAGTTGGAATCTGTGAAGATATTTCATAATTATGTGAAAATATATTGAGTTACCCAGGAATTGACTTGTGATTTACTCAATTATCTTCATTTTTTATTCACTTATGAGGGTTTTTAGGCAAAAAATTGAATTGTTATGGTTGACCCTAAAAATTGAGTTTGGTTGGGGTTTTCGGTACTTCGAATTGGACTAGACGCGAATAATCATCCACTACTTTGAAGCGCATTTTATGTTCTTCAAAATGATGTATGATAAATATCATTTAATCCAATTTTCATTGAGTTATTGCAGATTATTTCCATTTTTTCCGTTATGTCACACCTCAAAAATGACAGTTTTTACTATTTATCGAATCCTTAAACTTGACGAACGAAGATTTATCATATATCAATTTGAAGGTCTCATCGAGATCTTCAAATTGATACCCTATATTATCTGCCCCATCACCTAAATCGATTGTTATAAGCGATAATGTAGCGATTTTAACATGTCACACTCTGAAAATTCAGTGTTTTTCCTCTTAAAGGTGCCAAGTGAATTTGAAAAAAGATTCAAAAAAAATTTTTTCTTTCCCTCCATCATTGGAGCAATATGTATTCATCCATCCGACGAAATTTCAAACCCGCAACCGGAACTAGACATCGAGAAAATAAATGCGGAAAATCCTTTATTTCGCGTGACGAACCTCGAGAAAGCATAGGATCAAATGGGTACGGCGGGTTGAAATATCTGTCTTATTCACCCCGGTACCCCATTGTTTTTTGTCGCCATCACATTGAACACATCATTCCGCATATCTTCAAATTTTTCAAATTTTTCTTGAGTTCCTAGGGGGTTGAAACGTTCAATTTAATCAAAACTCCATAAAAGGCCGTGTATAAGACTGATTTTGTTTATTTAATTTCTCGATATCCATAAGTTCTAAAATTTTAAAATTGTCACCGATGTTCACCATCTGTTTAATACTATTAATTAAAAAAATTATAACTTTGTTGGTGAATATCAATTTTTAAAGTCATCGTCAAACTCACTTGGCACCCTTAAATAGCAAGATTTGCTTGGTTTGTGTTGGAATCTGTGAAAATATATCATTCTTGGGTCAAAATATATCAAATTATCTTGGAGTTGGCCCTTAATTTATCCAATTATCTCCATTTTTCATCGACTTTTGAGAATTTTTACACAAAAATTGAATTTTTATGGTTTACTCCAAAAATTCATTTCGGTTGGGGATTTTGGTACTTCTATATGGACTAGATGGGAATATCCATATATAATGTAGAAGGGCATTTTATATTCTTTAAAATGGTGTATGATAAATCTCATTTACTCCAATTTTCATTGTGTTATTGCAGATTATTTCCATTTTTCACGTTATGTCACACCTTAAAAATGACAGTTTTTACCATTTATCGAGGCCTTAGACTTGACCAACGAGGATTTATCATATGTCAATTTGAAGGTCTCATTGAGATCTACAAATTGATACTGTATATTATCTGCTCCATCACCTAACTCAACTGTTATAAGCGATAATGTAGCGATTTTAGCACGTCACATTTTGAAAATTCCGTGTTTTTCCTCCTAAATAGCAAGATTTGCTTGGTTTCTACTGGAATATGTAAAGATATCCCATACCTAGGTGAAAATATATCAAATCGCCTATGAATTGACCCCTGACTTATTCAATTATCTTCAATGTTCATTAACTTATGAAAGGTTCTATCCAGAAAATGAAATTTTACGATTTTACTGTAAATTCAGCCTGAATCGGTTTTTTCTGCAACTATCGGTCGAGCCAGTTAAACAATTCATATACCATCTCAAATAATATTTATCGTTCTTCGAAATGATGCATGACAATCCTGATCCAATGGAATTCATATCTATTATTGCAGATTGTTTCCATTCTTTACGTTATGTCACACGTAAAAAATTACAGTTTTTACCGTTTATCTAGGGTTCAGATTTGACTAGAGAGGATATGTCACATGTCAACTTGAAGGTCTCATCGAGATCTCATCGATTCACCAGATGAATTGTTATAAACGATGATGTAACGATTTTAGCATGTCACGTTTTGAAAAGTGCCAATTTCTTCCTTTCAATGACGAGACTTTCTCGGTTTCTGTGCGAATCTATGGAGATATTTCATACTAAGCTGCAAATACATTTAATTACTTCAGCATTGGTCCCTGATTCATTCATTTATCTACAATTTCCATTCATTTATAAAAGATCCGATTCAGAAAATAAATTTCCATGATTTTATCGTAAAGTCAGTTTGGATTGGATTTTTCTGAAGCGAATGAAACTCATCATATATCATTTTGAAGGGTATTTATTTTTCTTTAAAATCTTGCATAATATTTCTGATCCCCAATAGGACAATCCGTAATCGTGACGCTGGTCCTTTTTCGGGGTTCATGCTAATTCCGTTCTCATTTTTCGATAAACCATATATATTTTACACTCAAGTTGATAAGGGAATTATTATATTCTGGTCATTTCTCATTCTTACTATGGAACTTATAGGCAGCAAATTGTTATTTTTCTTCATTTTTTTTCTTTTATTGCAAGAAAATTTTTTTTCGCTTCTAACTTGAAAATTTAACTTTGGCTGTTTTTTTCTATCTCTTTGAGTTGAATCAGCGGGGAAGTCCATGTATCTTGAAGGGTATAATTGGTTCTTCAAATTGTGATGTATAGAATACGATTTGATTGAATTTTCATAAAGTTATTGGAGATTGTTGCTGTTTCGAAGCTCATGTCACACCCCAAAATTCGGCCTTTTCATTCATTTTTGGACCTTCGTACTTGGCCAATGTAGATTTATTTCACACCAATTTGAAGATCTCAATGAGATCTTCAAAATTACGTATGATTTTTCTTCATTCCGTCCACTTGATCCATTGTTATAGGTAATTATGTTTCGACTTTGGCATGTCACAAATTGAAAATTTCACATTTTCTCATCGTTTTGTCCTGAATTATTATTTTTTGACTTGATTATCAGTAGAAATCGCATATCAGTTGTGAAGCTCATTTTTCGCAGACTCATGAGATTTTTTGACAAACATTTATTCCTTCATGGGTTATTCGAAAATTCAAATTCCGATGGATTTTTCTAGCGCTTTGAGTCGAATCAGCGGAGAAATCAATAGGTCATCCTTAGAAGGCATTTTTCGTTCTTCCAATTGTGACGATGCGGGTTGTATCCTATATGGTGTATGTGTCAAATTTTGTAAGTCGCAAATTGGAAAATTGTTATTTCAGTGTTTTGTCCCGACCTGGTATCTATCTCGTAGAATAACTCGTAGAAATTCTATGTCCGATATAAAGCTCATAGAATAAGCTCCAAATTGAGAGATTAATCACTTTATTTCAGCCATTTTTCGCAGACTTATGAAACTTTTAGGCGAAAATTGATATTTTTATTGAAAAAAAAATCACTATGACTTGTTTGGATATACTCAGTACAAATTAGTGAAATCTACTTGGTATGATTCTTGATTTAATTAAATCTTAATCGGTTCGATTGGAGGCTTCATATTTGATTTGAATCAAGAATTTTTTTCTGTGTATAGACATTACATTGGTTCCATTCGCTGGGATCATTGCAATTTTGATGTAGTTTCTTATTGGTTCCGTTGTCAAGTGAGTTCGATCAGTCGATGCAATCAAGAATTTGACCCAAGAATTCTAGATTGAAGAACAGATACAAATATTTACACCAGTTCTTTAGTGTCGAATTCAGTATCAGAAGCACGCAGCCTAGCTACCAGCGCGCGCGAAGCGCGCGTCTTGCCTAGTTTAAAAAAAAAAGAATTTAAAAAAATTAGCAAGTAATTGAATAGAACCTCCATCAATAATTTTCTTCATTTAATATTAATATATACATATAACTCATAACATTGTCATCACAGCATTAACTCAATGCTTTCTTAGAAACTTTTATCACGAATCTTAAAAATACTTTGACACATATCGACCTGAAAACAATTATTGCCAGGGGTAAGTCAAATGAGTTTCCATTGAAATAATGACAGATTCGTCATCGTTGGCAAACTGCAGTACAGGGAGATGCTCTTGGTCGACGAAACGAGAGAAAATTATTTCTCACTTTTTTCATTTTTTTCTTGAAAATCGAATGCGAAACAAAAGAATATGAGCATGACGTCACGACCTGCGCGACCCCCCCACTCCCACCGTCACACATCGTCACAACATTCAAGACCCCACCCCTAAGTGCGTGACGTAATTGTTGAATGCTCCCTAATATGTTCATCGTCATAATAATTTGAAGCATTATTGTCAAATTGAGTTTTCGAAAAATGCTATTAGTTAAATGAACATAAAAATTCAATGCTTTTCTATTCATGTTTCCAATCCAATTGAATACTAAAAAATTATTAGCCACAATCCGTCCCATTTTTCCTTCTCAATGAAATAATCGAATCGGGAAACAATTCTTCACATGAAAAAGGATTTCTTTCTTTCTGTAAATTATCATTTTTCTCACACATTTTTTCCCACTTTGTAGATGCAAACTTTCAAAAGAAAAGAGGAAAAAATCATGCTAGTTCTCTCACTGATATACGCAACAGTGAAAATAGGAATGTAGTTTACGACATAGGATAGAGATCGAGAAAGTTTATAATCGAAGCGAAATTGGTCGTCGATTCGTATGTAGCGGTACGTATGTTATGGGATGATGGGTTAGATATCCTCCTCCTACCTTCAAACTCTCCGTAAAAACGTATAATACTATATAGACTATGTAGAAGTGGGCACGGCGGTTACCGCTTTGACAGTTCGCACAGTTCGAAATCCAATAAAAAGCTAATTGAATCTGTGACACCACCTGACTTCACTAATGAAATTTCAAAGTACCAATTTCACGTTACTCCGTCCTCGGCCTACCTGTTTCGACACGCGCTCGTGACCCCATGGCTATACTCACCCCTTCACCCTTCCAAACCCTCCATCACTCCAATCGTAATCCCCTCGCTGGGCTCGAACAAATTTTCGTAAATTGGAACAAAGCGATTTGACGAAAATAAAATTCCATCCCTTCTGCATGTTTTTTGCTTCCTTTTTTCCAGGAGATTCATCATGGAGAAAAATGTGGCATTTTTGCTTTGTGAGCTGAATAATGATAAAAGTGATGGACGAAAAAGAATAGACACAACAGAATTTGTTTAGCGTAATTAAACTTCATGATGAGAGTGGAACAAATAACAATAACGGAAAATTTGATAATAATTAATAATAATTGTTGTTAGAATGTTCATTTTAAAAAATTGGTTTTTAGATATCTACCGTTTAATATTGTGTTGAACATATATATGTAGAGATTTCTTAAGAAATTGCGTGAGAAATGATTGCAAAAATTATACTTGTGGAAACCACCTGTTTCATCATGGATCATATTTTGGAAACAGTCTAAATATGAAAAAATGTTGAAAAATATTCCAATGCTGTGGCAAAAAATGTATTCGTTATCTATTATTGATGGGACGCAGTGTGTTTTTAAATTTCTTCAGACTCGTAAGATATTTTCCACTTGATTGGAACAGAAAATGAAGTTTTGACGAAGGGCTGGTCACTCCTCAATCGAGTGACTCAGTGACGATTTCCAGAATCAGATGATTTCCTGTGATTTTTCGAATGATTTTTGTGATTTCTCCATCAGCATTAGAAATCATGATGTCTTTTGATTTCTCGTGATTTCCATGATTAGTAGTAGATTTTAATAACTTCTTGATTTCAAGAAATCACTGGAGAAATCATGATCTCCCGACCATAATGGGGCATCTGTCGTCAATGGCAGTTTTCTACATGACGTTACAATACATAAGGATGTCAAAAACTTCATAGCATTATATTTCAGAATTGGGTGATTTCGAATGCACCGATACCATAACAAGAATTGCAAAGTTGAAACTGCAAAATCAATTCAGATTTTACCCTTATCGACGATTTCTAATGATTTTGAAAATCACGTGATTTCTTTATGATTTCTATTGATTTCCGATGATTTCCAGAAATCTTTAGAAATCACTACCAAAAATGGAAATCGCTTGATTTCCAGTAATTTCCATTGATTTCTGGTGATTTCTTCTTTGATTTCCAGTCGAGTGGTCCAGTGATTTCCTAAGTGACCAGCCCCTCGAGTTTTGAGTTCAAAAAGATCATAAAATCATTTTGAAATCAAGATGTTCAGTAACCTAGTGTAAAATTGAGCTTGCATGGTAGCTTTGATGGCCAGCTATGAAGGGTTTTGATATTTTCAATTATTCCGTGAAGATTCATAGAAATTATAAAAATTCGGGTACGCAAATTCATCAATTTTTGATTGATCTCCATTCCAAATCAATTTTCATTTCATTTCCAATTAATTGAAATTTCAAGTAAGGAAGGGGAATTCTTGTCGTCCTGCTGCCCAAAAATTAAGCGTTGCATTGAACTTTCAATAAAATTTCATAATTTTTTTTCCCTATAGCGAATTCAACCTCGCTCGCTTGAAAGTTACTACTAAACTGCCCATGATTTTTTTTCTGATAATGCAAGTCGTCTTTCGAGATGAAGAAATTCAGTTTTCATTGTTTTCAGTGAAAGAAAAATAGTTACCATCCAGTGAATAAATCGAGGGAATGGGGAATTTGATTTTTCATATAAATTTTATTATACTTAGTCGTTGTGTAAGCCTCAGTGTCCGAGTTATACGATTTCTCCTATGCCATTCAACTCAAGTTTGATAAAAATCGAAATTCAAATAAGGAATCCCATGTAGAAATCTCTCCGCTCAATCCCCGCTTTGTTATACACTGAAGCCGGGGCTAAGCGGTCGGTTCGAGCACGTGAGCGGAGATTCAGCCGCATCCCCGCTTGAATTTTTCGCCTGAAATCTTGCCCCGGTTTCCCGTAATTAAATTTATTCATCCAACTTCAAAAAGACTAGTTCATCCGCGACCTCACATCATAACATTACGTTTCCACCCACCGTTGTGTCCTCACGACACTTAAATGTCCTCAAAATTTTGTTAATTTTTTAACACTCACAAAAAAAAGGTAACGATTACGCAGTTTATGCGGAAGAAGAAATTCTCTACAATTTGTATCGTAAGCACGTAGCAGACCGGGTTAATTTTGGGTAATGAATGCCCACCACCTTAAACTACCAAGGTTGGGGAAAAAACTTTGTAAGGCGTAATTGCACGCCACAGATATATCTCCCCCTTCTCTGTTTCACCCGTGTCCAATGTAACTTGTGTGCAGCACGTCTGAGAAATATTGTGTGACTCCCCTGCTCATCCGTCCTATTCTTCTCATTCCGTTGACTCATACAACTTTATATTATTTTTCCACCGACATTTGTTTCATAAAAAGTTTTTAAAAACTCTAAAATCTATGTAAATTGTAAAACTTTTCCTAAAATACGTGAAATTTTTTTCATTAATTCAAGAGATTTTTTGCATCCTTGAAAAGAATCCTTATCTGTTAGTCAAATTTCATGTTGACCTGTGCCACACTGTGAACTTTTACTTTGAGAAAAAATATCGCATTTTATCCTTCACCTCCTTGACGAAGGTAACATCTCTGCGGTGATGTTATAGGTTTTTACAGTAATTGAATTGAAACCGATGGAAAACCAACGTGAAAGTTGAGTCAAAACGTATTTACACGACATCGAGCGTCAGAGGATGAAAGAAATCCAAAGGGAAAAAAAAGTTTTTTCCACGAGATTTTATCCCTCACTTTTTCTCATTTTTTAATGTTACTTTTTTCCAATCTTTTTTTTCCGAGTTTCTTTCTCTGGGGGAATTCAGTTATATGTATTCCACTGGAGAGACGGATGAGAGTCGAAGGAAAAGATGAGGAGTAGATTTGGGGAAGCTTTGATTTTAAAAACTGCTGGCAGACCGCAAGAAAATTTAACCGGATAAAAGTACTTACGCTAATGCAGATTCGAAGGTAAATATTGAAATTAATTTAAAGGGAAGGCAATTATACTTTCAGGGCTAGGGGAAGTGAAGGATTAGTTGCCTATAGTGAGGAGTCATAATGGTTCTGATAAATTCGGTATGGTAAGATATAATTTGAAGGGCTGGATTACCTTACAATAAATGAATTTGGTGATTTTTTTTAGTTTCACTACTTTTAGAAATTCTATGTTAATTCGATTTAGTACAATCCGAGGAAGCTGTGAGCTAATATTAACAATTATAATGAATATACTGTCATCACACCCATTAAATATTAAATGAAACATCCGAGCGATTCCACGTCAAATCCGAAATGAACGAAGATTCATGTTTTCGATCGTCTTCGCGATTTTTTTTCTGAGGAGTACATGAGACCAAGCTCTCATAAAATTTTCTGAGCGATTCGATTTTTTTTCAATGAGTTATGATTCTTCAAAAAATGTCACTTTTTCCACTTGAATTTTGATCGTTTGAGAAAAAGGTGAAATAATTGAATGTAGTCATTAGGGATCGCATTTTCAATTTCATAGATTTGAAGGTAATTAAAAATGCTTTAAAATGAGCGCGATTGAGCTCAATTTATACCGCTTTTAGAGCCATTATCGCGAAATCATATTTTTTTTCAATCTGCAATTACTCGCACATTTTTTTTAATTTGAAATTTTAGGGGTAATTTGGTGACAGTATTACCAATATTTGCACCCAAGAATACCATTTTTTTTGCAATTGTTCCCTGTTAAATTCATGATTTTTTTGTCTTCGGAAAGTTTCGTGGACAAATTCATAGATTAGATCATCTATTATTACTGCTCACGCTCTGTGATTACTATCACTATGAACAGAACTTGGATTTAAAAAATGGAAGTAAAGTGAACGGATATTATTGAACGAGAGCGAAAAACTGACTAGCTTTGGAAGAAAAGCTTCAAATCCTTGAGAAAAACGTAATTGTTCTGAAAAAAATTTTTTTTAATGTGCTATTCTCACGGTTGAACTTGTTCTAACGATGCTTTTGATTCATGGGTGGAACAGTCAAACGTTTAGCAGCACGAGCTAGTCTCCAACGTCCCTACGCGAATCAGATCTTGACGGTTGAGGATCACTGTAATTGGGCCCAAATGAGGCTTGAAATGAATGACTTTTTAAACTAGTCATACAATTTTTTTCTTTGTCATTTACGCATTGCTCCCAGAAACTAATTTTACGAAAAGAACACTCGTTTAACGAAGACTGACTACAAAACAAATATCGTCCTCTGGTGAAAATATCAGTAATTATGTCCCCAAGTTACTCCTAAAGTTTGAGATGAAAAAAAATTTTTTTGGAGTAATTGCAGATTGAAAAAAAAATTGATTTTGCCATAACACAATTGTCCTCCTTTTGAAGCTTTTTCAATTACCTTCAAACGTGTGAAAACGAAAATTCGAGTCCTAATGATTAAGTTTAATTATTCCACCTTTTTCTCAAACAATCGAAATTCAAGCGAAAAAAGTGAATTTTTTGAAAAATCATAACTCGAAAAAAAATCGAATCACTCTAAAAATTTGCTGAGCGTTCGGTCTCATGTACTTTTTCTAAAAAAAATCGGAAACCGGACATTTCGAATTTGATGTGGAATTGCTTATCCACTCTTTCAGCTTTTCTATGCCGGTATATAATAATATTATTTAAATTCAAACAGCAGTGGCAACGGATGTGCCCCACAAACATCGGATTATTCAATGAATTTTCAATCGACTCAATGGAATTTCAATTTTTTAATTTGAATGATTTTTAATATCTTTATTGCAGATTTTTAATATCTCGTCTCGTTTTCGCTCCCATTCGGTTCGAATTCAACCCTAATTCCATCTTTACCGTTGATTAATTTCACAAAATCAAGAACGGCGCATATTCCGTGCATGGCAGTGTGGCATCAATCTGGATGAAAAATCAGTCCTTCAAGTAATCTCTCTATTAATACTCCTGCCGAAAATTTAATGCTGAATAAACAATAATCCCTGACTCTCCACAGAAAGGACTTGGTTGACATGGATATGTCGAATATATTCTGAATCCCCTTGACGTTGCATGGATCTCGCTTAAATCACCGCGCAAATGAAATTAATTTATCCAAGAGCCAATCTGTCGCGTCGGCGCGTTACGCTAGTTTAGCAGCGGAAGCAGTATAAACGCGTGTACCATGTTGCGTACGACAGATAATATATTCGTTAGTATCCCAGCTTTCCCTCTAATAAAGCTCATGCTCGACACTTTGAAATCTCATGCGAGGGCTAACGCCCGTCAAATTGTAAGCTCGCATATAATCTGACTTGATAAAGAGATCCGTGACATCTCTTGGCAGATAATTCTTAACTGTTGACGATTTATTTCACTCACTACTTCTTAAACTCCAACATGTTTAACTGATAGTGAACGTCATCATTAGATCCAGAAAAAAAACATTTTTTTACGAACGGGACTTCATAATGCGAGCCGAAAGCGAGGGTACACAGGGAAAATGTTTCTGGTTTTCAGTTACAATCTCTTGATACCAGTATATAGTGGTATTGAAATTCAAAAACCAAAAAATTATGAATTTGAGTGAAATTTTCACTGATTCTAAGAGAATTTAGAGTCGCAAGAAACAAGAAACAAGTTCTAGTTCTCAGGAACAATTTTATTGAAATCCAATGCGTAGAGGTACCCTAGTAGAAATTGTAAGGGGCTCTGCGACATTGGCTGTTGCTGCGACATTCATGCACGGAGTGCGCTGCCGTATTCCACGGCTAGTTCGCTGCTAGAACCCTATGCGTCACTGGCACGGTGCGCTCCCATTTTTTCATTTTATCGATAATAATAATCATTAATTAGTTGCGAGACATTAATATTCACTAACAAATATCTGGGAGGCCCGGGTTCGATTCCCGGCTGGGTTAAGCGGAAATTTTTTCTCTCTAAATTCTAATTCTCTTAGAATTCTTTAATGCCTAAAGGAGGTTAGGCGGTGTTTGAGGTGAATTTGAGAGTGAATTTCTGTGGTTCCTGGTAGCTTAGTCGGTAAGAGTGCCCGGTGCGTATATGGGAGGCCCGGGTTCGATTCCCGGCTGGGTGAAGCGGAAATTTTTTCTCTCTAAATTCTAATTCTCTTAGAATTTTTTTTTTTTTTCGTCAATCCTTAAATGATTGATTTGAATGATACGCAAAATCTGAAGATTGTGAATTCTTAATTGACGAGTTTTGAGGTTAGGGCGGGCACAGATAGGTCCATCCCGCATAAACCCCACGCAGCCTTGTCTCAGCGACCCTGCTGCGTACCTTTATGAGGTACGCCGCGGGGGCTTACGCCACGACGTTTCTGCGCAATAGAATTTCTACTAAGGTACCTGAATCAAGGCACTCTGGTTCTGGAATCCAGTACTTCGGGTGCTTATATTGACATCCTTGTCTGTTCAAATTACTTTCGTTAGTTATTTCACATAGGTTGTGAAGTAACTAACAAACAACCTTTCATTGTAAACTAATATCGAGAATCATCCTGATTCCCTTCCTAGAATTAGAGAATCGAAAAAATTGCATTTTCAAAGCTTCTATTCGAAAGCAAACAAGCAAGGGTTCGAGGCTTTTTGGTAGAAGCTATTTGACCGTTTCTTTACGTGATATAACTCTTATCCTTTTTTCCATTTCTACCATTTCTATTGGGAGTAAGCTTCCGAAACGATCTGTACCAATTCTAATAAAAATAAGTGGATATTATAAATGAGAAAATTGACACATAACATCTGGCCCTTAAAGCTCCCGAACCATGAAAACTTCTCAACCTCAGAACATTCGATCTTTGAAGTGTATGACCTCATCAACACACATTCACTCTTAAAAAGTGAAACGTGAAGTTGATTTATCAACATATTTTCTGCAGATCCATCCAGTACCGGAAAAATAGTATATTTTGTCTTGCGGAAGAAGGAAGCTGCATGGTGCATAGCGCGAGCATTATTGAAAATTATGAAACAGAAAATTCACTCTCAGAACATCTGACCTTTGAAGCTCCTGAACTGTAAAAATCTTTGATCACTACAAAATTCGACCCTCTACACATGCTATAACTCGACCCTCTACACAACCCCCTCTAGCAACCCCCCTAGCAACTTTCCTAGCAATGTCCCNCCATAAATCCCCGTACGACCCCCATAAACCTCCATGTGACTCCCATAAGACGCCCACAAGACCCCCATAAACCTCCATAAGTCTCCCATAAGACCCCCATAAGACGCTCATATGACCCCCATAAACCCCCATAAGACTCCCATAAGACCCTTATATGACCCCCATGATCCCCCATAAGACCTTCATAAAACTCCCATAAGACCCCCATAAGACTCCCATAAGACCCCCATAAGAGCCTACCTTGCGCCAACCTTGCGCCAACATTGCACCAACATTGCGCCAACATTGAACCAACTTTGGGCCAAATTTTTTAGAATAATTCAAAAACTAAAAGCGCAATCGACACCATCTTCTAACTCGGTCTGTATAACATAAAAACGAATATTTCTAGCCCAGATTCGATTGATTCAGATAATTATTTTTGAAGTTATCGTGAAAAAACTGAATCGGTCGCATACATACATACATACATACATACATATGGACAGGGTCTAAAAACATCAGATTCGGGCTCCTGACCCCCAAATTAGTCATCTTCCCGAAGAAAACTGGAAACTTAAATTCGGAGGAATACAATGCTTGCATTCGGAAGCAAAAAGAACATAATGTTATTGTAGATAACTTCTTAAGTCGTACAGATCTGAAAGTCATTGATAGGATGACGATCTTTTATTTTTTGACAAAATTTATTTTCAGATGAATTGCTCTGTACCAAAATATATTGGATTGATCAGCCCAAAATTTTTTTTCATCACGCTGTGACGAAAAGTGAACTTTTCGGCATGCTCCGCGTGCCTAAAATCCAATTTCCGCCACATTGTGATGAAAAATATTGTTCGTAACTTGTGAAAAAATATTTTTTAGCTCGTGGGATTATATCACTCGCCTTCGGCTCGTGATATAAACCTCCCACTCGCCAGAAAACACTTTTATATGATACGTGCGTGTGACCGCATGGGTTTCAGTTGACTATAGTCAACTGGAAAGTAGCGGGTTTCGAGCGCCTACCCACACTCAACTAAAACCCGAAATAACGCATGACGCGCATGCGCATCACCTATTCAAGAGAATAACAAGGAAGGAAATCTAACCTCCGAATAGTGAATACATGAAATGACTGGAAAATGGAAAGGTGATTTTCGAAGCAGATAAAATGAGCCCAAATCGTATGATTCCTGATAGTGATGAAGAGTTAGGCAGTGAGGAGGATTTATTTACTGATGAGGAGGAGTTGATTAGTGATGTGATATTTGAAGAAAATGGAAATTAAATATTCTCCAATGAAGCAGCAGCAGGATCGCCAAAAACTCCTTCGATCAAATACTATAACTTAAGGGCTTTATTGAATTCTAATGATCAAAATAATGTCAAGGAAACAGAGAAAAATAATTTTTGCTTTTCAGAGACATGTCACAGAATTCACCGAAGCTTCACTGAAATTTGGTGATCGATTTCTAGAAATTAGTGATAAGTCAGTGAGAATTCAGTAACGAAAATGAAATCTTTCAATCACACTTTTTTATGATTACTTTTTTAAATAAATGTGATCTTTTTTCTTCAGTGGGGGGGACAAAATATATTGACGAATATATTCGTCCAGGGGGCGAAGCCCTCGGTGGGGGGGGGGGCTTCGCCCCCCACACCCCCCACTCGCCCCCAACCCCCGAACTTCATCACGCACTTATCATATAAAATAGTATACGCAACACGTGCGGACAGCAGGCGGTATCACTCGGGGGGCTGCGCCGCCCTCGTGAGTAACCGCCTGCTTTCCGCACTAGTTACGTAATGTACTATTTTGCACTCGTTACGAAATATACTAATACACTAGTGTAACTCGATAGTATGAATTATTAGCCAAAATTTCGAATTCTTTTTCCATCTTTTACATGTATTATGGAAGGTAAAAGAACTCTGAGATGAAAAAATTAGAAAACCGCGAAAATCTCGACATCTCGAGACAAGCATTTTGAAAAAAAATTGCAGGCGGCTGTATCTTCGATACAGCTGTATTTGTACGTGGATACGTCCCCATCTTTCCTTCTTTCTCGAATTTCCTAGAAACTCCGTAAATTTTTTCGAAATTTCAAGAAACTTCTCGAATTATCTTGCAATGTCTAGAATTTTCTAGAATTCCGGTAGATGGTGCTGCACATAAGGACCGTTTCCCAAAGTGATCCCCCATATTGAAACCATAGACGAATCAACGTCAATATCTAGACTGACCTTGCCACTGCACCAGATGTTTACTCTTTACTTCATACGATGTTAACTCTGATTGCCAATTTACGAGCGTACCGATCCGCCTTTTATAGGGAATTTTAAATCTAGAAATTTCTGCACTGGAAATTTTTATGACTAACAACCTGTCGGTATCTTACCGATCGATCGACTGTTGGTAATGTATCGACAGTCAGCATCGTCGATAGATGGCGCGGCTGCATAAGCATTTTTCAGCGAATGAACACCCAAAACGAAACCATAGACGTATCCAAAAAAAAAAAAATCGTAAAAAATTCCATCCCACCAGTCGTTTAGGAGATATTGAGCAATAGTACATTGTGCATCAAGGGCGGAAAGTCACGTTTTCCCGCCCGAGGTGCACATGCTATTTTTTAACACGCCTGCAAAGGAAAGTTCGTATTTTGCTCCTTGACGAGCGGGAGAAAAGTGAGTACTTTCCACCGAGGGCGGGAAGTACTCACTTTCCCCCCGCTCATTCACAAAAAATAGAATATCTCCTAAACTACTCATCCGATTTCGCCCTCTCCCCTCCCCAAAGAAAAATCCAGCCTGTATTACCATAAGAGTTACAATCATACTGAATTCCAGCTTTCTATCTCAATTTTTTCGAGAGTTATCGTACCTACACCGCTTGTTTAAAAAAAATGAAAAATACCGATTACTAGCAAGTTTTCCCTGGATAAGTAGAAATATTATGACTTGATTTGATACATATTATTATAAGGAATAGTTTGATGTAAAACAAAATCAATTCAGTTGCGTAAAACAATATTTCTGAGAAATTGCTGTATCGCAAAAACTACTCGACCGATTGAGCTGAAATTTCGCCCAGATATACTTCCATACAATGCCAATTATTTGACAAAATTTCCCATTTTTACGCCCGATAACTTGAGAACAAATAAAGATGGCAAGTTGAAATTTGGTATGATTATAGCTCTTACAATACTGAAGGTTGGTATTTTGGATATGCGCAACCAGCCGAGCACTTTTGGAGATATTTAACTTTTTCTATAAATCCATTTCATTCAAAGTTTGAATAGTTTCTGTAGACACCCTGAAGCATGTGGTTATGGTTGAATGCCTGACACAAGGATAGGAAATGGCTATGGATCAATTTAGAAGCTTACTACCAATGGAATTGATAGATATAAGAAAAAGAAAGAGACTAATAACGCAAAAAGTATCGGTTACATGCCTTCTGTCGAATAGGCTCAAACTCCCGCTTGTTATTTATTTTGTCCATTGGCATAAATAACAAGCGGGGGTTCGCAGTGAAGAATTCAATTAAATTGTGTCTAGCGATTCAATTGAGAAGAATTTTATCAGTCTAAAACAGAAAACTCTATAAAACCATCATTTCAGTAAATTATCATTTAATTTACAATCTGATTAATATTGCAGTAACAACATGCGCATTATTCACGGGATTATCCCCTTCGCTTTCGGGGAGGTGAGTGGTGGTGCTCGCGTGTCCGACGGTAATCCTCGTATGAAATTGTTATCAGGAGCACTGTAAGACTGATATATAGGGTTGCTAGGTGGCTGGGGTCATCATATATACGAAGAGTTGTGGAAAAGAGGAGGGCAGGTTGGGAGTGTATAGTGGGAGATCTACTAAATTGAAACTATGGTGGATATAACGTTATTGAAAGTTACCTCGTTCTTTTCGCCATTGTTGACAAACTTTTTCGACTAAGAATTGTGCAATATGAGGGAAAAATAAATGGGGATGTCCGAAAATTAATAGGGAATAATATTTCTAATGCTTCATTTACGAAGCAATTTAATTAATTTTTGCTTCATTTTTTCGAGCACCAAAAATATTCATTGACCATTTGGCCATTTGTCAGTTTTCTAACAACCAGGTATATATTTCCATTCTATTTTTATCAACTACCGTATATATGAGAATAGCCCTTGTTCCGCACGATTGAAGTCTGCATGATTGGGGCCATTCCCATGGACGTAAATTGGCAATTCGAAAACGATCGAAAGGGATCCATGAAATACCACTATTTTTGCTTTTTTACTGACATTTGCTTATAAACATGCAAATCGTTGAACGATGAATCCCGTGGACTAGTATAACGCGATTTATGGAAATTATCTACTGGTGGGCTTTATTTCTCTGATTGAATTTTGCGGACTTTATATGCGCGTCAAGTTGATTTAGTCGACGTCAATTTTTTTTGGCGTTTCATGAACGAAGTATGGCGGAATAATATTATGACGAAATATAGACTGATGAGTATTTTTTTCGTCATATCTGCACGAAAAGTTCCACTTTCTTCTCCAAATGACGAGAGGCAAGTGGCTTATTTCATTTTTCAAATTTCGGTTGTCTTCGACAAGCATCAGGATGACATAGCCGACGTTCCTCCCTGCATTTGCGAAAGAATCGAACTTTAAAATAGTGCATGCCTAACCCCACAGCTACCCTACGTATTGTTGCTGTTAGATTTAGATTCAACTCGTCAACAGTTCTTTCAACGTTCGCTGGGGAGGGAGATGCCCATGTTGTGAAGAAAATCAATTGCCAGCTCATTCTTCCACTTCCTCGCCACCACCCAACTGTAACTCGTTCCAGTGGCTCTTGAAGATTATATGGCTCAGTCGATGTGGCGAGATTTCGATATACCAGAGTGAGCGCACAATAGGTTGATGATCCGATGTCGTGGTAGGGATGGACGATGTTTTAAAAAACATCGATCATCGACAAATCAATATTTTTTTCATTACACGGCAAAAAAAAACACATTTTTTTAAATAATTTTGTTTCTTCCCGTTTTTATTGACAAATCTATATTTAAAAAATACAACCCGAGCAACCTACATTTCAATGATAAGTACTGCTGGACAGTTAAATTTTGAATCTCAAAACAGGATTGTTGATTAATTGAAAACAAGTGGGACATTGCCTTTGTCTTTATGCAGCGTAGATATTTTTGTTAAGGATATCCAAGTATTTTGGCTATTTTTTCTCCAGCTTTCATTTGAGTCCCATTTGACCCTTAATTATTATACTTTGCAGATCTGAATTAAATCTCGATATTGAGTCGTTAGGAAACATTCTAAAAATCTGAAAAAAAATTCCGAAAGTTTACGTTCGGAGAAAAATTGATGAACTAATTAAACAAACCGAGGTTTTAGCCTATCCGACAGAAACCATTTCATTGTTACTTTGTGTGTTATTACTTTTTTTCTTTTTTAATTTCTACCGATTTCATTGATAGTATGCTTCCGAATGGATCCGTAGCAATTCCATTAAAAAAATATGAAGCTTGGTGATCATGTCTGTAACGGAACATTGACAGCGCCACCTTTCTGATGGTTTATTTTTAGAAAATTGAGTAATTGATTGGCTAAAATGATTTTTTTTTTAATTTGAATTTGGTCAGATTATATGTCTCCAGGAGGTCATTTGGTCAGAGGTCTCCATTTTGTTGCCGCTGTCGGCGCATGTAGCGTATTATAATTGGTCTTAAAATATTCGTAATTAGTTCCTGAAGGCTTATGCCTCAGGAGAACGCGAGCAAAATTGTCAAACTTGAGAAGTTTTTCTATTGAAGGCAAACAGGATTTTCAGCGCTAACGCGCTAAGTATTCATGAACGCGCGCAGCCGCGCCCGCTATGGATGTAGTAATTATTATTTGGAAAATAACTTTTGTCATATATTTTGTGTGAATAAATAACAAATTTCAGGGTAAAAGTGAAGTTGCGTTGAAAAAAAATTAAATGTTGATAATAAAAGAAAGGTTTGACAACTAGAAGCAGGACGAGAACGCAAGAAAAGATAACTGAAAGACTGAAGTAAGGTAAGAATATTGTAAACAAGGGGGTAAATTCTACCGTACACGGTATAGTATCGGCAACGGTCAGCCATAGCTGCAGGGTTAGCCAGGGCATAGACGGCTGAGAGAGCAAAGGGGTCAAAAGGCCTAAGTTAAGAAAAAATGAAAAATAATAAGTGAAGCTACATCACTGTATTAGTACGTCATGAAAACAAAAGCATACACAAGCTTCTACAAAGCAGGAAACAATAGAATCTGGTGAAATGAATCGATGAGTTGAAAATCTCTGATGAAAATCTTTTAATCATCATGAGTGTCATAATGGTCACTACGAGGAGTGACCCCGTAAAAGGGTCAGCGGGTCAGACAGTGTGAAAGTCTTATGACTAATAAACCTTGTAAATAGGTTTCTAATGCTTAATAGAAAAAAAGTATGAAGGTCACTTTAAGGGTTCCGAGGGTCGAAAATAAAAACATCACATGAGTCAGATGCTATCAAGATCAGAGACTCTAAGCTCAGACGTCATAAAAGTAAAAAGCATCAAGGATCAAACACAAACGTTTCACCAGTAGTATTCGATATATTGTGCTATATCTCTTCATAATGGATTTTTTTCTGACCCTCATGTGTAATATACAAGACGTATTCCCCTGAAAACATTGAATCTTCAACCCATTGCGCCACCATTGAGAGAAAAGAAAAAAAACCATAGGACATCTAATCATATAGATATCGAACCCCCGAAATGTGTGACCTTTAATACGTCTGAACAAATGATAACCTTTAAAATGTCCCACCATTGAGGAACATGTAACACCACAGATGCAAATCCCAAATATGTGACACAAAAGGAGCCTAACCGATAGAATGTAAATCCTACAGACGTACAATAGACACTCAGAACAGATTGAAACTTATGAACAACAAAAATCTCAAGCCGTGAGAGTATTCGACTCTTAAAACTAATGAGAGAGAGAGTATTCGACTCTTGAAACTAATGACTCTTAACAATTAAAAAATGAAATTGATCTTCAATTGAGCGGGGCGAGGTGAAGAGGGGCGTCTTATGATAATCTGTAACTTCCAATATCTTCATCTACAAGTCGAGTTATTGGGATTTGGAGGAGATCAACCCCCCCCCCCCGCTCTAGATGTTTATAGAGTTATCTAGTACCGAACATGGGCATACCCTTCATATAGCAGAAGGTGGAACTTGGATTTGGATCATGTCACGAGCATAAATGGAGATTTTAAAAGAGAAAATTGATCCTGAAAACTCCTGCCCCTTGAAACTTTGGACCCATGAAAGCTGCTCAACTCCAGACATTAGATCCTTAAAACGTATGACCTCAACACATTTAACTCATGGAAAGTGAATATATGATTCATCAATATATTCTTCCACAGACCCACCCAGTACTGAAGATAACCGTATTGAAGAAGCGAATTCACTCCAATTCACTACAACGTATGACCGTCTACACATTTGTCTTTGTCACAACTATGAGAATATTTTATTCACTATTGACAATATAGGATGGAAAAACGGGAAAATAGAGCATAATTATCGTTACCCCTGCCTAATTAAGCCTCTACGATGCAGGAATCATCGACAAAGTTGCAATGTATAATTTAAGAGAAAAAAATTTTTTATGAATGGCCCTATGCCAAGAAGTATCGAATCATTCAGCTCCACATTTTATACACAAGTGTGGCTCAATAATACTATCAAGTAGCCAAAATTTCAGGCTTTTATTCCAACATCTACGCGTCATATGCTATATCACAATAACCTTTTATATGAAAAAATATGAAAAAAAAGAAAAACGCTCAGATATCGAAAACTTTGTGAGGGTGGCTATTAATATTTTAATTGATTTTGATAGAGAACATCGGGACGAGTATTAAAAAAAAGTTGAAATCCGACCAGCCATTGAAGAGATATAGCGGAAAATATTATTTCAAAAAAAATTTGAAAAAGTAAAATATCTTCTAAACTACTCATCCGATTTGGCCCAGCCAAAATACTATCCTTTAATATGATGGAACCTACAAGCGTACGAAATTTCAGCTTCCTATCTCAATTTCCTCTAGAGTTGTCGTAACTACAAGGATTTTACCAAAAATATACAAAAAATGGGGAAAAGCCCATTACTACCTAGTTATACGTAGTTAAGTTAAGATATTATGATTTGATTTGATAGAAATAATCACAAGGAATATTTTGGCGTCAACTAGATTCAATTTAATCGCGTAGTTTTTTAGATATTGAAGAAAAAAGATTTTTTAAAAATCTGCTATCTCTCAAAAAATACTTGACCGATCCAGCTGAAATTTCGCCTGGATTTGCTCCCAAACAATGCTAATTATTCCACAAAATTTCAAATTTTTAGCTTGAACTTTACTCTTTTTTTGTTGAAATTAAAAAAAAATCCGAAAAATCCGTGTCATATTTTCGCGTTTCATAACATTATACATAATTTCCAGGCAAAATTAGAAGATCGTAAAAATGATTGATTACAAAGCTTCCATTCGGAAGCAAAAATATATTGAATATTTTCCGTGTCTGGACGTTCACTGCAGTATTTGTTAACAATTGTAATTAAAAAAAATTGAAACATTCAAACTACATGAAACGATAGACGTCTGGACTTATCCACTTACCATTTATAACATACATACTGTAGAAAATAATCACTTCTGATTGCGGATAAATTACTATTTCTTCATTCTCAATCAATCAACATTATTATTCGAAAAAAGAATGAAAAACTTCGTTATCTTGGTCAAAAACATGTTTGGAATAAACAATCGAAAATCGATTAATCGACCGTTGAAAACATCGAATGAAAAACATCGATGTTTGGTTATGATAAATCGATATTTTCGATGAATCGATAAACCCCGCCCATCTTTATCTCATGAGCATTACCAAGACGGAGAAGCTCAGGGAAGCCGATTGAACTGGATCCTCTCACTTCGCGTGCTGAGAGTCAACAGCTAGGCTCTGCTCGTTTGAAAACTCAATCATGACAGTCTCTGATATCTCCTGCGAAATTGATTGATATCCTAGTTGTTATTAGGTCTGAATGAGACTCTATGTTACCCAATAGTAAATTCTCCCCTCCAATGTGGGTGTTAAAATCTCCTCCGATGTAGATTGGAAAAAGAGGAAATTTGTTTTTATATTCTATGTTTTCGAGGCCGTCCAACCTCCAGCTTTTACGGTCCGTTATCCCTTTAAATTGGGACGTTTCGTTTATTAAAGGTAGATAATGTCGAAAAAACTGGTGACTATATCCCTTTTAATTAGGATTTTTTCATTAATAATGAGAGTCGATTGTAAAGGTTATAAAATTCTATATAGGAGAAAAATGCCCGTTATTTCTCTTCATTAGGAATTTTTTCTTAGTAGTGGGAATCGATTGCAAAAATTAGAAAATTAAAGAGAGTCACTTTTTGAACTGTCACTGATTGGCGGCCATTGTCCTCCAATTCCGGCTGTATAAATCATTTGTTTTTATGTATGACGATGACTTCGCCAAGTGTCGACAATGAGACCTTGATATCAATTTGATTGGAAAACAGTTTACCACGATGAATTCCTTTGTATTACTGGATAACTTTACAGCCAAAGACACCGAACATCGTGCATTTGTAAACATCTTTATGGTAGACGATCATCAAGCCTCTCATTCCACGACCCCTCGATTTCTCCCTCGTGGCGAGACTGTATGGGCAATCGTAGCCGCCGAATCAGAAAGGGGGAATTCTCAGGGTGATAATAACCGTGTTTGGAACAAATAAATGATATTCTATTTCTTGTAATGAGAAGACCATTCTCGCGAATTTCTGAAACCTGTAACGTAATTCCTGAGGCTCATGGAAACCTCTGTCCACTACGCAGCCCTCTGACACCTGAAATGACCCCTCTGAAATAAAAAATCCTCTGACTCACCTCCAAACTCCAACACGGTCTATCACTAGCTCGAACCGAAGAACTGCGTGAAGGTCACTAGAGGAATACGAACTAAAATGTGACTATGTACGGGATAATTGACACGATAGGCTTTTTTGGTTTTTGTTTTTAAACTTGACCCTTCCCTGGGTTTGTAAGGCCCAGGTATACTCCTTGGTAAGTCAATTTTATTTCTCTGTTATGGCTGCTAATGACCAGTGACCCGAAAGCAGTTAGGTTAAAGTTTAAGGAATGGGATTTCAATAATTAACCACTATTCACTTAACTCACTGTATAATTAATAAACTAAAATGTTTATGAAAGAGTTCACAAATTCTATGACGAAGTTCACAAAAGTCTAATAATAACTATTGCACTTTATAATAACTGAATAATATTTGAACGGATATTTAGTTTAAGAGCGAAATCACAATTGAATGTTATGTCGTGATGTTTTCAGTTTGGAATCTTCGTCGCTACTAACTTACGATTTATCTTAAATTCTACTCTTCTGTATAAGTAAAGAGTGAAGGTAAAGAGGATTGTTCTTCTGTAGAGAGGGTAGAGAAATGTTTTTATTGCTGGAAATTTATTTGGAGGCATAAAATATTTGATAATCTGCAAAACAGACGAAAACTACGGAGGGTCCTTTATTGAGGCCCGAAGAGGCAAAAAAAGGCAAGGGTCATAAGGGACTCACGAGTGCATTTTATTGCTCTCATCTGGTCAGCAGAACTCTCTCGAAATAGCCTTTTGGAGAAAAATAATTTTTTGTATGAAGAAATTTACAAGAGAACAAATTTTCGGTATTTTGTGACCTTTACGTGTGTAAACTCTCAATTACTTTGTTCATTGGGGCAAGCGAAAGATTTTTGGGGAAAACGAGAATTTCAACGGTCGCCTTAAATATTATTTTACATACGCGATCGAACAGACTAGGTAACGAAAATAATCAAGGAACACGATATTTGTCTGGAAGTTCACAATATTTAATCAATCTCATACAACGGTTATTTACAAAACAAAATTCACATTCGTCAAATGGACTAAGGTAAATGTATCTATGCCCGTCTTTGTCCCTACGCTCGTTCAGATCCTGCCAGCTATGACATTTCAAAAATTTAGATAGTCTCACGAGTCTATTAAGAGTGAAGTACGATTGAAGTTATTATTTTAGTCAATAAGAAAGGTTATAGACACCAATGCAGAGTGATTTATTGAGTAATAAGAGAGAAAAATCACATTTACATCAACTCATGCTACGACAGAGTTAATTTTTAAGCCACAAGTTGAGAAACTCCCAATTTTAAAAAGTTGATATCTTCGTTACAGTACTAAAATGGAATTAAAAATCCTTTGGCTAAGATTTCGAATAGTTGAAAATTTTATAAAAATGCATAAATTATAGTAATATCCGGATATTTCACTGAAATATTGCCAATTAAAAGAATAGGTAAAATGAAAATGGCATTGATCCTATGCTCGGTTTGCACGCAACTGTCAACTAGTAACGGACTAAACGGATGAAAAAATCATTTAAAAGGTTGGACTGTGCAATGGAAATATAATTTTGTGCATCGAGAAATTGTTTAATGTTGTTTTATCACAAAATAGGATACTCACGATATAATTAGTTCGGATATAATCTTTCCATATCACTCAAATCACGAGACGAGGATAGGGACATGTGTCAAACGAGCATGGGGACAAATGAACGAACGTAGAGACGTGGGACTTTTTACATTCATTGACGATTATTTATTAAAAAATAGTAATTATTATAATTAATATAAATAAATTCCAATTCTGAAGGTTTTACCCTCTGATATGTAATTTAAATCATCGCATCTTCACGCTCATTTCGATAGCAATATTGGACTAATGATGTGTTCACCTTAGCTAGACGAGCGTATGGTCATTTACCTTAATACTTAACAATTAATTATAAAAGAAGATAAATAATTGAATAGACTACATATAATCAGTCAAAGAAAATTCCAAAAGTCACAATGAGTCAAAGAATCCGAAGTCATAAATAACAAATAATTGTACGATCAAACGAACTTACCTGTAAGTGAAGTTCGATCGTGATTATACGAAGAGCCTCGTCGAAAGGTTTGAAAATTTGTAGTAGCCCGCTTGCAGCTGCATGGTACTACAGTTTAGAGCCCAAAGCGAAAAACCGACCGGACCGAGGCGCCCCACCGTGGGGCTCGGCCATGACTTTCATTAGTTTAGAGATATGGTTTAACTGAGGAGATTGTGGTCCTCAAATTTACCCCCACTTTTCCCAATCCCCACTACAATCGTTGTCTCCCATCTCTGACACTCAGGGCTACAATCTCCTCAGTCCGACAGTAGGTAGTGTAGGAGAAAAAATTGAAAGGGATGGGGTGAATTGCCGGGTGGGACTGAATCTCTCGACAAGGCTCTTCGTATAATCACGATCGAACTTCACTTACAGGTAAGTTCGTTTGCTCGTACAATTTGTGACGTATTTCGCACCTCTGCGGAACGGTATGAAAATACGGAGCCCTCGGCGATCAAATCTTATAACCAAAGTTGAGCGCCAGTGTTTTCTCTCAAAACACATAAAAACCGAAATTCGTAATCCACAAGATAAACCAACGAAGGAACAGCTGCCGACAGCTCAGTATATCATCCGCGGAGGCGGCTGGATTCCAAACTGCTGCTCCGAAAAATTATTTTGAAATGACTGGGTTCCAATTTACTAAAAGAAGTAACAGGGTAACAGATGAATTTAATAAGATAATTTAAAAAAATCGAAAATCTGATTACAAATGAAATAGAATGGATAAAACCCCGTCTTATTCTCGATATTCGAGGCACTTAATCTGCGCAAAGAAAACAAAGACGAATTACAAAATAATAAATAAACGATTAGAAGACTCGATACAAGACAATTTCCTAACCGTGATATGTCAAAAGATAAAACACTAGTCAATTGAAAGATAGTCAAAATCCGTCAATTATTCCGTAGTCCATGAAAAAGGTCAAACGGTAAAATAACTAGCGAAATTACCAATGAGTCCTCAATAACCGCGGTGCAGGAATCTGCCATTACACCTAGATATCAGTGCATCCACTCAAAGTGGCGAGAATAAGAATCTGACACTACAAGCTATTGAGAGGGGGATTGCCTCGAGGAACGAAAACAACACAGCCGGCAACTGACGAAAGGTCACCCGGCACAAGACAATAGCTCGAGCGCCGAAAAACGCTATAATCCCTCTGATAATAACTACGATAATTCAACGATCACTGAACGATTATGCCGAAAATTAAATGCGATGGAATTAGACTTTCAGGCTCATCTGGTTGATAAAAGACTCCAATGGAATTTGGTCATCATTTTGCCGGCGTCGCAAAGCTTGCGTAAGAGCTCCAGCTTGTCAATTTCATCGTCTCCCAAAAGGCTGGAGATTGCTGCCCCCAGAGCAACCAGGGCGGATCCTCTAAGGTTCTGGGAACTAATGAATTTGTTGTCCCTCTAGACCAGTGCGTCGGTAGACATTGCAGCAATCTCTGGATTTAATTTTGGTGCTTCAAAACCACACTTATCGGATCCCCGTGGGTATTGATCCATCAACTTGGACATTTTGTCCTTATCTAGAGGAGAGAAGAGCCAGAAAGCCCAGTGAGTTTTCAGTTCATTCTGAAGTTCGATGGCTGCGTATTTTGGTTTCGATGGGTCTACGCCCAGAACCTCCAAAATCTCTGGGTCAAGCTCGTCTTCCTCCACTGTCTCCTCCAAATCAGTGATGGCCGAAGTTGAGTGTCTAGCACTGATGCGTCTGGCGCTGCTACGTCGGGCGTTTTAGTTACTGATACTTCGAGAAATACGTCACTGTTATCCAGGACAGGGACCCCAGTGCCTGCATTTGTAGGTTGGTTTTCCTTGTTCACCGCTGAAAGCAGTGGATGCCCAAGGTAAGATTTGGCAATGAGTCATTCCCCATGGGATAAGCTCGCCAAGAATCGCTGGAATGATCGAACGGCTTTGTCCTGTGGATCGAGCTAGATCATCCCAGCGTGAATGAAAAAGGAAAATGCCTGTGAGGGCGAAAATAAACACAACTTACTTTCTGACGCCGAGGTGATAACCTCAAATAAGCGTTCAATTTTGTCATCGAGCTCGTGGACCGTTTTCCGAAGAGATTTGTCCTCCTCACGATCCTCGTGTTTCCTCTTTTTGTGTTTATGCCCCATCGTCAAAAAAAAGTAGAAAAGAATAAATATAATAGTAAAAAAGAGAACTTTGGGACTCTAGCATGTGCTTCACTTGCGCACAAGAAAGACAATGAAAGTCATGGCCGAGCCCCGCGGTGGGGCGCCTCGGTCCGGTCGGTTTTTCGCTTTGGGCTCTAAAGTATGGTTCCATGCAGCCGCAAGCGGGCTACTACAAATATTCAAATCTCGAAGACGAGGCTCGAGTATAATAAAAAGTCAGAACTGATACGAAAATATTCATGTGAATTGAGATCGAAGACAGAACGATTAAAATCGAATTTGTCTACATGACAAGTAGAGCTGGCGATCCGAAACGAATCTTAACATCAACACAGAACAAAAGCCAGTGAAACTAAATAAGGTCACGAGATCCCAAAATTCGATAATTCAATGTCCTTCACACGTAACCGACAACAAGAGTGTTCGTATAATAAATCCCCATTACACGCAACATGAAAACCGTTACTATTAATTCCTAAATCCACAAGTAATTTACATTCTGAATTTCAGAATTACATCTCCGAGACACTTGTAAGTTTCAATGTCGCGAGACACAATATTTATGATCAAACACGCGCAATATACAATCAAGAGACGAACGAGAGAAAGGCGAAATTATCGACAAATAAATGATCGGAGTGGCCAGGGCTCAGTCCAGCAATCAACCTCCAAATTCTAATAATCCTCCAAGGACCAATGATGTTAAATACATCAGTTCAATTGCTCGAGCACTGTTTTAAGCCCTGCCCACGACACATGAAATAAAATTACAGAAAATTTGCCACCACATTCACCGATGAGTTAGTTTCGTGGCGTCCAACAAATCCCGCCGTGATTCCTCAGATTTTGATCCTGCGTCCTTCCAATTAAGCCAGGCGCAGAAACAGTCTCACCGGTACTTTAATGAGTTGACCAGTCAACGCTACGGTTCAACGCATTCCTCAAAATGATGAATGATCTCACGAACTAGAACAATGGCTCTTGCCCTATAAACCATCAAAAGGAAAGTGAAGCTTGTCCGTATGGCAATCACGACGCCGAGGTAGAAAACTTGGCAACGAATATCATTGGCTCTCGTCCCGCAACCATTCTCCAATACAATTTAATCTGTCACTAGCATGTCACTAGCATTTGACATGCTAGTTAATGCATAGTCATCGTAGTGGGTTCGGTCTAGCACATGGCCGAACCCACTACGACGGCGCATGCGCAATAACTCCATCACATATTAATGACTTAAAATAAATTACTTAGTCGTCATTTAAACGACATAAAACTCAACAAAATTCCAAAATAATTCCAGGAAACCAATCCGTCCCTTCGGAACCATAAAAATCGGCATCATTCCACTCAGTGCATGTTTTCCTTCCTCCTCATGTATCATTCATCAGGTGAGCCACTGCGTCACTTCCTCTTCGAGACTGTCCAGGAGCTGGCGCCCTCTGGGAGACACGAATACCCCGAAGCTGTTCTAATGTCCCTCGATGACCCTCGGCATCCCGATGTCCCTCGAAGACGATGGCTCTCTCAGCAGAAGTACAATGGCGCCGGATTTTATTCCAAATTGAGATAACCGAAATTAAAAGAAAAAACAAAAACCTCTCTCATGACTCTTGCTACCAGTTGATGACTTCCCGTCTGGTAATTCACAACAGCGAACCCGCACGCAGAACTCCCGATAATAAAGATATGGTTTGTGACGAATTTATCACGTCACAAACCATATACGTTCCAAAATAGTATGTTGTGTTACTAGTGCACAAAATTCCATGTAACCCATCCTATTTTTGTGGTACCTGCCGAGTTCACTGTTTGGAACGGTAGTGGGAGTAACGTTTTTGTGCATGAGTGCTTAAAGTTCAAGAGCGTGCGTAAAGTGGATTCTCGTGCGTAAAGCTTCGCTTTATGCTAAACTTCGCTTCGTGAACTTTGTGCATGCCATGCGGAAAACAACCTGGATGTGATATTACTCAGCTAATCTTGTCGTTTGTTGTTGTTTTGGAGTTGAGTTGCAAACAAACGAAGGATTTTGGAAAGATTTTGTCAGGTTAAAAATCACGAGTGCGAAGTACGAGTGATTTTTCATGAAAAACTTGACTCCTTCGTTTGTTTGCAACGAATCTATCGGAAAATACCCGATAATTTTGAAGCTCTTCTGGTATTACAAGTGATAAAATGGATATCTTAGTTTCTTGTACAGCCGGTATTGTTTGGGCAATTGTAGTTGGAAGCTTGGGAGAAGAGCGCGATGAAATTGACAGCTCCTCGAGCTGTTTAATAACATTCACTAATTCCAGGGAACTAGGCTCACCGAACAGTTGAGGAATATCCGTTAATCTGGGAGGTTTACCATTTAAAACAAGTGCAGAACATTTTATCTTGGTATCAATACGATGTACCGACCCCGTACGTTAGGAGTTAATTTAGTCAATTTCTGTTATAACTTTTTTTAAGCATTAATGTAAATCTCGTTATATACCAATATATGTAATTTGTATCATTAAAAACAAATCAATCTTTTGAAAGTGATTTTATGACAGGGTCTGTACCAGACTGATATCTTCAACGGATGGAAGATTCATTTTCTATTGAAATTTTATACATCTTTCAATACTCTGAAGTATATTTAATTACATTCAATAGGTTTAACCTAAATAAGGCACCCTTGAAATTCCCCTCCAGCCTGTGAAATCAGAGAAGAGTCACAGGTTAAAAGCAAGAATTTTGGACTCCTTGAACCCTGGGGATTTGAAATCCAGTGGGGTAACACAGAGCTCGGTATTACTAACCAGAGTGGGTACGAGAAAAGTCAGGTTAGTTTTGCGGGGAGGGTGGGTTTTTACCAGGAAAACTGGGGAGAAACACCATTCGATAAAAAGAAGATGGCAGCGGTAGGTGGTAGGCGTATCTGTGGTACAGTGAATAGAAACACAATGGATCCAGCGGAAAAGTGTTTCCGGATGGAATTGTATAACTAATTAAAAGTTCACACCATTATCCCAGAGTTAATGATGCCAAGATTGTATTATTAAACTTCCTTCCTCCCTCTTTTCTTAGTGAGTAGAAGTAGTAGGGGTGAGGTCAGACTCGCCCTATCTACAATCCCATTTTCTGTTTCCATCTGTTTTGTAGACGTGCAAGCATTCATCTCTTCATTCTCATTTATTAGAGCAGGAAAAATAAAGTTTTATATAAATGGATCGTAATGAAAGAAAAAGAGAATTATTTTTTAAAAGAAAATATATTGTGGACATTTCATTGTATGGAATTTATCTTATTGTGTTGGAAAAACTCCTGCGATACGTTACATGCTAATCGAGTTATATATATTACTTCTATTAGAACTACGTTAAGTGTAAATTTGGGGATTCAGCAAAACTCATATATACCGATACAGATAGCTTGCTCTATCTGTTTCAAGTACCAAATATCTATCAGTCTATAAAACAAGACACACTATAAAGAGAATAATGAGTATAGAATGCGGCTCGCAAACAAGAAAGTATTAGGACTCATGAAGAATGAGAATAATGGTCGAATCACGGTTGAATTTGTAGGTCTACGAGCTAAAACATAGGCATTTAGGATGTTGAATGATGGGAAAGCTAAGAACAAACCTGAAGGTGTTAAAGCTGCTACACTCAAGAAAAGCACATTCAATGATTATAAAAATTGTCTTTTTGGTAATAAGCACATTATCAGGAATCAGTATTGAATCCAGAGCAAAAAACATGAGGTGCACCCAATCTGCTAGCAGAAGATGGTTTTGAGTTGGAAAGATGATAAACGTATAATTTCACTCCATACAACTGATACTCTATCTTGTGGTTATTTCGAACCACTTGTATAATTATATATATATTCTCAGATTGTACGTACACATTTAAATAAATGAATAAACTTTTCAACATTTAACGAAGCGTTTTTATTGTTTTATGCATACTTGTTTTCATACAATTATCATACAATTATCTTAAATATATTCCGTCTATATTCTACTAATAATATAGCATTCAATATTCTTTCATGAAAACTTATTCAATGTTTAAGATCATGATTTCGAGCAATTTTCTTCCGTGAGACAATACGGTGGAACTGAGCTGATCTTATTATTATACACATCCTGTTCTCATAAAACATAACTGAGAACTATGTAAAACGGGTTTCAAAAAGAGTTTGTCTATGTTGTTTTGATAATATAGGGTTCAATATTTCTTGACATGAATTTATTCGACGTCTGAAACGATCATGATCTCGAGCCATCTAAGTAATAGCAAATTTGGAAGAATTGTAAAACTATTGAAAATGATATTATAACGATTTCAAAAACCATGAGTTAAACTTCACGCTGCAAGTTGAGATTCAGTAAACTGAACTTGACTTTGTATTGAATGTGGATCGTGCAGAGTACGCGAGTTATCCCCACTCCAACTCCCAATGGATGATTCATCATGGAACAGTCGGGAACCATCGAGAATATTCGCGACCAATCGAGTATCCTATTTCATGAAAGTCTCAACGGGACTCAGCCGATATCCCCACCGATGACTCATCGATTACATCATCCATCACGAAAGTTCCGCGATTGTGGCGCCAATATCCAATTTCATACAAGTTTTGACCGGTCAATTTATTTCATACAAGTTCCTACAGGACTAAGGGGGAACCCCCACCACGATAACGTCATCCTTCTCGAATGTACAAGTCTCAGCAGAACTTACGGGAAACCCCCACCTCGCACATCGATCAGTTATCAGTCTGAGTGACTCACCGATATCATTCATCTTGAAAATATTCAACCATTGTTTTCACATATTTGCACGTGTTTGCATATGTTTGTAAATGTCCAATGTTTGCAAATGTTTGCAAATGTTTGCAAATGTTGTTAAATCTTTGCAAATGTTTCCAAATGTTTGCAATTCTCCCACCATGCGAGTCGATAACTTATCGATGACGACATCCGTCTCGAACCTTCCGCGACAGTGGCGCCAATATCCCATTTCATGCAAGTTTCAACAGGTCATTATATTTCACGCAAGTCCCAATAGGTCTTAGAGGGATTCCCCCACCACGTGAGTCGATGACATCATCCTTCTCGAACGTTTCGCGACGGTGGCGCCAATATCCGATTGCATGCATGTTTCAACAGGTCATCAGATTTCATAAAAGTCCCAACAGGTCTTAGAGGGATTCCCCCACCAAGCAAGTCGATGAGTCCTCCGTCTAGAAAATTCCACGACGGTGGCGCTGCCACTAGTATCATATTCCATACAAGTCCCCACAGGACTCAGAAAGTACCACCACCACGCCCCCGAGTTGATGAGGTGACTCATCGATGACGTCATCCGTCTAGGAAATTCCGCGACGGTGGCGCCACCATTCCAGAACTTTCTATGCCTTATGGCGCATCTGTTGGAGATTTGGCGAACTACTATCCAGAACCGGCCTAGCATACCTACTAACTCGCGATCGAATCCCACCGCGGGCAATTGTTTTTTTTTAATTTCATGTTTTTCTTTTTCGGTTTACTGGAATGGATAAGAAGAGTTATAAAACGATTATAAATTGCGCAACTAATATGTATGAACGATTTTAAAATTTTGTTTTACTGATGGTTGACTGATAATTGACGCCAATGTTGGGCATACATGGGTGTCTATAATGGCCCGAAGTAACGTCCCAACGTTCGGCGGAACATCGGCCGAAGATTGCAGCCGACTATCGGGGAACTCGGCGCCGAGTTTGGTCCGATGTCCAGCGACTTTGTATTGCCCTACATGGCTGGCTACAAATGTAATTGACAGAATTGGTGTCCTGTGCAAATTGAAGTCAATGTCACTTTTCTAAAAATTATTACTAAACTCCATGAACTTTCAGTTTTATCATAGGCAGAGGTCCATTTCGTTTCGAAACTGGTGAAGCCATCAAAATGATGATTGATGATTGAAAGCTGCAATTTTTAATCTTTCACAATAGTTAACCGGAAATGGCAATTGTTTTAAAAAGTGATTCTGAATAGAGTAATTAAACATGAATTGCTTATACCCAAGGCCATCTATCGCGTCTGTAATAGCGTTAGTATAAAAAAATCCAGTCCATTTTATATTAGATGGCAATTGTTTAAAACGAAATTTCTATTTGGTAATGAAATTAGACCTAACGAAAACTATCTTATCAATTAACGATTCAAAAGTTGCCTGCTAGAAAGAAAAAAAATTGAGTATTACCTTCCTCTTAGGTGGACTTCTCATGAAACAGCAAATTATTTTTCCAATTTACGAGAAAGGCGCTTAGTATTTCGAGATAAGAGGGCCGATTATATCGAGTGCATTAAAACTCGAAAGTCCGTCGAGTTCAGGCGACTCCACCTTGCCGCACCATCCTCACTATATACCTCGTCGTCAACTTTTAATAGAATCTTTTTCCCGTTTTCTCGCGGACAATTGAACCGCCTCGACGAGATGGGGATGGAGAAGCAAACGAGAGCAAGAAAGGAGAAAATAAACGAGTGTGAGCCGTGATACCTAGCTTTATCCCTTATTTCAATAGTTATTTTTCATTTTCTTTTCACACGCTGCGTCTTTTCTCCATTTTAATTATCATAGGACACAATATAATTTTCAGCTTCTGTTGAGTGAAACTGTTTCTGAGTTGAATATATTTTTAAAAAATATAGTCTAGTCCCCTCGTCTTTTTCTGAATAATTAATTCCGCCAGTGTTGTTAATTTGGTGATTTTGTCAACAGATCTGGTATTGCGGAGGAGCACCTGGCGACGCGAATTCTCCAATCGGACACCGGTGATAAATCGAGTGATTTGAAAAGATTTGCTTGGTAACTGCAATGACTGAAATAAGGAAATATCGGACATTCATGATTTGTATTAGGAGATTTATATTGAGCGCAAGGCCCTTCAAACCTTATGTCAAATCTTTGACACTCGAAATTTTTCGTCTGAATTTTTAAAGTCAAATTCTGGAAGTTTTTATCACATCACCTTTCCACTGGAATTTTAGGAGATGTAATTTTTGGAGAAGTGAGTCATTCACGGATTTTCTAATAATTTGATCAGAGAATCAATAAAGGTTGCAAATTTTATTTCAATTATGGCGTAAAAAATAGGGAAATATCAAGAATTCTTAAGTTTAATTGAAAATTCAAGCACCGAGGTAGGAAGTGACGATGGAAACAAAGCTCATTAAACCCTGACCTAAGTCTCGAAAATCCTTTATCAGGACTGGGCTATGCGAAAGGTTCCGAGGTCAAAACCCAGCCGGGTAGAATGGTGAGATCTAACCATTTAAAGTCTTGATCTTCATCGCAGCATACCCCAACCGGGTCGAAGCGATGTAAAATAACGATTAAAAAAAGAACTAGAGCCCAAGCTTGAGTCAGCCCTCTTTCAGTACCACAATGATAAGTTGAATTGACGGCTAATTTCTAAAACTCAAACTTGAAATTGTAAAGGCTTCATTGCACTTCTTTCAAACTAATTATTTTATTATTTATAGTCATTTGTTTGCATGATTTCTGATTCTTTTATCAGTCTTTCTGTCATTTTACGAACTCCATAAAAAAGACTGGCATAGAACTGTTGGATAATTAGATAAGCGTTAATTTTAATGATTGATTAATAGACAATGGATTTAAAAAAACATTATCATCATTATTTTTTATCAATTATTTGTACTGAGTCATTATCTACACACCTGTCATTAAAATACAATGAAATTGAACAGTCGACCAATTGCTGCTACTCGGGGGGGATTCGGTCGGGGCTCATCCTGATCCATAGTCCAGCGCATTTCCACTCACCCATCTGAAACTTCTTACGACGAGATATTTTTCTAGAGTATAAAAATGCAACGTGGTGTTCTTTTATCTATCCACGGATAAAAATTATAATGAACTGAATAACAAATGGATCCGATGTATCAATCAGCTTAAAATCCATTAGTCAAATAATTACAGATGAGAATAATTATAATTATGCAACCTCGTGCTTAAAGGGTTACCGCAACCTGGTTTGGGCTTAGCTTAGATGATGTGACGGATATTTATGACTATCTTTGTGGAAGGGATAACAACGCATTCGTCATCATTAGTTGATGGTCATTATTCCAAAAATTACGGAAATGAATTATAAGTAGACTTTATTTTTGAGGACTGGTTAAGCCCCGGATCAGCCTTTATGTACTCAGCCTTAATTCTCGATGTCTCGACTAGGCCTGAGTTGAGGCTCGTAGATAACCTTATGAAGCACCCTCATTTCAGTTTAATATAGACATTTAAACAGGGCTAGCTGAGGTCTGCGCCACTGAGTTTTGCCAACCCCGGGTTCATACCAGTTTGTTCCCATCGTCAGCCTTGGTAATTCTTCCCTGGGCAAGTTATGTAATCTCTGGTTTCCTTTCCTAAATCGAATCCAATTTCGTCCACCTAAAAAATATTGCGAGATTGTCGACGAAATGACAATTTTCTTCTAGCATCGACATTTCAAATAATTTATTGGACAGATATTCGAGACAGAAAAAAAGGAAAGTAGACAATGGAAAATAATAAAAGAAGAGTGAATTATATTGTATAAGGTTCACAATGAGGAATAAGAAAAGATGAGAATATTTTTCCCCAGCAGGAGTCTTCGAATGCAAGGATCGAAGCACATCATTACATTAATTTCCCCGGAGATGCCAGCATTTTTCTGATTTCCTTCATTCGCTCTTTGTACTCCTCTCATTTTTTTTATTTTTGCAGACTTGGGTCCTGGAGGAGGTAAGAGAGATGGGAATAAAGAATAGGAGCCTATCTCCTGAAAGATTTTTATATCGAGTAGAAAAGCCAAAAATGAAACCATTTATTGCGACTCGAAGACCCATAAGAATAAAAAGGTCGAGCTTGGTGGTGTAGTTGGTTGGGAGTGAGATTGATTCACTGCCGGAGGAAAAATGCGAACAACGCACGGGTTTATTCAGTTGAGAATTCAGGTAAGAGCTTAATTTTGTTTTCTTCTGATCGGGAAATCGGGCTTAAACACGGGATTTTGTAATTCCTTCGTTCTAATTCATCTACTCGTTTTATTCATTCACTAATTGGCGAAGTCATATGATAATAATTTAGTCTACTTCATGCGTTAAAGTGTCCTTATTTTACCCCAGGCTACACGCTACGTGCGATCAACTCGCCATTCGCTCCAATTGAACTCGCCCGCTATTAAGTATTTGACGATGAATTTTGTTCTATTCTAAAATGGAATATTCAGCGTTATTTCGCAAAAATTCACACAATTCTTAAGACCTTATTTGAATTAATCAATGGACAAAATTTTTTAGGAAATTATGGCATAGAATATTTTCCGGGTTTTAATGTAAGTAACTGTAGCTTTTTTTGACTTCTTGTGTCTAAATATAGCCAAACATCTACAATGTGGGGATAATGAGGCTTTTGTTTAAAAAAGCCTAGAGAAAGAGCCGTATCATAGCATTCGTTTCGAAAATTCTAGTCAGTTCTGCTCTAGCTAGTTATGCCGCGAGACGCGAGAGAAACGAGACGAGACGCGAGAGAAATGAGACAAAACAGACGAGACGAGAGACATGACGAGACGAGAAGAGTCATTCGAGACAATGACGGAAACGAGACGAGACGAGAAAAGCCGGTCGAGAACGAGCGAAATGAGAGGCGAGACGAGAGTCGTGAGAGCCTCTTCTCTGCCCCTCTGTGTATTTTTTTCTGTGCAAATTGGATTATAGAGACGAGATAAGGCGAGACGAGACGAAAGAATGGTTTCCTGACAATGAGACGAGACGAGACTAGTAGATGCAGTTTCTCGTCTCATCTTGCGGCATTACTGACTCTAGCTGTCCGCCAAGATATATGGCCAAACCATTACCATTGAATACTAATATTCAATCTCCCTAAAAAACCGAAAATAAATATTTTTGGAAAAACACTGCGCCAAGGATAATTTCTGTTTGTTTCTTAATGGAAAGTTTTGAAAAATACAAATACATGAAAAACAAAGCCAAGTCAGGAAAGTCTAATAAATGAATGTAGTGCATAATCAGATTTCTATAAGAAAAATAGTTCTCAATAGAAAAGGATTTTAAAAAATTCTGCAGAAAGTAAAAAATCTGCAGAAGCAGGACCAATGTCTTTGGCGCGGATCAGATGATGGAGGATTAGATTGATATAGACAGTCGGTGTCGAAGTTTTAGTCCTGAGTAGTACTATTGAGTGCTACTTATGTTCCGAATCAGTATTGGGTAGTACTAAATAGGATTAGAACCTATACCTAAATTCTAAGAATTTGACCCTAATTCTGCGAAAGGTCACGGCTACCTGCATCTGGGGGTCCCTCCTCCAGTGCAGGTAATGAACTATTTTTGGAATCCTATGCCAGCCACATCCTCGTCCTGGGCCGGAATTTTTAGGGCATCATTCTGTGCTTAATAATTTCGCCTCCAGCGACGGCGATTTTGTTGGAGCGTTCTTACTGAAATGAATATGTACATTAATTCAAGCCAAATCTCCCCTTGCAATCATTTTTATAAACTTCTGGTGCCCCCTTGCTTTGGCTCGCTAGTAACCATTTGATCGAAATTCGAAATTATTTCAAATCAAGAACAAATTTCATAGTTTAAAGTGAATCATTCATTTACATACCGCAACATCAGATGGTTACATTATTGTGCCCCAGAACGGTTGGATGCTTGGTTTAATTAGAAGCCCTACGATGTAGCTACATGTCTACTTAACCATTTACACCGGAAATTCTAGGGCTCTATAGCAACTTTGCGGAAAAGAGCAGCGCCCCAATAATACCTTAATACCGAGTAAAATGCAACTAGAAATGTGCATAGACGCACTTCACGGGACAATGATTGTTGGAGCTCTGAGGTTTAACTAGACTAATTCACGTGAATAAGTACAAGGTAATTAGATTCTGATACTACCATTTGAACCAAGTTTTTTAAAACTCTAATAAAAGAGCAACTATGTGTGCTGAAAACTCGTCTGCATTACGTTTTTCCGGGATTCTGGGTTATACAAACTCGCAAAAGGTGAGTGACGATGCTGTGGAATTCATGGAGTCATTTCCCATTTTTTTCAGCTTCCAGCTGTTTTCGCTTGTAAACAAGATGTGGGTGCAGCAAAATATCCCAGGGCTAGCCTGCTCTGTTCAGATTTTTGTCTTTGATTTATGATAACTTGAAAACCATGATTATAATGAATCAAATGGTCTATCGTATTTCTAGCAATTCATTAAAAATGACGAGTATTTTTCTTCAATATTTGTGGAATCCATTCAATACTGACATACACTGTTAGAAATTTCTTGAAGTTTCAGTCACAACGTCATCTGACTTTTCGATGTTGTGAGGTTGGATTCAATTTCAAATGAAAGTGTTGACTAAATTTCTCATTCATCTTAAAAGATTCTAGAAAATTGGGTTTTTCATGTTGAATAATCATTGATTGTTCAATGAAAGCTTGAATTTCCAAACTCATCGTGAAAATTGAACATTACACACAATTCAATTTTCCATAGATTGAGAATTCAGAAAAGTTATTGCTTGAATTTTCAAAATTTTTAAGGTTTTTTAGTACCATATGGATCTGAAAATCGAGAATTACTTGAATGTTCAGGAACTTAACTGATTCGTCAATGAAGAAATGTACACAAATTTCATGTAACTTTGTCGTTGTTAAAAATTTCAATTTTTTTCAATTGAAATTTCCAGAGTAATTTTCTAACAGTGTAAAATATCAACTCCACATGAATTATTTGTGCAATTTTATCACCTCTTTTACATTTCCTTCACTTTTTACCTATTCGAATGAGAGAAAACACGAAAAAACTAAGCGAGGCCATGTAATTGCAAAAAAATTCTTATGGGGATTAGATATTTTTCTGCTCTTTCATAAATTGTACAGATGAGTTGAGAACAATGGAACTCGTCTAATTTTGCAGCCATTTCTCTGGATGCATAGCAATTCAAGTGACTTGTGGACATGCGCTGTTGTAGATGTAAGTACGCATTGCGGTTGTAATATAGCAAGTCACATTTTACCGTTGCCGAGGATATTATTCGTAAGCCCAGCTTCACGTGACTTTTCTCCTTCTTGTGACAAAACGATGGCGTTTGCCACCTTCAGACCACGGTAGGAAAAAGCGAAAAGTTGAATCACCACCGGAGAACGCCAGTGTCGCTTGAATTAAGTGGCTACATTTGTTTGACGGCTGTAATGGTGCCCTCTTTCTTCCATCTAATACACTGAATCCTTTCCAAGATTTGTGTTATTTCCATTTTCACTTAATGTCCAACATGGTAATTCAGGTAAAATTGAATTGGCTCCAACTTTAATTTATTCAGATTTTCGTGACACTTTGTCGAATTGTTTTCACTCTTTTTTTAAATTCATAAAATGTGTTTGGTGGGCCCAGGCCGTTTCCAACTTCAAATATATTCGAACAGTCACACTGGGACCATAGCAGTTTGCAAATTTATGGTAATTTCGAATCAGGAATATTCCCTTGGAGTGAATTTCATTTAAAGTTTTGTACGTCAAATGTTTGGGTACAGCAGCTAGTGAATTCTACTGATATGAGAAAAAAAAATTCAAAATGGAAAGGAGTGAAGAATTGTTGGATTCTGTGTTTGACCTATTTTTCTGGTAGGAGAAAAACTGGGTGATCTGGGACAATTTTTTATCCATTAAATTATTATTTCCTGCGATTTCTTATTCTCATTTGGGTACTTCGTTGAGTTACTTGAGATCGATCTCTGAATTTGAATAGTTAATTCATCTATCACATAATTGATTTATACTGATGCCGCGAGACATTTCACGAGACATCACGAGACAAAACTTTGGAGAGATGATCTTGGTCTCAATGAATATGAAAATCTTTGCTCTCGTGTCAGTCTCGAACTACGCAATATCGACTCCCCTCGTGGTGACTCCGAGTCAATTTATCTCATCTTGGTTTCCAGATTTTCACGTTTTTTATCCCGGTCATTTCGTCCCGGTTTCCTAGAAAACCGAGACGAAACACACCGAGCCAAAAACTGAGATTTTACATTAAAAAACACGAAAAACTTGAGACAGAGATAAGACAAGTTCACTCGAAGTCATCACGAGAGGAGTCGATACTGGCTATTTCGAGACTGATACGAGAGCAATAATTTCTACGATCATTGAGACCGAGATCATCTCTCCAAAGTTTTGTTTCGTAAAGTGTCTTGCGGCATCACTATTCATTTAGTAATTTTTGAAACTCGTGCTCGGAAAAGTCCCTTTTTATTTATCGATTTTTGAGAAGGGCAACTTTAAACTCGTGTATTAATATTTTTCGGAACAGTCGTAGGACACGCGCAGCCTCGCGATAAACCCACCGAACCAAGCCGACGTTAACCACTTGATCGTTAAAAATACCTAGAATACATCTGACAATGGTAGAAAAGACGTACGTAGTCGAAATTTTAGACGTTTATGATATATGTCGTGTTTAAAAATTATCTAAGTCACGTCAATTCAAGTAACATGAAAGTAATATAGGCATCGACGCCAAGTAATCATGGAGAAGATGTGCATAATTCGTGTACAATATGGTTGAAAATGCGTTGTTGTAAGTCCGACTAATACTTGATTTTTATAGTTCATTTTCAAAACATTCATGATGAGACATCTATCCTTCAACGGAACGACTATAATTCGTTCTTCCACAAAGAGAAAAAAAGTGGATTAGCTTTAAAGATAAGTTTCCAAATATTACAAGCCGTAGTGTCTGAAATCGTTTAAAATTGTAGTTTAAAAAGTCGTTTAAAATTAATTATCAAAATTGGGATTAATTTCAAACTAAAATATACTTAATTTTAGAAAAAATATTTTCTAAAATCTAGAAAATTCTTTCAATTCTTGAGAGAGAATTTTGCAAAGAGGAGGCTTCATGTATGGGGAGACTATACATGGGGGTAATGATATCCGGGGAGGAGTCTCATATATGGGAGGATGTCATTGAATGGTGGTTTTATCAATGGAGAGGGTTTTACATAAGGCGGTCATCAATAGCAGCGGCTATCGGTTTCTTTAGGAAGGATCAGCCGAAGAATGTAAATTAAATCATAAAAAAATAATGCATTAATTAATTTTTTCAACTATTAAAAATGAGTATTGGGTGGGTCGCGGGTGCCGATCATCGGCCGACGCTTGGCAATTAATACCGGCCCAAGGTTATCAAATCAATAGCTAGCGGGGGCTGGGTCAAGGCCGCTTGAAGATCAGCACCTAAGACTCGGCAGCTCGGCTGCCAGTACTGGCCCAATCTTGATCCGTTTGACTTTTCGTCCCCGGGATTGTCGCCTCGACTCGCCTATTGTTCAGCTACTCGTGTGCTACGACTGTCCTTGTAAACATTACCCCATTAGTACTAACATCCTCCTTTTTTACACTTATAGCATAATATACTATTTTTTCATTTCATTAGAGTGTTTCATACGGAGATGACAGTCTTCAAATATTTATCACTTGTAATACCACAAGAGCTTCAAAATTATCGGGTATTTTCCGATAGGTTCGTTCCAAACAAACGAAGGACTCGAAGCATGGGTGATTTTTCCTGAAAAACTTGACGACTTCGTTTGTATGCAGGGAACCTTGAGGAAAATGGACGATTAATTTTGAAACTTGTGTGATATTCGGGGGATTATTTTTCCAATCCAAATGTCGGGCAATATAATTGGACCATGAGACGAAACTCACAATTGAGAAACGAAAATTGTATAATTAACACAACCGCACAATTGAATTCAATCTGTCAGTTTGACGAAGGGTTAATTCGACTGCATGATGTTTTGTTTTTTATATAGCAACTACCAGAGAAAATTATCAAAAAATTATCAGTTGAAAACCCTCTAGCTTGTACCACGTGATATCGGATGGGCCAATTATATTTCCGATATTTGTGTTAGAAAAATAATCGAATTTAAACAATAAAATCGTTTACTGTCTGGATAGAGAACATTCACTTGGAGCATATGAACATAATATGGCGATAGTGCCCGTAGGGTACACATATGCATCCTATCCTAGTAACGATTATGATGCGTAGTGCAATTAATAATTCTCTTTGCAGTTTTTTATTAATTGATATGGAAATACCCAACTGAACTTTTAATTTTTTGTTTACCGTGTTCGCTGTAATTCCTACGTTTGGAAACCCAATTAGTGTGATTTTTAGCTTTGAATCCATTCATCTGAATGGCTGTATTGAAATTTCGAGGCTACTATGATGGTAAACCGTGCAGTGAAAGGCACTCCTCCGATTGGTACCTCCTCGACAACCTTGTGCAGAAATATAACCGCATTCGGGAAATGAATTTCAATACCTTTACCAAGTTTCAAGTTTCAAGTGGCAACACTTGAGACTGTATATTTTTTCACAATTTTTCTCTCCTCCTTCTTCTATTTTCTATCATAACGAGATGATGAGATTATTCGGGAATGCCACATATGGTATAACCGTAAAATGGCAAATTTCATTCTGAAATTTGCAGATGCAAAAGATGGGGCTTACGTATTTACTGAGTCGATTGGAAATCGGAAGACAACTGTAGCAAGTATTCATGTCTCTACTGGTTCTATAGTATATTGTACATGCTATTTTTGAACACGCCTGTAGAGAAAAGTTTGTATTTTGCTTTCTGATGAGCGCGAAGAAAGTGAATACTAATTTTTGAAGTTGCTACTTTTACACGCGGTTGAATGGGGCATCGGTAATTTTAGAGCTTTTCCTACGTTATTGATCTATCGATAACGTAGGAAATTTACAAAAAAACCGATGCCCCATTCAACTGCGTGTATAAGTAGCAACTTCAAAAATTATTCCCATTATTATTGTTTAAGTAGGGATCTTGACATTTTGCACACGGCTTTCAAATGGATCGAATAATCTGTTCAGCAATTTTCATTGAATTCTCTGCTTTTTTTTTTTCCAGCCATGGACCCCGCCATAATACCCTTAAGGAACTTCGGCAGTAAATGTTGGGGCTATGAAGTGGGAGGAAATATCAAAGATTCCGACACTCCGCTGCATCCTTTGAAAAAAAAAAAATGAAATGATGAAAAGTTCATGGGTGTATTGAAATTTCGTCGTTTAGGTTTCTTTATATTTCTTATTCATGATTAACCAATTTCAAATAATTTGTATTCCAAAATATTGTTTATCCGAATTTTTTCCGAATGCTCAATCAGGGCTGGGGCTCAGCCTTGGATCAATCCTCCTTCAGCCCTAAAATGATAACCTCGTTTCATGCTTAGTCCGCAAGGCTTGAACGAGGCTCGGTGCCAAGGCTTGATTCAAGCCTTGAATTACCACATTTTGAAGGCTCAATCGAGCTTCGGCTAAATAAACTGGAGTGTTGTTTACAGATATTTGTATAAACAATTTCTTATTGCTTCATAATCCCTTTTATGAATTTAGAGTAACCTATGAAAGAGAGTGCGGTCGGACCGTACATCACTGTTGCTAAGTGTTGTTGGTGATTGTGATTGTCGGTTAATTAACAATGGATGGGAAAAAAATTATTATCATCATTAGTTTCTATTAATTATTCGTCCTGGATTATTACCGCGCACCTGGAAATTGAAATACAATGAAATCAAACATTTAAAAATTTGCTCCTCTGCTGGGGTTCGATCCGGGGTCCTTCTGATCCGTAGACAAGCGCTATCCACCTGCGACTTCTTAGGATGATACATTTTTTTCGGGTATAAAAATTCAACTTGTGTTAGTGTTATTTTGTTGATATCCTAATTAAACTTCCTGAACTTGAATAAATGATAGGTCCGATGGATTTATGAGTTCAGAATCGATTGATTAATTAATTACAGATAAGGATAATAATAATTATGTAGCCTCATGCACAAAGGGCTGCTCTAGACCTGGTGTGGGGGTAGCTTAGATAACTTGGCGGAAAATTGTAGCTATGTTTGTAGATGATGATAATATTTTCACCATCATTAGCTAATGAGTATTGATATAAAAATTGAGGAAATTAATCGAAAGTAACTTTAATTTTCGAGGCCTTGCTGAGCCCTGAATAAGCCTTGACGTACTGAGCCTGAATACTGAAAGCCTGGACTAGGCCTGAATTGAGCCTCGCCAATGGCCCCTTTAATCATCGTCATTTGAAGCTCAAGTGAACGATGAAACCAAGCCTATTCCATTCCGAATGACTGAGCCTCGCCAACCCTGGGCTCATACAGGCTTGTTCTCATCGTCAGCCTATGTAATTCTCACCTGAGGTACTATAGAATCTATAGTATATGCTTCGGCTGAGTTCACACGATGGCCTCCGTCGCGCGCATACTAACCTCCCTCACCGTTGCCATGTTCAGCCATCAGTTTACTCTAACGTAACTAAAATCCCAAACTATGCCATACATTTTCAATAATTACAAATAATCCCTGTGGTGACGGCTAATGAAATTGTGGGGATATATTCCTGAAATATATGCGGTTCTATTCGTGAAGCATTTGGATTTTTATTCTATTGTCAATTTTTTTTTGTGATTTTTGAAAAAGTGGTGCCATAAGACTGAGTGTTAATGACACGTTTTTCATATTTTCTCCTCAACAATCTACGTGGTTCAACGTTTTGAAACTTTGGGAGGATATTTGTAATCCCTCAAAGAAAATATTGATTCGCCGAGATCATCGCTTTGGAATTAACGCCGCCTTCAGATCCTCCAGCACTCCAGTTTCTGGACGATGCGGAGAGATCGTTGGCCTGGACTCTTCGGACCCCCTATTCCCTTCGCGATAACCTCTCTCTCAAGGTCAATTCACGTACTCTCACTCTCGGGAATTTAATCGAACTTAATTTTGTTAAATTTAATTAAAATTCATTTATTTTATTTATGAAGAATAGAAATTCTATTGGAGTTGAAGTATTATTGAGAAATTGAATAAATCACGGAGTAAATTTAAAAGTAATTCTCTCATCCCCTATTTAATTAACTTTCTGGTTCTTCCTTTCGATTTTTCTGTATCTTTTGGTAAATTCGCGACATCCTTCCTAAGACCAAGCGACCGATCCTACCCCGCTCTCCGAATACCTCCGAGCTAGTCGAGCTAATTCCGCAACCTCTCCCTTGATCTCCCCAATTATGGCTAAGTTTTCGTATGGTTCTTTTTAATGCGGTTCGTTGACACCGCTGGAACAAAAGTCAGCTGGCGCCCGACAACATTTTTCTCGTTTTCCCGTTTATTTCGTTTATTCGGTTTTCGAGGATTTTCGTGGGGACATCGAGGAGCAGAGGCCGAAGGTGACAACACTCCGGCTGTTTTGAGTTTCGCATCGAGTTATGGATAAGTCTACGGTTATATTTTAAGTTTTGAGATTCACGTGGGTTAGTGCCGTCACACTTGTTTTAAAAATAAATAGTATATTGTGCATCAAGGATGGAAAGTCATGTTTTCCCGTCCGAGGTGTACATGCTATTTTTTAACACGCCTGCAAAGGAATGTTTGTATTTTGCTCTTTGATGAGCGGGAGGACAGTGAGCACTTCCCACCAGAGAGCGGGAAATACTCACTTTCCTCCCGCTCATCAGGAAGCAAAGTACGAACTTTCCGTGCAGGTGTGTGAAAAAATGAAATACCCTTGTTTTATGAGTAAGTATCTACTTATAGATTCTCATTATCGAGTGTTTCTGTATCCCTTCTGAATTTTAAGAAAAATCATTCAGTTGCCAATTACCCCTTTACTACTGAATTACTTACATTGAAAATTCATACGAGGAATTGGATGTGCATCAGCAGATGTATTCTCTCTATGGTTATTTGATATTATTTCCGTTCTCTGACAGAGAATTGCCGGACTCAAGAGTCAACCGCGTCAATAGAATATTGATTATAAGGGGAATGCTTCTCCTGCAACTAACGAGAATTGAATTCTAACTTTCCCATGTCAACGTTTTAAGCATGGACACAAGAATAATAACCGTTCATATATATTAGGTTATCATTCGAAATTCCAATCCTCCATTGTTTCTTCAATTCTAATCTATCATTCAAAGTTCGGAATGAGAGACAATTTTCGCATTTGAAATTTATATTTTTATCATTCAAAAACTATGAAACATAAACATGATACTTTTGTTCAGGATTATTTTGTTCCATGTCTTTCAATCTAATATCTCCATACGAGGAATATAATAGAAAATCAAGTTGACTTTCGGTATTGCAGCAAATGGATGGAAAAAATGTTCGAAACGAAAATAAGTTAGCGGCTATTTTCCAACATGAAAAGAAGATGAAGACATGTTTACATGGTCAAGGCATACATTGATTCTAGTGAAATAGAATTTAAAAAAATCTTGAAGGGTTTTCACAAATAAATTCGCCTAAGAATTCTGAAGGGGATGTCTGGAAAAATAGAAAAAAGTTCTGTGTATCTCCCGCTGATTTACACCCTGGCAGCAATTTCTTCGGAATATTTAACGTGGAAGCCCAAACAAAGCCCAAACATTCGCCTTGCTGTCGAGCGTCTCTGATCCGGATTAAGGGGAAGTGATAAGTTGCTCGGGATCCCTTTCCTTTCTTATGATTTTGGTACACAGAAATGTGTAGAGCGTGTTCTGTATTTTTTGCCTCCCCCGTTCAGAATATCTCCTTCCGCGTTTCTACTTTGAAATTTTTTGTGACTTACTTGAATAATCGGCACTTTGCCGAGTTTGCGATGCGCGATTTTCTTCGCTCAGTAGTCAAGGAGTAAAATGGGTTGAGCTTATTGTAAAATGCATGTTAATTCACCGAATATCTATGGATTAAGCAGTTTTCTGCCAAAAGGAAGATGAGCTTTTTCGTAGACAATGAGATTTTTCAAGGAGAGGCTACACTGAGTTCTACAAATCTCTGAACATTCTACTGGTGAATTTTATGTTATGTGCATTATAATCATGTATCCCATGGAGTCGTTTTCGAAACGGTGCGGCCTTCGATTATTTTCTGATAACCGTGCTGATGGCGATGGTGGTGGCTTCGCGGGTATACGGTTTAACCGACGTTTTGCAAGGCCCTGGATCTGGTGCACAAAACAGGCTAAAGACTGGGGTAACGGATTGTGTATTATACTGGCGCATATGGCATTCATGTATTTTTTTATATTCAATATTATTATCACTATGCACTGAGACAAAAGTACGATAAAAATTACCGTGCTCGCACAGTAAAGTGGATTCAAATGGTCTTTCCAGGCGAAATGTACCGCAAAGAGTAGGAAAAAGTACTGTTGCACAAGTCATTTTTTGAGATAAATGTGGGGAAAAATTCTTGTGCGGCACGGTAAAATCGAAGAGACAGTGAATTTTTATGAGAAATACGAGAAAAATTCTGACACTGGCTGGCAAATTTTTCCGGTGCTTTACCAGAATCCTAGGACCCGATCGCGTATTCGTAAGATTTCGGCAGTCTTCGTCCCCCCTGCGCAACCATGAATATCAACTCAACGTGACCAAATGATTTATTTCGTCGCCTCCTCTGGCCTTCTCTCTCACATACCTCTTCACTGAAACCCCAGGTTAATGTTTTTCATAATATTAATTCAGTGAAACATTAATTAGTGTTGTAATAAAATGGTTAAGAAATAAAATAAGTGTCCGTTATTTTCTCTTCATGAGGTGTATAATGCTGTAGAGATATATTGGCCTGTTCGCTTTTAATATGGAAGAGAGAATATGGAGGAGAGGTTAAAACAAAATTAATATGATGATATGCTGAATGACAATATTCACTCATTTTTAACTATTGAATGGAATTTATCATGTAATAGAAAACAGGGGTCAAGCTTTTATTGTGCGGTACCGGAATTTTTACTATGCAGCACCGGAATTTTTCTCGTGTTAGACGATTGAACCCACTTTCTAGACGGCGCGATAATTTTTGCCTGAATTTCTCCAGAAAAATTCTGGAATTTTTTTCTCCGTGTAGAAGGGAAGAAAGCAAAATGTACAGACCCGATAGGGTATACATATGAATAAAGACTATAAGAAAATAAGTATGATAACAAAATAAGTAGAGTAAAAAGAGGAGAGTAGAAGAGTAATACCCTCTTGCTTTCTTCTCTTTCACGGATGAGATTGGATGGCATTGCTATCAACTTCGAAACGTAATTCTCACACTTAGGATTTGGAGATAATGTGAAATGTGAAAAAGAGGATAGGAACCTGTTGCTAGACGCGTAACTTTATTAATATTAACTTGAACAAAAAACATGCACATTAATGGGAAGCATGTGGCCGATCGATGGGACCGAGGATACTTTACACGTAGCTTGTCTCGCTTTCATTTTATTTAATGAACACAATTCGGTGATAGTGGAGACGGTAGCTCCTTCACAGCAAAAAAAGTCAATTGTCAAGGACATGTCACTAATTTTCAGGGATTCGCTAGTGTGAAATTCAGTGAATGTAAAATTCTGAAATTCATTTATTGTCGCGCCAATTTCTAGGATCACTATTACTAATTTTCAGAGTAATGTCACTGATTTTCAGGTACCACATTGTTAGGAATTTATCATCAATTTTCAGTGATAAAAATCAGAATCTGTGTCTGCCAAAGGCAATCAATGAGATGTACCGATGGAAGGTAATTCATGACTGCCCGTGTGAGCAGCAAAAAACGCTATATTTTGTATATGGTCGATACGCTACGACTACATTCTAAAAAGATCGATCTTCAATTACGATCGGAATGTCCAGAAATTTAAGATTGGAAATCCGTCTTCCAATATTGAGGATCTAAGCTAACCAATCATATATTTTTCGTGTAACAGGACCTGAAAAACGCCAATTTCGAGGCTAAGAGCTGGTGAGGACTGAATCTTTCACCAGCACCCCTTGTAATTTTTTAAGGAAGTATCACTTTTAAAAAATGGAGTGATATACAAATTATAATTTTTTTTTCTTCTCGTATACCCTTTCGAGTCTTTACGATTTGTTCCCTTCCCACCCCCCAACCCCCTGTAACGCATTCGCCGAAGGACAAGGGAAAACCTCATTTGAGGGAAAAACCTGCCCAGGTACAGTCGTCTCTTGGGAGACTCCCGCTCGACAATGAAACCGTGAGATTTAGAGTGTTACAAATTTTGCCCCCCCCCCAGCCGGGAATCGAACCCGGGTCTCCCGTATGCCAATCCCACACTCTAACCACTCAGCCACCGCCGTCGGTGATATACAAATTATAATTAATATGTTACTGTACTGCTTCTCACGCGTTCTCGTCTGGGAATTGGTATTGCATACTTCCCAAACTCGAAAACTTGAAAATCACTACAAAAAAATCTCGTCCCGGGCTGTTGCCATGGGGTTTTTTTACTCGTGTGGTTGGCCAGTCCTCGCCTTCGGCTTGGACGCCAACGCCACACGGAAAAATACTATTCCTCGTCCTATGGAGGGTGAGGAAGATTATAAGAGCACATCTTATATTCATCAAAATAACCGACCATAATGGTTGGGTGAGTTAGGTGTTCCTCCGGCGGACATCCAGTGTAGTTGCGTTTAGCGCGGTTAGTACTTGGATGGGTGACCGTTTAGGAACATCTTCGCCCAACAATTTCGGAAGGTAGGCACGTTGTAGTGGCCTAATGTGCCCCTCTAGTCAGTGTGACAGAAGGGCTCTGCACAATCGGCCGGCTGTACGACTGGAGTTTTCCATGGTTTCCCGTGCAGTCCAGCCCGAATGGGGTACAGTTAATAGTAAGACGGCCCATGGTAACATAGAAAAAATCAGAAGAGAGAAGTGGGAGAGACAAGGCAGACGAATGGGTGGCCTATAAAACCGTAATGGTACTAGGAAAGAAATATGAATAAAAACTAATGGATTGGGCTGTTGGTCGCTCGCTGCGCTCGCTCCCATTGCGGGTGGGTTGGTAGCGGATGTATTCATGTGGCTCTGACCCGTCGGACGGGTCGCACCAACAACTTCCCGATATTATTTTTCCTCCCATTTTGACTAAAAGAATCCTTGTCAACTCTCAATACTCTGTTTATTTATTCATGAGAAACCCTTGTCTGAGCGATTTTCAAACTTTTCTCCAGGGAATTTTGGAAAAACCACTGGAAAAATCACTGGAGTTTCAGAAAATCCTAGATAAATCACTGGAGTGATTGACTTTAGTGATATCCTGATGTTGACAATGCCAATCACGTCATTTATACAGGAGAAATACTTATCTTAGCCATTTTCAAACATTTCTCCAGGAAAATTTGGAAGAACTACTAGAGCAAATCACTCCAAAATCTAATCAGGTCTAAGTTACATGAAGACGTATCGATTGGAGAAAAAAAAAGTTAAATCGGACCATTCGTTCACGAGAAATCGTTGACCAAAATTTTGACCACATACGTACAAAGTAACACACAAACACACACACACACACACACGCACCCCCAGACATTTTGTTAAAAACTATCGAGGAACATTAGAAACACCTTGAAACGTGGAGATATCATGGAAAATCGATTTTTCATTTTCGGGGGCATTACAATAACTTCTCTGCCCGGGAAGTTAATAATAATATATTCATCGAAATTATTAATTTGATAACACTCAAAAACCACAAACTATAAATGACAGGAATTACTTAGGAATCGCATGATAAGAGACCGGAGCCCACAACGTACATGTTCCAAATAAGAACGTATGCGGTGATCCACATAATTAGATTACGTAGAGCGACGAGTCTGACAGATTCACGTATAACGCGGATTTTAAAAAAATGTGAATTCTCATCTTCATATGGAAAGAATATTGATATAGCATATGACAATCTTCTACCGAACATTTCGTCATTTCCACAACTCATTATAGACTTAGATTTATCTCTCTTAACTGGACTCATTGCCACGATACACTGTTAGAAATTGTTAATTTTATGAAGAGTAGCAGTTGTAATTTTGAAGATGGTAGCATTGAATTCGAGTCAAGGAGGAAATAATCACGGAATTTCGAATTTCCCTGGAAATTAGAGGGGATTCTAAATTGTTAAACAGCAGAAAGCCAGGAATTCTCCGTCTTCCGTCTTATTTGAATTTTCAATAAGAATATTAGTATTTGGTACCAAACTACTAATTTAGTTTAACTTATTTAATTTAAGACAGTGGCTATTCCCACTCCTGCGTGAATCACTTCGGTACACTCCGTACACTCCGTACACTCCGTACACTCCATGGGGTTTCAGTCCATGGTGAGTGATTCACGCAGGCACGGAGTAGTTCATTGGGCATGTAGATAGTGCAGTGAGTGAGACCCGCAGGGAACCAGGGAATGTAGTTTAACTGATTCACGCAGGAGTGAGTGGAGTGGTTCACGCAGAATATTTTCTCTTCGGCGTGATTCACGCAAGAGTGAGTGGAGTGGCTCACCCAGAAAATTTTCTCTTCGGAGTGATTTACGTAAGAGTGAGTGGAGAGATTCATGTAACATTTGCATAGATGTGAGTGAATCACGCAGAATATTTGTGGAGTAGTTCACGCAGAAAATTTTCTCTTCGAAGTGATTCACGCCAGAGGGCAGTGGTTCACGCAGCACTTATATAGATGCGAGTGATTTAGGCAGAATACGGTACGGAGTGTACCGGAATGCTTCACGCAGGAGTGCGAATAGCCACTGCCTTAATTTAATTACTAAATTTCAGTTTCCATTGACGTTTTCATCAAATTGTATATTTTATATGACAAAACTCTGGGAAATGTTAGTAGAACTGTCACAATGAAAATTTGCAAGAAGTGTTCTAGAAACTTCAGACAGAATTTTTTAAGTTTAGCTGAATAGATAATAAGATGAGATGGCCGAATCAATGCATTTTGTCTCTTTAGCAACATATGCTGCATTTTTTTTCCCCACAAGTAAGGGAGGGTAGGGCGAAACGGACCACTGACAAAAAATTCATAATTTTTTAATGTTTTTTATAGTTTTTGCGTCCGAATGGAAGCAAAAACAAAAATTCAAAGTCATCTGTGGTTTGAGGTGATTAACAAATCTGATCAAATTGCGGTTCAACGACACTTCTTGTCTATAAACCTCCTGTGATGGTTCCGATCCTAAAACTCATTTTTAATTCAACACATTCAGTGTTCCTGATTTGAAGGAAAGAAAAAAAAAATACCAATTTTCTGTCAGTGGTCTGGTTTGCCCTAGAGGTCCGTTTTGCCCTACCCAACCCTAATATTCTTTGCTCTATCTGTCATATTTCCGCGTTGCAAACACAAAATCATAATATAATGTTATTAATCATTGATAATAAAGATCCGAAATGAATCATTTCTATCGACACTTGAAATCACGATACCCTCACATCTGTCACGATTGCGATTACGGGAAGAGAAACAGAGGGTTGAAGCGGCTGATGTACGAAGCAACGCTGGATCCGTCGGCCTTCCGACGCGTGAAACACCGAACGACGCTGATCTATTGTGCCACGTCACAGCCCCCATTGCCTTCCTTCATTCTCGCTTAACGACGAACACGTCGGTCATGAATCGCGTCCATTTCGTCTTACACGTTCCAGCCGAGTGAATGCGGCTTGCCTCGTTCATATCAACTATATCACTTGATTTTATTGACTTGGCTTCTAACCGTGGAGAAATAATCAACATTGGGTCATACGCCATCATGATTTTGGAGCAATTACACGGTTGGATTGAATTTTTGATCGCCGTGAATTTCAATCAAATTCAAATCGTTCCTAGAATTTCTTATTCATCATAGAAATTAGCGAAATTCTAGTTTTCATGTTGGGCGATCATCGGAATGTAAATGACAGTTTTAATTCTCAAACTCAATGTTATAATTGTAATGGAGGATTAAATTGAATCGAATCATAAATATGACTCCGAGTCTATTTATCTCATCTCGGCCTCAAGTTTTTCGGGTTTTTTAATATAAAATGAATTGACGTTGAAGGCTATCATACCCTAGGTTGTATGATAGCTGCATTAAATTATAGAACGAAAGAAAAAAAAGAACACAGTTTAATGGGAAAAAGCCTTTCGGCATAAAAAACCCAGATTTATTGTCAGTACATTGAGTTGGAGGATTCACTGCGAATGGCGGTGTCACACGAGGATTCACACACACACATACATACAACACAATGTATTTGTTCGTTATTTAACTGTTTACGACAACGGCTAGCACGTGTCCACACATATAAATATTTAACCTACACTAAAACTCTAATAACGCAGGCTAATTTGGGAGTTAGTTGGCGCAATCGTTAATTGCGTCCTTGGAAGCGTGGCTTCTGTGCCACGTGGAGACACGAAATCGTGCCGTTGATTAATCGTTCGTTCGATCGTTAATTCAATGCCACTTACTATTGAAATTTGGTTCACTAGTGCACTAGATTCGTTGTTCGTTAGTTGAAGTTGTTGAACCCGTTGGGTTCGTTTAGTTTAAAGTCGTGATGACTTGATAAGATTTGGATTTTTGTTGGAGCTTGATACACGCTTCAGTGTCGGTTTTTGCTAACTGACGCCATAGCGTCCGTCGGCGCGCGCACACCCCGCGCGAGAGGTACTTGAGAGGTGCTGCCACCATTTGCCGCCTACCTGTAACCGTCGGCGCGGGCACATACCAGCGACAACGGCGCCCGTAAGGTGCTGGCGCCGCTTGTCGCCAGCATGTGAACGCGGCCTCAAACCTTCACAGGTGTTATGATGTAACATAAAATATTCGTTTTTGTCGCTGGTTGTCTCGTCTCGATTCTCTACATATAAAAACGCAAAAAGCTGGAAACCGAGATGAGATAAATTACTTCGGAGTCATCACGAGAGGAATCAATATTGCGTATTTCGAGACTGAGACAAGAGCAAAGATTTCCATGTTCATTGAGACCGAAATCATCACTCCAAAGTTTTGTCTCGTGTAATGTCTGGCGGCATCACTATTTGTAAGGTATAAAATCGGGAAGACGTTTGGGCATTGGACATTGGACAGTCAGTATATATTATTCAGACTTTCAAAAATATTCCACGTAATATCTCGATGGTTGAAATTAAGGATATTTGACCTATCAAGTGGAAAACTCAGTTGAAAAGAAAAATAAAATTGACTAAATAAGCCATTCATGTTTGCAAATGATTTTTCTCATCACATTAGAACCGCTATGGCGTACTTTTCTGGTCTTAAAAACAATAATTAAAGAAAATGTTCATAAATAATGGAGGACGTTTAACTGCAGTGGTAACAGTCGAAGTTTGATCGGGCAGCATCGCACGCTTCGGCTAGTAGTCGGGTTGTAACAGTGAGATGAATGTTTGGGTGTGTTATACGTGTCCATATGCTTCCAGCACTGAATTGTCGTCACCGACTTTACCGACATCGATCAGCTGTTGTGTAGTGTAAATTTTATTAGAGGAATTCGGAAATCAATCGCAGATATCACGCCTATATGGCTCGTTCCCCTATTTGTTCTCGCTGGCGATGGATTCTCCATAGTCTAAAGTAAATGGCTTGTGTTTTTTTTCAATATTTTGAGTATCTAACCCCTGCAACATCTCGATCAAAGTTCACACGGTCTCATTTCTTCCCTAAGCGTAATGTTACTAGAAGTCATTTTTAGACTTCAATTTCTCACTAGGATGCCCCGATGGAAGGATTAAGATTATTTCTAACGTGTGGCTTAATAATGTGGGTTTTGGCTAAACACCCTCAAAACCTCTAAATGAGTTTTTTCAGACATACAATACATGTGAGAATCTAAAAACTTTTCTGACTCAGGTAAAATATCTAGGGTAATGCACAAGAGTTTAACGAGACTTCACTTTTAGATTGCAACCGAGATATCGTCTTGGTCTGAATGAACAGAAATTTATTGTTTGATCTGGCTCGAAAGACGTGGTATCGTCTCGTAGTAAATGACCGGAATGAGAGATACTGAAATTGAAAGTTATTATAGAAAAAAAAACTTGGAATCAAGTTTTTTCAAGGAGTCGTAATGAGGGAAAACGATATTCTGCCTCTGAAGACTGAGATTTAATCAAACATTTTCATGTTCATTGAGATTCAGTCGATGATTATAAAGTGAAGTCTTCTTTAAATCTCACGCGAAGTCTTAAACATATCTCAAGACACCTAAAATGTCCGAACACTTGATGAATAACTGAAATTTTTGCGAAACAATCTATAGTTCATTTTTAGATGCCAAATTCTGTTTAAAATCGTCAGACAGTTTTGACGATTGAGAAGTTTTTTACCATTTCACATGTTGAGTTTTGATTACCATTAGTCAGATTTGTCGTGAAGGAGAAAAAAATTCAAGTATGATTTTTTCATGGAAAACCTACGGCAAGTAGTCTCCATTGAAGGAGAAAAAATGCTGCAATGCAAGCGATATAAACTGATAGAATAATTCATTTATTCCAAACGAGATTTGTTAACTATTAACAAATGGTAGAGTTGAATATGACCAAATGAATATTCGTTAATAGTTAACGAATGGTTTACTTGAATGGCGAAAGTCACGTCAAACAAGGCTCCTCAAATGTACATTCGTTAACTACTAACGAATGAACATTTGGTGGGACCGAATAGATCCTAACCTCCAACCAAAATTCATTCGTTAACAATAACTAATCCGTTCTATCAGAGTGTACATCTTTTAATTAGTAACTGACAATTGAAAATAATAATTACAATTAGTAACCGAGAATTTTTATTTAAACTAATAGCATGCAACAACGAACTTTATAATTAGAAAACAGTATGCATATATTTCTATCGTAGCGGAAACACTGCATCCATTAAAATACCAGAATTTTTAAAGTCGATAGGAAAATACTCTCTCTTGCCCCCCCTTCCACTGAATTTGTCGAAAAATGCGGGCGGAATATGAGAGATATGGGTAGGTGATTAATAAATCGAACTAACGGGGTTGTGTATACAACTCCGTCGAATAATTGTAATTTGGTTGAACGTGTAGGTGTAAACACGAACACAATTTCAGGTTATGCTTGGTAAATACGAAAAAATTGAAATGCGCATAATTACGAGACAATTATGAACGTTTGCTTTTCAACGCTGGATCGTCAGCAATCTCACCCTCCAAATAACTCTTGGTGAATCAGTTAATTCGCCTAGCACCATTTTGATACACACGTTAACGAGTTGAATTTTTCATCATTGTTTTTTCTTCATCAAGCTCAGATCGGTAGAGATGTAAAACAATAATGCGAGTGCTATTGTAAACTTGTTGATGGAGATTGTGGTTGAAAGCTCTCGCAAGTGTCCACCCTAGCCTCAAGGCAATGGAGAAGAGTCTAGACGCACCCTCTATCGTCACCGGTGGGTGGGCTCAACATTATACGGTGTGATTGCTACTGTCTCGTCGTTCTACTAGCTATTGTTGCATTGTTCGTCTGCTGATTGGAATTTAAATTTTATTCATAGGCTCGTTTATATCCGGCCAGTTATGTATTCAAATCGAGCGACACAGTAGTGATGGTGGGCACCGGCATTTTCGTCCCTGGGTTATACTGCACACAGTAGTAGCCCCTTGGACTACCGCCACTGCCCCCTTCACTCCCCTCGAATGTGGTGGAGCTTTCAACGATAATTCCCTCGATTTCCCAAAACGAGGTAGCGATTGACTGACTGATGGTATGGTTCACACACCCTGGGCGTCACTCGTATTCAAACATTTTTTGACTTCCAAGGAACCCTAGGGTAGGTGTTCGCCTCCGATTTTGATGAAACTTATCTATGTTATAAAGGAGTTGAAACTAAGGAACACGTATTTTTTTTTATCGTCTAATACGTGGATTTTGGGGGCAAAATTGTCCTCTGAAGTTGGCCACTTCTCTGGGTATTTTTTCGTTTGCGTATATAAAAAGAGTACTAAGGCAAATATTTTGCCATGTACAAGGAAGCTTATGATGAATGATGAATATGTAAATTAAAATCATCCCCAGGGGTTGAAATTTAGGGGGTGAACTACCCTCGCGAAAAATTATTTTTCCAATTAAAAAAGACTATTGCTCGGGATTTCATGGGGACAATTCCATTCGAAAGAGCATTCAAAAACACAGAATATCTTTCTTTGCATTTCTGTTACAAATTGCAATTTAACGGCCAAAAAATTAATTTCGTTTAATTTTGCAATTTTGAAATTTTTCGTAGTGTAATACAAGGCTCATGAGAACTGATGAGATTAACAATGAAATTCATCCTCGGGGGTGTTAAATGTGGGGGCCCACTACCCTCCTAGAAAATCATTTTTCAAATGGAAAAAAATATCTAAAATTTTATAAAATCACTATTCGCAACAGGATGAGAAAAATACGGAGTACCTTCTTCGTTAATTTTTTTGTTTCTGGAATCTGAATATTGAGGCAAAAGAAAAATCCATTGTCTGCATTTTCGCGAATGAAATACGTGTTCTTAAACGTTCTGATAAGGCAGTTCGGCAGGGTAGTACTGGGAATGGATAAATTTGGCCAGTGGTCATGGAAAAGTCGAAAATTGTGTAGAGTATAAGAAATTAAAAATAACACAATTGAGGTGATCTCACTACATCGATGTTTATATGTTTACTAGCGACGGGCGCAAAGCGCCCATTCGCTGGATTATATTATATTATATTAATTTATTTTATTGTTTCATTTCCAATTTTTCTTTACGGTTAGATTAAATCAAATTTATTGGATTCTATTGATATTGTAGTATACAAATTGTGGGAACAGTTATTCTCATTTTCAAATAAAGAGATATTTCTGTTAAATAATAAGGAGAGTATTGATACTTTTTTTTGGATGATGATCTATACATTTTTAATAATTACATCATTGTTCAAAATTTTCTTTATCTACTACATTTTTCATATAACTGTTTCCATCTTTTTCTTTTTTTACTCTACCTCATTCAGTCATGCATATTTTCAATTTTTCGCTTGCCCTCACACTTGACAATACCATGGATAATTGACCACGACTGAATACGTTACTTTTTAGATAAACACCTACTCTTTCTAATGTCTATCCGTTGACAATCACAAAATCACAAAATATGCAATAAAATATTTGCACAGAAATAAAACTGAACAGCCATAAACTACCATTCAACACTATTTCTCTCGCCAATCGTTCTCCATCTAACCTCTCATCAGTTGTCCTGCCAGTTCCTCTCCTGGCATATTCACAAGAAAGTTGAGCGAATAGTCATATGAATCAAAAACCATCCAAAATTATTTTCAATTTATAAAATCAATTTTATTTCTCATTTTATTCACTCATGAAAGTTCACATCAGACAACCCGCCAACTGCAATTTTTTTATCGCAATTTATATTCATTTTTCACGGAAAATTCATGAAAAACTCGCCCAAGAAATTCCCATTGCAAAATAATTCATTTTTCATAATTACTTGTATTTATTTTCCATCAAATACGCCTATAACAATATCACAGCTCAGCACCGGCCGGTCCACCCGCCATTTCCATACGTCAGTTGAAAGCAACACGAGGAGTGACAACGTCCCTCGGCAGAATTCCACTACGTAACTGGTCGCACCACGACCGCTGCGCCGATTTTCTCCGGCTGCACTCCATTAAAAAATGAATAATAAAATATTCGGTGAATGAAAAAACAAAACCGTGTTCTATGCGAAGAGGACATATTAATTGAGGCATTCCGAAATAGGAAAATAAGAAAAATGACGGTGCGCGTGCCATGACGCGACCGATCGACGGTTAAATCAAGACGTACCAATTTTTTGGAAACTGTCAACGGATATGCAAATTTTCCATCTCTTTAATCTCATATCAATGGAACGGAATAAGGAAAATGCAAAGAAAGATGATCAGCAAGAAAATAAAAATATCAATTGTGCAATGTCTCCGAAAAATTTTCTAATTGAGTTTTTTTCCTTCAATAATGTAGGAAGATTAATATTTTTCGTTTTCATGATCTCATGTCATTGGAAGGAAATGAGAAAAATGCAAGAAGAGATGATCAGCAAGAAAATAATAAAAAGCGATATTTTATTTTTCTGGAAAATTTCACAACTTTTTTTTTTTTAGATGACAAAAAAACATCAATATGTTCCTTTTCTATGATCTAATTTTAATGGAAGAAAGTGAAAAAAAAACAGAGATACGTGATCAGCTAGAAAATAAAAATTTTGATTTTTCAATGTCTCCGGAAAGTTTTAAAATTGATATATTTTTTCAAATAATGAAAGAATACCCATCAATTCAATTTCTATCCTCACATTTTGATAGAATACATAAAAAAATAGCAAAGAATAAAAATCGGAGATGAAAAATTTTATCGGGTTAATATAATGTAATAATATGCAGGACCGCAACGGGCTCGTATGCGGTAGAATAAAAATATCGATTCGAATGTGACTCCTGTTGTTTAAAAATAAAATCATGGGGATAAATATAAATTTTTGGCTTCCATCTTTCATGCAATTCACGATCCATCTACCAAAATCGGTCGAGAAAAACTGTCTATCAGTGAGTGTTGTGTTTCGTGATCGTTTCATGATGAAAATTAATCCAATCAACGTTATCAGATTCTCATGGCAACATTTAAAGTTTTTAATCTTGCTGAAATGCTCGTGAACAATGCGGAACGTGAATTAGTGGATACTTTCCAAACGATTTTACTTCGATCCATGGAGGAATACAATAGTGTGGAAATGATTGAAGAAACATCCCTGGATTCTCAAAAGCCTTATAAAGATATAGAAATGATAGCGGTTAAAGATGAAGAATTTCAACCACATAAAGAATCATCTGAAAGTTGTTCGGAAGATGAGGAACCTGTAGATTTTGACTATAAGCGAACAGCAGCAGAATTCTGGAGAAGTTGAAAGACGAAACCAAATTTTTCCGTGAAAGCAGTTTCGAATCGATTCAAAAAGGTAAAATCCAATCGACAGTTACGTCGTTGGGCACATCAAATCAACAAAGAAGGGACATATATGGAGAAGTTGAAGCGTATTTCGGAGTATACATTGAATAATATGAAAAACGCAATTGATGCGGGATTCATTGTTCACGACACCGATCTACGCAGGTGGGCTCTGCAAGCTCGGAAAGATATAGGATTTGAAGACATTCGTTTCACGGTTTCCCCATGGTGGTTACATAATTTCAAGAAAGCACATCGTATCACATCTCAGAAAATTAACAAATTCGTCACGCGCAAAACATTAGGAAATCGAGAAACTCTACAAAAACAATCAGTCGAATTCCTTCAAAAAGTTCAGCCTTATTTTGCCACGTATGGACCGGAAAATATCTATAATTTGGATCAGAGTGGTTTTCAGTTGGAAATTCATTCAGGATCTACTTCAGCTGAGGAAGGCGCAAAACAAGTGGCATGTATAGTACAATCGGTAACCTCGACAACACATAGTTATACAATACAATCCACAATTTCTGCTGATGGCAAATTACTGCCACCTCTCTTCCTGGTTTTGAAAGAATCTTCTGGAACTTTTGGCCCTATCGTGGAGCAGAATCTTTTCAGACCATCCAATGTTTTTGTCACTGCCTCAAAATCGGGGAAACTCACATCAGGTACAATAATGTTCAAAACACGAGAGCACCTAATATTCTCTACACATTAATCACGATCATTAAAATGTTCTCAATTTTTAGAGCATTTCAAAACATGGTTGAAGGAAGTATTTTTCCCTAACGTTGGACCTAAAAGTCTACTACTGATAGATTCGTGGAGTGGTCACTGCGCTGAAGCGGTACGAGATGCAACACCTCCAAATAAACAGTTATTAACCATGTTGATACCGAAGGGTACCACTGGAAAGATTCAATCCCTCGATGTGTTCGGTTTTAGAATATGGAAAAATTATGTCTGTCATTCTTTGCATACCGTTGTCCTCCTTGGTCATGATATTAATTTACATTTAAGGAATAATATAATGAAGTCACAATCTTTGGTCCATAATCAGTTATCTTCACCAAGATATCAAAATTTATTTCATTATGCCTGGTTTAAAGGTGGTTATATTGTTAGAAAACCGGAAGAATTGAGAATCCCGTCGATTTTGCCTTCGGGCAATCTTCTCATCACCACTGTGACACTGAGGGCTATTCCAATGTCGCTATAGTTCGGTGCTCATGGTGCGAAACATCTCTTTATTTGTCGCTTTTTTGTTATGAATACCATTTCTGTATGAATTACGATCCTTAATATTACCTCTTCCTAGAATATTGATGATTCGGAAAATTATACTAAAATCATGATATATGCAAACAATAAATGCTATGAACTCTACCATTATTAGACATGTTTACTTGGAATCCCGCTCTTGAGTAATTACTATAATTATTGTCATATTTCCATATCGAGTTGTCATGAAATGTTTGTGATGTTGGGAAAGCTGTCATGGCGATTCGTTGAGAGAAACTACATGAAAAGTAAACAGGTAGCGGATTTGACGATTGCAAATTATTAGTAATCTACTCGATGGGTTCGAATTTCGATTGAAGAAAACAAAAACAAAAAAAAAGATACTTCGTATCTTTTCCTTATGTTGCAAATAGGAATGATTTCATAAAATTTTAAACCATGTTTTTTTGTTTTATCGAACACTGACTTGTCAGGAGGTTATTACCCCCTACATTCACCACACCGGGTACGAATTTAACTGTTAATCCTTTTATCCCACACGAGCTTCGATTTACACCGCGGAAAATTGAAAGATAGGGCAGTTACTGGAAGTTGATTTTTTCGCTACGAAATTTCAATTTGTAAAAAAAAATGCAAGAAAAGGTATTCTGTCTTTTTGAATACTCTTTCGAATGAAATCGGTTCGATGAAATTCTGAGCAATAGTTTTTTTCTAATTGTAAAAATAATTTTTCGCGGGGGTTGTTCACCCCCTAAATTTCAACCCATGGGGATGATTTTAATTGACATACTCATCATTCATCATAAGCTTCCTTTTACATAGCAAAATATTTGTCTGAGTATTGTCTTTATATACGCAAACGACAAAATAACCTGAGAAGTGGCCAACTTCAGAGGACAATTTTGCCTCCAAAATCTACGTATTCGCCGATAAGAAAAAATACGTGTCCCTTAGTTTTAACCCATCTATAACATATATAAGTTTCATCAAAATCGGAGGCGGACACCTACCTAGGGTTCCTTGTTAATAAGTGTGGGATGCAACGAATCAAATGGAGAATTGTCATTTTTTAACCGCATAATAATGCAAGAGAAAGAATCAAATTTAAACTCAATGGAGACAGAAGAAATGAAGAATGCTTTGATCCTTATTGAAAAATTTTTGGACTCAGCTGCAGAACGTCAAACATCCAGCCTTATTGCGGCCATCCTCTCGAGTCTTATTCCAGACGAGTAAGAGTAAGTATTTGGCATGACGTCAAACGTTGGATATTAGGATTCGTATGTGGAGTTTTCCTAGGTGGGATGAGTTGCCATGGTCAAAAGGGCTAGCACGAAAGAGTGAGAGAGGAAAAAGGAAAAAGTGAAGCAACTGTGGTGGGCATTCGTGCATCACATTCGTGACCGGCCTACAGGCAATTTCTGATGTCCCCGCCAGAAGAGGTCAAGATGGCTACCTCCTTCTTTTCCATCGGTGTTTTTCAGCATCAGTTTCCTTTTTTCCATTTCATTTTAGGGCGTATGGCTTTCCACTTGGTAACCGGAGATTGTCACATGAAAAAAATCTTCCGATGAAATTGACGTTCTTGCCATGTTTTCAAATTATTAATGTTCCTTTGACCGGCGGAATTCCTAGAATGTAGAGTGAAGAATTTATACAAAAAAATGTAACTTCCATGAAGATTATTTTAACTTTTAATGATTATCCGCCATAATGAATCCGTCAAATAAGAATCACTCTATTGACATGAACTTAAATAGCTTCGCAGAAAGCATTGTGTTGAGGAAAATTTTGTTCCTACCGTATGCAGATTTTGTGAATTATAAATTGAAACGTATCTGTAATAATTTTTAGGTTTAGATAATTTCCAATGTGGATAATAAACTAAATCGAATATTTAAATCGACAACAGATCTTCTGGAGATTGATGTGTTATCTGGATTTGTTTACTGGAGTTATTCGTTATTTCCTACTGGGAATTGTAACATGTGCTATATAAGACAAACAAGAAGATGTTTTGGTGATGGAAAAAAGAGGGCATGAATAGCGAGAAAAACCCGGGAAAATATCGATCAAGTCTATCGAAAAAATGCGAGGTGAAGAGTGAAATTTTCTCCGCTGGCACGGGAAAATTTCCTTAACGTAAGGGTAATTTATGCCGAAACTGTAAAGTTTACCTTGCATTCTATAAAAAAATTATCCCACTGAACGTGAATGATGGCTTAATATTTCGTATAATTTTTCTGTAACGGAGAAAGATTTTTCGTCGAAGGTTTTCGGTAAAATTTCACTTCCAGTCAACTCGATGATTTTCAGATGGGTGAAAAAAACCCCTACCGGTGTGCGAAATTTTACGATACAGATGGATAATTATTACATCCATAGATGTGTTTTTTTCCGACCGAATAGTAAAATATCCTCCACAAATAGGTACTTTTTCATTGAATTACATTTCGCTCTCTGATTACCTATCGAACAGTAAAATTTACAACGATTTTCCAGATAACTTCTATCCAATGTTTCTCTGTGCAGCTACTTAATTGTATGAAGACTAATTTTCTATGCCTAATTTCTTGTTGAATAAAATATGCAGCTGATGAGGAATGATTTGAGCATTTAAAATGTCATATAATTTAATCAGTTATTCTGTAATTTTTTTCTGCTGCTGACCTGAACAGGGCCCAAAGCAAGTTGAATAATACAAAAAATCTTCTGCTTATTGGATTAACTTGAAAATTGCTGAAGAGATTGTTAAAAAACAGGTGAATGAGATATTATAGAACAGAAAAGTTAAATCCAGTTTATCCCTGATTCGGATCGCTGGTATTTCCTCTTGACTCTCGTCTGTCGACTACCAAATGACTTCCTATTTTTCTTCAGTGCTTTCTGAGCAATGGTAGATATACCTGTATAGCTAAGCTCCCGGTGGTCCGTCTTCTCTCTTTACGAATTGCAAATTTTCGGCAAGTTTTCGTTAGGGAAATCCAGTGCTGGCAGTGTTCAACGTATACAAAGTGGCTTCAAGGGTATATATGCGATAGAGTGAGTTATACTTGTGGATGAAGTGGTGGGAGGATGAAGAAGGGTAGCAGCAAGACAGGGTACAAGAAGGGTTAGAGAGGGGTGTATGGTGCATCTCCGCCACGGTAAAAGCACAAATATTTGACGGGTAAATAGAGTGATACTTGATGCGGAGGCTGGCGCCACTGGTGGGACTCAGTGTTGCCACTACACATCACTCAATGGCAGCCCTGCTACTGTCTAGATAACATCAGGGGGTACTTTCCACTGGTCCCTTCACGTAGCGATTTTCTCCCTTCGTACCTCGGACCCATCGTAGTTTACCCACTTGTAAGTGAGATACGTGTATGTATACCCCCATGAATTGCAAACATTGGGTTACAGCTTCCAACTGTTTATCTCCGCCATTATAAATTTGCACATGCATTGATTAGAGATTTTTTCTTTCAATTTTTATTTTGAAAAATTTCTAATTGCTCGTCAGATTGATTTACCGATTACCGTCAGTTTAATAATTAGTGAATGAGCTGAATCATTTTGTTGTATATTTCATTGGTTAAATATTATATACAAGGAATTCTCAGTTGAAAAAGTCGGGTAAAAGTCATCCGCACAGGGTTCGAACTTGGGAACTCGGGATTTTAAATTACTCTTTCAACCATGTTATTCACTATATTCAGTTTTCACTTCCCGACCCGAAGAGAAGTTGTTGCAATGAGCTCCGAAAAGGAATGGAAATTTTATGATTTTTCAACATTTGTGACCATAGTGTGCACCATTACCGGAATGCTACCTGTAAACGTACTGACCACAGAAAAGACGTCTCTGTCTCAGCGCAGGAAATCGGTAACACTGAGCACAGCAAAACTCAGCAGAAGAGAGGCGATAGAACGTGCAGCGATGGCAGTTGAAATAAACACCTTGTTCAGTGGGACATCAATTCATCGTCTGATCCCACAGGTAGGTGTCTGGTTACGCCGCAACCACAGAGAGATCAATTATGATCTGATACAAATGTTTTCGGGACATGAACACTTCCGAGCATATTTTCATAAATATAAACATGAGAATCCTCCGTAGTGTTCAGCCTGTCCAGGAATGCACGCAGACCTATGTAACAGCACGTCTTTATTATATGCCCCCCCTCCTTCAGAAAGATCTGTAGCAGTTGAAAGTCTGCGCGTGGAAAGAAGGTCTTGCCTAAGAATTTGGCGGAACTTTTGCTGTCACCACAGAGAGCTTGAAACGCAACGAGCAGCTTTGTGGCAGAAATCATGAAGTAGCTCAGAAGTGAGGGACGTAAGCGAAAAGCTGCAGAATGGGCGAGGAACCTACTGGAACTACCTACTCACATGCAACATCTTAGTGGGGCAAAGGGACGTACAATGAACATGAAGAATAATGAGAAAGAACTCATGGCTAAGACCTCTCATACGAAGTAATACTTAATTAGCAGGTTCACATAGAGTGTGACAAAAGTCCACAGTCGTGTGTACAGCCAAAGTGACTAATCCGTTCCGTTCGTGGCTACCCCCACTTTACCTAATTCCCACTCACGTTCATCTCTCTCACCTCAGACAACTCACGAAACGGACTAGTCAGCTGGACTGTAGGAATTTTCTCCAAGACCCTAAAAGAAAGAAAGAAACATACTCAAACATTTGAATATTTTTTAGGAACCGGCCTAAAAAAGGTCACAAATGGTCTCCAATTCACACATTCGATTTTTGGGGTCATGACAATAATTTTCGTGTCAGGAAGGTGATAATGTTATGATACTATTGTTATAACCTGCTCGGCGGATGACATACACCTTCGTACATGCATAACTCACGCATTTACGATGAGAGTGAGCGTAGCAAGCGACCAACAATGCATTGGTAGTTGCTTTTGTTATTCTCCTGTGATAGGGAGACAGTCAATCGATCTGAAAGAGAAGAAAAACAGAAAAAAAAGTGGAACATATATGCCACTATAGTCAAGTGCTTGGGGGGTTTGACTATATACTGACTCGGAAAATTTACAGGGATCGAAGGTTTAGCAGGCAGAACCCATCCGACGGGTGACTATTCGTCACCAAGGGCTCACATCGCTCTGATACTTGGTGTCACACACATGAACGTATACAGTGACATCCAGTGGCTTCAATTCCCCGTCGGTCAGCTCGTTCGCCTTCCCATTAACCACAGTGTCGGGGCGATTAGTCTTCGTGGTGTTATCAAACGACGTAACTTATCTCAAGAGACGAAAAAAAAAAGTTACAACCGAATAAAGCAAGTTTCTCAAGTTTCTCAATAGAAATTTTGGTTTTTAAATATGAACATTTCGATTATTTTTGCGTTTCTGAAAGGTTATACAAAAAAAAGAAATTCAATCTGAATTCGACCAATACAAAATGCGAAATTGTTTAGAATCTTTACCAGCCCCATTATGGCTGTGCAGTTGATTTGGTTTTACCATTGCTCACTCGTAATTATTCTACTCAGGTAGCGATTTTTTTACATAAAAATCCACTGTAAACAATGACGAAAATCAGAAAATACATTGCGTTTTGCTGACAGCAACCAATCTATATGATTGTACTAGCTCATTATTTGGAAAGTTCCAGTAACGGGATTGTGTTTTTTAATCATCAGTTTATAGGGTACGAGAACGAGATTGTTTTGTTGATTTTTGGTTCTCGGCGAACAAATGAGATACATTTAATTGAAACCCATTCCCTGTATTTGTTCGACAGGAACCGAAAATTAACAAATACATCGAGAAAAAAATATTATTCTGCCAATCAAATATGTTTCAGACAAACAAATGCCCCAAATTTTCATACAAAACTTTTTTATAAATTCTTGTTTCAAACATATTTGATTGGCCGAATTATATATATTTGTTCAGTGTACAACCTCATTGTTATCTTGGACAACCTGAGGGTTCACAAATACAATCCGCTCCGAATAGAAATTCGACTCGGCAAACCTTTCGGCCTTGATAAGGTATGTCGAGTTCAATGATCTTTTTTGGTCAACCGAGTTCAGCGTAGATGAAGTGCGTGATGGGCCATCCCATGTCAACTCAGCCACCCTGAATTTTTTTGGTTGTCAGCATCCTGAATTGACATGCTCATAGTCAGGGACTACGTAAGTAAATGCTTTCCATAAATTTTTGTTCCTTCAACATTAATTGTTTGTCTACAACATGTGTCAAAAGCTCAAATTTTTTTAAAATCATATCTCGCGAACTAATTGACGGATTTTAATGAATAAAAAACGATTTTTTTTCATTTTTTCATGTACTATTCGAAAAAAATTCTAGAAAAATGCCAGTACGGACGAGTAAGGACGAGTAATGACCCTTTTTCAGAGGTTTTAATTTTTCAAATTATACTGTTACACAGGGGCCAGTCGGAAATCAATTGATTCTCTTTTTTCTTTATAAATAATAATAATCTCCAATTTCTTTGGGACATTTTGAAATGTAATATCGATATAGTGATGAGAAAATTTTTTTGCATAAAAATTTCTTTTTCTACATTAACGGCTATAATTAGTAAAATCACATTCTCAATTCATCACTTATATTCGTATGGTGAATCATCCACATAACCAATGATATAACTACATTGCAGGCCTAAACATAGGAGGAGCATAATTGTTTTAACATTATTTTGAATAATGAACATTGAGTTCGGGGCAGAATGCTATCCAAAACCCATAAATTTTCTCATCAGATCCCTACTCTGTTAGAGAAAAAAATGAAATTTGAAGTTTCACTGAAAATTCAGTGAAATTCCAGAATTTTAACTACCACAAAGACGAAAATTCCTGAATTTATTTGAAATTCCAATGAATTTTTTCTGAAATCTGAAATTTTATGATTTTTTCCACCTAAATCGCATTCAGTGTTGATATCCTGAAAACTCATGTATATATTTACCGGAATTTTCTGATTTGTCACTCATTTTTAGGGGAAAATCCAATTAAAATTCATAATTTATAGAAATTCCTTGAAATTTCACTAGAAATTAAATTTGCTAAAAATTTCGGAAAAGTACACCGGAAATTTCAGATAGAAATTTTTAATAGTGATGTTAGCGATGTTAATAATTGAATACCGATGTTGATAAATTCTTAAGTCGTTATGAAGATGCCATAGAAATCGAAAGCCTGCAGTAGCTCAGTCAATAGGGCGAAGAACTCGCAATTCGTTCAATCGGGTTCGAATCCCACGTGTGTCCAATTTTTACACTGTATCATTGACTCAGCCAGCGTCAACTCTGGCCCTTGATAAGCGTAAAGAAATGAAAAATAATACGACACACAGCCAGGAAAATTAAACGTCTGATTGTTCTTGCAAGAAGACCTTGTATTTGTCGTACCCTTTCAATCGGATTGCGATGTTTCACAAATTATCAACACAATATCAACACAATTCGCTGTCATGGGGATGAAAGGGGGAGGAAGAGATAAACGGTCTGAAAAACTACAGATATCGTGGAATCATGTTTCCATACAACTTCCAAGGGTAACAATGATTACGAATTTAATTAGTTGTCCTGAGACCCTTGCTCCTGCAACATCATCCCTCATTCTCTATTCAGTGTGTTAAATTTCCTGTAGAAATTGACTGAATTGTTATTCTCCTTCAGTTGTTCGTCCGTTTGGATCGAGGTATGTAATCTGTGTGTCTGTAATGTACCAGTGGAGAAGTTATAAAATAGGAGGAGTTCATTTTTATTTCTCAATGGATAACAAATTATCATAGTCACGAGTACATTCATGAAAGAATGTGTACACAGTCGTTGTTGTGGACTTTTTGAGCGCTAAATACAGAGTTACCACATGTTTTTCTGAAATCACTCCCTTCTGAGATAAATGGACCATTTATAAAAATATCGGAATAGATTCAATGGTCTTCATTACTAATTCCATATTAATGGCTTCATTAATCTAATATTAATCTATCCATAGGACTGATCATTTCATTTTTTTCATAAGATGCCCCATGCCGAGGGATGTTCTGGTCCAATGCGCGCCCCTGGAGAGAGAGGTCACGTTTGAAAAGGTCTACGTGTAATTTCGGAACCATTATGAGAAAAATTTCCATCCTTGCCGGCGAATGCACGACTGTATATCAACTGTACAAAGAAAGCTGCCATTTATATTCCTAGCCCATCACCCTCCAATTTTCATCCACATATCGAAGCCTTCCCTCCGATATTTGATTCAACAGCGACTGGAGGCTCCGATGATTCTTCCGGGTACTCTTTAAATCTTACACCATTCATGGCGGACATTTTTATCGGTAACATCACAAACCGTTCATTGAGATCTGGTAATTCTTTCAGTTGATCCTAATAATAATGGATTCAACGAAGCATTCGATAATCCAATGGAAATCGACGATTTCTCAGTAGATGAAGATTCAGACAATGAAGTGAGCAAGAGAACAGTAGAACATTCACGTTTTCCTCGAGAAATTGAGCTGGAAAAAATGTTGAATGGCCTGAAAGAAAAATTTAAGAGTACGGAGGGATACGCTGAATGTCTACAAATTTAGACAGTCGCTCCATTGTCATGGAATACTCGGAAAGTAAGTGAAGAATTTGGAGCCACGAGACAGATGGCTCAGGGAGCGGAAAAATTGAGAGAAAAGAGAGGAGTATTAGCTTCGGCCGTCGCGAAAGTAGGAAAATCATTACCCGATGAAACTATTGAGAAAGTCCACACGTTTTACGAGAATAACAGTCGCATTATGCCACGAATCAAAGATTAAGTATCCGTTAGAATCAACGACGAGAAGAAAATTATGCAGAAAAGGCTGGTCCTTGAAAATTTGGCAGATCTGCATCAACAATATGAAACTTCTCATCCGGAATCTCCTGTGGGGTTCAGTAAGTTTGCGGAGTTGAGACCGAAACATTGTGTATTGGTAGGAATATGCCATCAATATTTCCACTCTCACAGAAGATTCAATTTCTCCTCTTACGAACTACAAAGATTGTCTCGCGAAGCTCATGTGTTCCAATCCAATGCCTGCGTGCCATTTAGATGAATGCTAAAACTGTCCGGGAGTTGGTGTGCTATCACTCGAATTGAAAAAATTACTTTGTAACTACGCTATGATTGAAACTGTGGAATTCAAAACGTGGCAAACTGTGGATAGAGCAACATTGCCGATTCAGAAACTCCCAGCAAGTGAATTCATCAATTTACTTTGTGAATGATTGAAAGCCTTGAAATCTCATCATTTCATTGCCACTGAGCAAACAGCCTATGTGAAAGAGCGAAAGGAGAATTTAGTTGGAGAGATTCTGGTTCAGTGTGGTTTCTCCGAGAATTATTATTTCGTTTCTCAGGACGCAGCTCAATCATTTCATTGTAATAATGACTGTTGCACTGTACATACAGTGGTCTATTATTACCGTCAGGGGCGTGAAATTCGCCATCGAAGTCTAGTCCTTCTATCTGATAGTCTTATCCACGATACTGCTGCGGTTTACGCGATGCAGCTGCACAACATTATAAGAATCGGTACCAAATCGCAAATCTTTTGTCCCACAAAGATGATTTTGGAATTGAAGCGGAAGCTCATTATCATGCGACTGTACATGGTAAAAGGGCATGTGATGGAGTAGGCGCAGTTTTGAAACGGGGAGCAAGGCGAAGGAGTCTGCAGATAACTGAAGGGGAACCTATCCTCACACGTAGTGGCCTGTTTCGCTGGGCGAAGGATCACTTTAAAGATCTTGATATGATTTTTTTATAGTAAAGAAGAACACAAAGTTATCCAGGACAACTTAAGGGTGCCAAGTGAATTTGGCGATGTCCTTGAAAATTGACATTCACCAACAAATTTATAATTTTTTGAATTAATAGTATTAGACAGATTGTGAACATCGGTGATAATTTTAAAATTTTAGAACTTATCGAGAAATCGGATATCGAGAAATTAAATAAAGAAAATCAGTCTTATACACGGCCTCTTATGAAGTTTTGATTAAATTGAACGTTTCAACCCCCTAGGAACTCAAGAAAAATTCGAAAAAATTTGAAGATATGGGGAATGATGTGTTCAATGTGATGGCGACAAAAAACAATGGGGTACCGGGGCGAATAAGAGCGATATTTCAACCCGCCGTACCCATTTGATCCCATGCTTTCTCGAGGTTCGTCACGCGAAATAAAGGATTTTCCGCATTTATTTTCTCGATGTCTAGTTCCGGTTGCGGGTTTGAAATTTCGTCGTATGGATGAATACATATTTCTCCAATGATGGAGGGAAAGAAAAAAATTTTTTTGAATCTTTTTTCAAATTCACTTGGCCCCCTTAAAACAAAGATTCAACAGTGCGAAAGCCATTCCAGCCATCCAAAAAAATCATTGCTTCATCCCTGGAGAAGATGAACAATTATTAATTAAAAGATATTCAGCAGCGGTTAGTGGAAAAGTTTTTCTGAAGAAGAGTCGACGAAAGCATTAACTTATATATACCTAGCGATCTGATATGAAAATCGAAGATTTTTAAGTCGTTTTTTCTTTCTCGAAATCGACTCTCATCAATTTAAGTGGTATTAAAAGTATTATATTCTACTTATTTCAATTTGATAATGGAGTTACGTTATCCATTGAGTAAAAATGTATGATACAGGAGTGAGTGGTGAGTTTCATATGTGATTTGCATAATTATAGCCGTTAATGTCGAAAAAGAAGAATTTTTTATGAAAAAAAATTTTTTTTTCTTATCTCTATATCGATATCACATTTCAAAACATCCCGGAAAAATTGGGAATTATTATTATCTATCGAGAAAAATAAGAATTAATTGATTTTCAACTGACCCCTGCGTAACAGTGGAATTTGCAAAATTCAAACCTCTGAAAATTGGTTATTATATACCCTTGCAGTACTGGTGTATTTAAAAAAAATATATATATATATTTTTTTTTATTTACTAAAATTCGTCAATTTTTTCGCGAGATATGATTTTTCAAAAATTTGAGCTTTTGACACATGTTGTAGACAAGCAATTTATGTTAAAGAAACGAAAATTTAGGAAAAACATGCACTTATCTCGTACTTGACTGCGAGCATGTCAATTCAGGATTCTGAGAACCCGAAAAATTCAGGGTGGCTGAGTTGACATGGAATGTCCCTTATGCATTTAGGACGTCCAGGCTGAATCATAATTACCATATCTGGGCTGAATCATAAAAGCCAGTCGAAGTTTTAATTAATATGATTGCTAATCTATCGTCAATTATTCATAATTCGCGGCTTACTTTGTGAGCTTTTGAGTTTGATACTGAATACCAAATATATGGGTATCAAATAAAGGACGCGAAGAAAAGGGATTAGATGAAAATTAATAGTATGTTAATGGTACTTAACTTAATATCTACAGAACTGATTGACAAAAATTACTACCATTCAATTATAAATCTAAGGGTTTGGTAAGACCAGGCTACTTCCATAAATACAACAGTGGAGACTCCACTTCACTCCACTTAAAATAGCGGGTAAAGACGGCGGCTCACCGTCAGAGGGGAAAGCGGGAATATTTGGATTTGGTCAGGATTTAATCAGGTCAGCCGTAACGTCGGCTCAGATTGTGATGATGTGAAGTGATGAGGTCGTGACCAAAGGTGTAACGCCGTTTCAGATTCAACTGATTAAGCCCCATAGATCCGAACGGGAGGAACGCGTCCAGTTTGATTACTAAAAATCATTAACAAAACATAATATTAGATGTATGACTTAATTTTTATAGATTTTTTTTTCAAGCTTAAAATCATATTTAAAATGGAAATATTTTCGCGGTCTTTTGTGGTTTTGAAAGGATTGGACAAAAGGTTTTAAAACACTGAACGACAAGTCTACATGAGTTACATCACCTCTCAGAATAGCAGAGTTTACTATTGCAACTGATGAGCAGCACATTCGGCACTGCATTTTATACAAATTCCAACAAGGAAAAAATGCTTTTAAAGTACGGCAATCAGTATGTAGTGTTCTTGGTGCCGACGTTGTGTCTTATGAAACGTGTAATTATTGATACAAACGTTTTAGAAGTGGTGATTTCGATCCTAGTGACCAGCCGCACCCTGGACAGCCTCGAAAGTTTGAAGATGCGGAATTGCAAGGTCTACTGGATGAAGACTCAACGCAAACGTAACAAGAGCTTGCAGCTCAGTTAGGAATCACCCAAACAGCTATTTTCAAGCGTTTGCACCAAATGGGAAAAATTTTACAACTTGAAAGGTGGGTCCCACATGTGTTGACCCAACACAACCTAGGTCAACGTATGAACACGAGCGTTTCACTGCTTGCCCGGCAACAAAAAAAGGACTTCTTGTGGAAAATTGTGACGGGTGATGGAAAGTATATTTTTGACGGGCAAACAGAACATCCAATTGAAGAAGATTCTCCTGTATATCTGGTGGGACATGAAGGGTGTGCTTTATTATGAACTCTTGGAAACTGGTTAGACGGTGACTACGGAACGCTACAGCTGACAATTGAACAAACTGAGCGAAGAAATTGATCGAAAAAGGCCATTTACAGGGGAAGGAAGCAGGCAAGTCATACTGCTGCATGACAATGCTCGACTTCGCGTTGCTCGCGTGACTCGGAAGACCCTGTTGAATTTGGGATGGGAAGTTCTCCCGCATGCGGCAAATTCACCAGACTTGGCCCCATCCGACTATCACTTGTTCCGGTCGATGATTAAGTTCGTTGTTTTCTTTTTTTTTTATCAAATAAATTTGCTAAAAAATCTGTAAAAATTAAGTCATACACGCAATAATGGTATTTTCAAAAATCATTTTTACGATTATTTGTCACCGTATTGGTCCCCCCCCCCCCAAAGTATTTATCACAAAAAAATCCCATTTTATCACAAATTATTCTGTCCACAACTAGTCTCGGACCCGGCATTCTAGGATTACTAAACCTACGCCCTAACCACTAGACTACCGCACTAATCTTGCATTGTGAATCTCGTATTGTCAATTAGAGATTCGTTTGCATCTACAATCTTCAAATATTATTCCTCCACTGTTGCTGACGATAAACAATTTCTAGACAGATTTCTGATAGTAGGGGTGAATTTATCCAGCATATCTCACACAACTGGCTAAAATTTGAATCTTCGGATTGAAAAAATGAGTGATAATCAAATTTGAATTTTTCCCACATTCCACTAAATGACAAGTAAGATACAGACATCAACTATTCCAGCAAGAAAAGAGACAAAACATCAATTATCCCGGCGTAAGAGTATGTCAATATATCATGTAAAATATTTCAGGAGAAGAGGGTCTATGATTCCCTGCAGTTCATTAATTGGGCGGCAGGGGGAGGGGGTTCCCAGGAATCTGATTTAAGATTTCGCTTCTCTCGGCTAGATCGCGGATTTCGGGTCCAGTGACATAAAATGGTTTAGATCACATGGTCCTTCACGTATTTCTCGACGAATGTGATCATATAAATTCACTTTATATCATTATATTTGTCAGAAAATGCTTTGAGGATCTAATGATGAAACCTATTATTATTTGAAGTATTGAATTTTGTTACCAACATTTATTTTGGCACAAACATGCACCTAACGAATTATATTATTCATATTATTGATATTCATTCAACACCTTAGGTACTTCAGGTAGAGCGAAAATGTCAATCCATCAAAAACCCGAGTGGAAATTCTGTTCAGGTCTCGATCAGAAACTGATCAAGTCCGATCCGAAATTCTGATCAGGCATGTTACGCCTCTGCCTTATGTTTTTCCACTAGGGTTTCTCCGCCTTCCATCATTAGGCATTAATTAAATTTAATTTTTTGAGAAAAAAAATTAGTAACTTTCTAGCCGGGAATCGAACCCGGGACCTCCTAATGTCGCGTCGGGTGCTGTTATCATCTGAGCTACCAGGACACTTACGAATTTCACTCTCAAATTGACTCATCCCCGAGTGGAAATTCTGTTCAGGTCTCGATTAGAAACTGATCAAGTCCGATCCGAAATTCTGATCAGGCATGTTACGCCTCTGCCTTATGCTTTTCCACTAGGGAAATGACCAAAAACTAGTATTGATTTTTTCCAACGAAGCACACAAATATTTTACCTCACAAGTGGGTAAATGACGTTTTTGATATTGTTGAGGTTTACAGCCTAAGCCAACGGCCAGGGTCATGATCGCACTAGTTAACAACTTCATTTACCACATGGATGTAAATTACCGTTTTATATAGGTAGGCATGCTCCAAAATAACAAAGCAAACTGGAGTAATCGAAATCAAATTTTCATCGGAATTTCACGTCAGTTTATTCTTCATTCGAAGTCATACATGTTCACTCCCCAAATCGGGGCTACGTCATTAGAACTAACTGAATAGTAATTTCCACAGAAAAGACAAACATGGTGCGTGTCAGTTTCTCCAATTATAAATTAAAATGTAAATGTACTGGGTTTCTCACCCGGATTACCGCAAAAATACATCGAAGGATGCAGCCAGAGTTGGCAAAAGCGAGCATTTCACCCTATATATCATAAAGAGGTAATATGAAAAGGATCACACTAGTTAGCTGTAGGTACACTCGAGGTAGGCAGGTAGATAGGTGTGGGATAGCTGATTGGCGTCGGAGGATTTGACGTTGGGAAAGCTAAGTCCGTAGTCAGCTCAACGCTGCGTCGTCATCCGTGTGACAACTTATAATTTGATTGAGTTGCCGTATCCCCTCTTTGGGCGGCAGTTTTCCCCGGTATAACGGGGTAAACGGAGTAGAGAAAGGAGCGAGGTGGGCTTCAGATTTCCACTTCACATCATACTAAAATCCCATCTTATGCCACTGTTGTTCATCCGTTTCTGCTATGCTTTCCTTTCCCCTTTTGGTAGAGAAGAGCTTGCATTCGAGGCACACTGGAATTGTTTAATTTGCCTGATTATATCGCAATGTTTGCCGTTAAGAATCCAAGCGACCCTCCGCTTTTCCATGCGATCGCTCGGTTGATCACGATTTTCCACGGATTTTAACAATTTCGAGGGAGCTTTCCAGGAGCAACTGTTCTATTCACAAATGCACTCAAATGATTTTGCTCCTCATCATTTGAACAGTCTAGGTTTCCCTCATAGGTTAGACAGTGGAATACATCGGTAGAGGTTGAGAGGGCTGGAATCTAGAGGAGGATCGACGAAAGAGGAAAGAGAAATCGTTTGCTCAGCAGATTGGTATCAATGGAGACAAATTGAGTTGGCCGGTGATCGATGAAGCTCACCGTCCGTGACGCCAAGTTACGGCACTGTGCGCACAACATTTTCCCATCCAAACTCATCCTCCTGCTCACCTCGTCTCTACCTCCTATTCACCTGCACACTATCTATATTCCTCTTCGCCCATTTCCCATCAACCGACCAATACAACCCATCAGCCTCCACATACACTCGTTACGCCTTTGATCTCATCCAAAATGCTTAGGTATCAGCATTTAGGTAACACGTTTCGATCAATTATGAACTTTAAATGAGTTTTAGTGGATTGAGTTGTATTGACAGCTCTTTGATCAACAGCGTTTTCATCAGTTCAGGATTGATGAATTGAGTCGATGATGAATTTTGGAGAGTGAAATCAGGCATCATTCGAAAGGATCTTAGTATCCGAAATCATATATAATGGGGATTACGATAGGACTGATTGAGATACGATGTGCAAACGTAGACTGGGGGCTTTTAGTTGATTAATGCGCTTCGCTATCGTTGGAACAAGGGAATGTCTCATCTACGATCTTGAGACAATGAATGTAAACTTCCTGGGTACTAAAGATAAATAGTTTTGAGATTATTGACTCATCATTTGGTATATCAATCCGATGGCAGGGGTAAGTTGAAGATTAGCGAGTAGCTATCCAATTAATGTTCCCGGAATCAAGATATTACAAGAAAATTATTAGTGTAACTAGATGGGGGAAAGAGTTCATTGGATGAGATTATCATCGGAGATAAAGATGGGTACAAAAGTTTGTAGACATTTGCGAGTAGTTTAATCTATAATATATTAACGTGAATTGTCACTGGCATTCCTAAATGCAACCCTTCATCATAAATTGCCTCAGAAATCAAAGTCAGACTGATTTGTCGAAATTCAGCGAGAATAAATGATCATGATGATGATATTTACTGATAACTCTTGATAATCACAGCAAAAGAAATCCTCGGCGTGCGTTCAATTTTCACAGTACGTTGAACCCTTGACTTAGGGCTGCGCACAAGGTGAGACCAGACCAGATATTTCAGTTTCTCGTCTCGGTCTTAGAATAAACAGAAATCATTGATATTGTCATGGTCTCGTCTCATCTTCGTCCCGTTTCCTTTTATCTCTACTCGTTTCGGTCTGGAGAAGGAAAAAGGCCGCTTGAACTTTGTAACTTGTAAGCTCCCTGTATCGCCCTTGTTATCGTTTTGCAGACAAAACAAAATTACTTTTAGAGACATGTCACTGATTTCTAGGGAGGTGTCACTGATTTTCAGAAATGTATTCGCAATAATTAGGGATTTGCAAGGTTAAAATTCAGTACGGGCAAATTGTGAAATGCTGTGATTTTGTTGCCAATTTTTAGAAATGTTATCATTTATTTCCAGTCATATCACCTCTGTTCTTTTTCAGAACAGTGTCATGGATCTTCGTGGACCCATCTCCAATGTTTAGGACTCTATTACCAAATTTCAATGATGAAAATCACTAATAATCAGGATCTCTCTAGTCAGTATGCCAAATCATGCATAATTGGTGATAAATTCCTGAAAACCACGGTCCCTTGCAATCAAAACCATTTTTTTTTCATGTTATTTGACCCTGATGATATATGATCTTGCTCGTCGATGGTGGTTTGATGAATCACAGAAAGTGTCCACCTAAAAATTTTATTGAGACTCTCGTCGAGACTCTCGTCAGTAATGAATGCCGTCTCAACTTCGTCTCGCAGAATTATGGACAATCTCGTCTCGTTCTTGTTTCGGATTTCCAAGATGAGGCAAGGTAAAACCAGATCTGGTCTCGGTTTCATGCGCAGCCCTATCGTAGCTCGCATGCACGAATTTTTCGGGTTCAAATCCTGGCCGGTTAGATGTTGACATCCAATCAGACAGTTTTACTGAATTGAACGTGAAAAGGTGAATAGACTATAGAGCACAGCATAACGGAGCCAGGAAAACTGTGCATGAGCTACCCTGTTGTGTCCCAGTTTCCTTTATACGGAAAGCGCCAAATACAAATCCCTTGCAAATATTGATCTCCTGGCACGAGATTAGGTATTCACCAGATATTCACCAGTTTTTTGCGAAGCGAACAGTTTTTTCAATTCAGTAGGAAAGGGGTAAAACGGTTAAAGTTGATTTTGACCATTGGCCAGTTTTCAATAGATATCTCCAAATCTAAGGGAGATGAAAAAATTGTTGTCACGACCTTTTTTGTAGTCCCTATTTCACTCACAGAAGATGGGGGTTTATATAGCGTCCAACATGTTGTGACGTCACAGCATATTGTTGGATAATATTTCTCGAAAACTCAGCTATAGGCTAAATCGACTTAAACCGTTTTACCGCTTCGCTACTGAATTCTCATAGGATAAAACAATTTTCAATTATTAATCATGAACAATTAAAACAATAAAACAATTCAACAGTAAATAAAATAATTGAAAAAAAATAAACAAAATAAATCAAAGAATCTTTCATTATTAATTATTATTCTTCATTATCTGATTTGTCAATACGAAATAAATCTAAAGATACATTTAGTTTCTGCATAATCATTTAATCTGATTACGTATGAAGGGATAAAATTAGTGGGGTGAAATAATTAATTCCTGCACGGAGAGAAATTTTTGATAAAAATTATCCTACCGTTCTATAAAAGCGTATCATAAGTCATCGTTTCCTCATTTCTATCCCAAAATTGAGTAAAAATTAATATATGATGATCAAATTGTATTCTACGTTAGAAAAATTTTATCCTGACGCATAATAAATTTTACCCTTCCAATCCAATAATTTTTATATAGATAATAATGAAAATTCTAAAATGGTTGGTAAACTTTACCCTACCGGTACAGTAATTTTTACTCTACCGGCACGGTAATTTTTATTTTTATCAGGATAAAATTTCTCTAATGTAGAATAAAATTTGTTCATCATATATGAATTTTACTATATTTCGTGATAGAAATGAGGAAACGATGACTCATAATACACTTTTATAGAACGGTAGGATAATTTTTATCAAAAATTTCTCTCCCTGTGCTATTTAATTTAATTCAATTTATTATATTTTATGTCGTACCGTACGATAAGTCAAGTTTTAAGCATGCTGCGCTTCGCTAAAACTTGCCTAAAGGAGGTAAGGCGGTGTATGGGGTGAATTTGAGAGTGAATTTCTGTGGTTCCCGGTAGCTTAGTCGGTAAGAGTGCCCGGCGTGTATCTGGGACACCCGGGTTCGATTCCCGGCTGGGTGAAACGGAAATTTTTTCTCTCTAAATTTTAATTCTCTTAGATTTTTTTTTTTCATTTCCAAAGGAATTTGGAAATGGTGCGAACGAAGAAACTTATGGTTTTACGCGTCTAACATTCCATCACAGGAAAATACAGTTGCAGATAAAGAATCACAACGGGTAGAGACAGAGAGAGAGAGAGACAGAATACAGTCTTTCGCAAGAAGCTTTCAGAAAACTCTATAGATCCTTTGGTCGTCCTTATATCGATTTATTCGCGAGCAGAACAAACAAAAAGTGTCCTCGTTATGTGTCTTGGAAAAACGACCCACACTCTGTTGCAATCGATGCCTTTAGAACGAATTGGAGAAAGGAATTGTTCTAAGCCTTTCCCCCATTCGCTATAATTCCAAAGGTGTTTAAAAAGATCAAAAACGATCAAGCCAGAGGCATCTTAGTGGTCCCAGACTAGCCGAGCCAAGCATGGTTTCCTAGGTGTCTAAAAATGTTTGACACAAAACCTGTGATTCTTAAACCCAAATTTGATCTTTTACTTTCCTCTGATAGGGAGCCACATTCACTCTGGCGTCAACTTTCCCTGGTGTGCGGGATATCCTCCGGCAGGCGTACACATTAAAAGGCATGTCCCCAGCTATAATACAGGTCAATATTGCTTCACTGGCAGAGTCATCGTTACGGCAATACGATATAGGGTCGAAGAAATGAAGGAATTTCTGTCAATCAACTAAAATCGAGGTGTTCTCAGCAACCATACCCCAAATCCTACGTTTTTTAACACAGGAGTTTGGTAGTGGGGCGTCATATGGCTCTGTAAACTCAGCGAAGAAATCAGCGAAGATCCAGACATCAACAGATTCTGCAGGGGAGTTTCCAGATTACGACCAGCACTACCTAAATATAACTCGACGTGGGATCCAACAATCATATTGGACCTTGTCAAAAAAATGGGTTCCAAACAAAGATATATCTTTGGAAAAGTCTGGGAAACTCGCAACTCTCTTAGCACTCGCTACGGAGCAACGGATGCAAAATTTGATAGCTATAGACATTAGAAATATCCGAACCACTAGAGAACACATCGAGATCAAGATCCCAACTCAGTTGAAGACATCACGACATCAAAAATTACAACCTGAATTGATTATACCTTTTTTCCCAGTCGACCCGAGTATCAGCATGGCAAAAACCTTTGAAGCATATCTAAAATGTACTTACCCACTTCGCAATGATCCTACGACGAATCTTTTCATTTCATGGAAAAAACCCCACAAAGCGATTTCTAACCAATCTTTAAGTTGTTGGATCAAACGAATACTGGAAGAGAGTGGGCTAGATTCGCCAAAGTTAACTGCGTATTCTACCCGGTAATGAACTCCCGCGTCCAGTGTGTTCTCGGTTTTTATTCAACAACCGTGGCACACTTCCATGGATTCGTCTTTGTATTCGTATTACAAAACGATTTCGTGTTGTAATACGATACTGACTCCTAATTTCTTCATAATTCCATTATTCCATAATATTAATACAATAATCTTGGACACAACACCTTCATGACTCTCTAAAAGTCCATCTATACCTACAAAGCATCTAAGTTATTCTGGAACATCTTGCGTTTTTCTAATTTTTCATTATTCACATTTTGTTTGAGGGAACGAATTTTCAAATGTTTTTCATTTACTATCGATTGACACCTTTTTGTCAATTTTTTCCATTCTTGTTGCTCAGCAACTATGATAGCCCCGATAGAAAGGGAACTTTCCGGCCCTATTAGTCAGGATCAATCGGTAAGGGAAGTGATACAAGTGTCAGGTGGTACTTCCTATCTAGGAAGTTACATCTAGTTATATCTAGTTATAACCAAAACTTGATTTGTTCACAGGATAATTGCAGGTGAGATGGACATGTACAACTGTCAAGTTCGACGGTGCTATACGCGCTAAAAAGCCGCGCAATGACTCCATCTTCATATAAATTTTTCTGATAATACAAAAACCAATTAAATAGCCGTTTAAGTATCCTGAAGTGATGATATCACTGAACGTGCGCCTAGAGTAACTAAACTCTATCACTTTGCGGTATTTTGGTCGCGAATGTATAAAATATTATTATCGTTCCGAAAGCGATATTCAGAGACTGGTGGTGTAGTCGCAATGGGATGAGATGTAACGAGAATGCCTTGCATGACACAACGTAATAGGCTTCAGCGAATACCACAAGAGGGTGGGAGGTGCACTCTCTTCAGATACGTTTTGCCTCGAAATCTATAAAAACTTCTCGAGCCACTCCGGCTTGACTTTACCGTAATGGAGGCTGTAAAATCTTTAGACTTACTGATCTAACGAGGGAGCAGTGTGAAATGTGAGAAGCGAATAAGGAGTGAGAAGTTTAGATATGTAAAAGGCCCCATGAGCAAATTAGCTTGGTTCAACGTCTAATGCCTTCATTTTCCCCGCCGCTCATAGAAAATAACGGTCGCTGTTGTACGCTATACCGTTATGAAGGAGCGATGCAACTTTGTTTGCCGATTATTGCTTCAGCTAAATGGAAATACCTACTTTTAATGGTGCATTTCAAAGGAACTCACCCCTTTTATTAACAAGTCTTGTTAACCATTTTCTTTTGTGTTTGAACAGTTTTCACTGTTTCGATTGGTTTTCTTTCTGTGTTTTAGAGCGGAGTTGTATTTATACAGATTGATGGGAATAATTTTGCAGGATACTCAGGGGGGAAATGAGTCAGGTAAATCCAAATACTGTGAAGGGTTGGCTGGCTGTTTAATTACACCGTGATGACTCGTGGGTTGACATTAAACTACGCACTGCTTGATACATCCTTTGTATGCTACGCGTGTACTACTCTGCTCTGCATACACATCAATTTCGATCAACATCATTTCGAGATACGTCTTTCCCCGGGATAGGGGATGGTATTATTTTTGGGAAAGTGAGTAAGCATTTACGATCACATCTACACTGTTAAAAAATTTTGTTTGAATTTTCCGGTACCCTTTTTATAAATTTTCATCGAGTTTAATTACTACAGGAATTTCAAGGAATTTCATCATGAAAAAATTCAGAATTTCATGGAAAAATTAAAGAGAACTGTAAATATCAGGTCCATTTTTTCCTGAAGATGAATAGAAAACCAGAAAATTCTGGTAAATATATTCTTGAATGTTCAGGATATTAATACTGAATGCGATTTAGAAGGAAAAATTATGAAATTTCAAATTTCACAGAAAATTCAATGTAATTTGGCAATGAATTCAAATAAATTTAGGAACTCTCGTCTTAGGCTGCTTGAAATTCCAGAATTTCACTGAAATTTCGGCGAAACTTGAAATTTCATGATCTTTTTTCACTGTTCTGAAAATTAGTAACAACTGTCCATGAAATTTCATTTTTGCTTCCGAATGAAAGCCTTGTAATTGATTATTTTTACGAGCTCGTAATTTTGCTTGGAAATGATGTAGAATGTCATGAAACGTGAAAATATGATGTTTTTAGAAAATGTATGTATGTATGTCGGAATGTGTATGCCGATTTTTGGGAAATTTTTTAGAAATCCCCCCGAAAAAAGGACTAAAGTTTGAGCTAAAAATCTGAAATTTTGTCGGATAATCGATATTACTTTGGAGCATTTGTGGGCGCAAGTTCAGCTTAATCTGCCCAGTAGTTTCCGAGATATAGCAATTTCTCAAAAATCTTTTTTCCTTAATATCTTTTTTTTTTTTTTATTATTTAAGCTTGCGGAAACCCGCAGGTTTATAAAGCTGTAAAATTCCTTAATATCTTATAAACTACGTGACCGAATTGAAGTTTTTTTGATGGGAGAGTATTCCTTGCGATAATATCTATCGAATCAAATAAAAATATTGCTACGTAACGGGGGTCAGTTTAGTAATAATCGGCATTTTTCATTTTTACTAGGAAATCGTTGTGGAAACGATAACTCGCTGAAAATTCAAGATAGGAAGTTGAAATTTGCTAGGATTGTAGCTCTTATGATACTACAGAAATGTATTGTTTACAAGCTAAATCGGATAAGTAGTTCAGAAGATATTCAATTTTATATGAAAATCTGTTATGCTTAATATCTCCTAAACTACTCGGCCGATTCACTTTTTTTGAAACTAATTTATATTATGAGCCGACAGTTATGTATAAAATTTTGTGTCAATCGATTCAGTACATCCGGGCATAGAGCAATTTATCCAAAAATCTTTTTTTCTAAGAAATTACACATCGTCATTTTATCAATGATTTTCGTTTCTATATGACTTAAAAAGTCATAACAACAATTTATGGTTTTTTTGCATTTGATGAAATGTCATAGCTATGATAGAGGTAGAGTTGGGTATGATCTTTTTTTTTTAAAAAGTGTAAATTTTCTACTATTTTTATTATCAAAAGTACGGTCATTAGTTGATCTTTTGTTTCATGTAAATATAATGTGAATACTTTTGCCTAATTTGGATCGGATTAATATTTCAGTTCATGAGATGAGTCTAATTGTATATGTTCGAAGAATCAGATATATTGGAGAAAATACGTTTCAAGAGGAGTCGTTATCATCTGCGAAATTGTACGAATCCATTCGGAAGCTTATTACCAATGGAATTGGTAGAAAAAAAAAGCAAATGTCACATGGCTTCTGAGAAAAAGGCTTACAATCCTGCTTGTTTTTTCTAAGAGTGTATTTTCTTTTTACTCAATGGGTAATATTTAATACATTATCAATATTTAATATTCAATTTTGCAATATTTAATGTTTATTACATTTTTCTTTCGCAATGAACTAATTATTGGTTTAATAAAATGTAATTAAATGGTAGAAAAATTGCGCTATGTCTTTTGTTCTTTCGTTCACCTTCAGTTGATGAAAAAATTTGATGCCAATTAATATTCAACACCGATAATGTTTGCAAGCCCTCAGAAAATAGATAAAGATTATGTAGGGATTTTTCCCCCGATAACAAATAGTGGTTAACCAGACGACAATATGGTTCGGTTGGTTTAACTCACCAGTAAACAACCATTCAAGCGATTTACACCAACACCTGTATTTTGACTTCAACATTGCACACGCAAAAAAGCTATATACACTTTCACTCTAGTATCCTCACAAATTCCACAACCCCCACCAAGGATTATTGTATTTTTTCCACCTCTAACCCCTTTCGCATGCAGGGTGTTAGTGGCCAGAACCAACCACGATCAGAGAAGCACAAGGTGAAGGAGAAAGAGAGGAGAAAGCGCCAAGTGAGACAACGTATTGCCCTCGAGAATGAATTTTTACGATATTTACTTTGAACTTTTTCAACCAACGCTAACTTTTGGCCCCGCTTACCGTTAGTTGGATATATACTCGCTTCGAAGATTTCCTGGGGTGGGTATTTTACGGTACAACCGAGGGTATATGGAAATCGAGGAGATCCCATGGTTGGATTTGTTTGTTTGGCTTTTGGTTGTTAAGCTCAATTCCCAGTAAAATATATATTTTGCTGCATAGCTGCATCATGTTTTTGTAATATTTCAAAAGGAACGTTTTTCTAATCGTTGACTTTATTCATACCAAAATAAGATAGGAGAGTCATATTTAATTTGGTAGATTATCACTGTTTGACACGTTAGCGCCGCTCTTTCAGGTGCGTTTTCGGTCGCCACACGGAGAGAAATATTCAATAAAAATTACGTATCTTTTCCGTAATTCCGGAGCGAAAAGTGGTTGTAGGAAATTTCACGGAACTGTCACGGAATTCTTCCAGAGCGTTTCGTAATTTTTATCTGAATCTCCTGTGAAAAATTACGATAAAGTCACTTAAATTTTCTGAGTCGATTCCGTAATCGGTGAGCGAATTGTGAGTTCCGTAATTTTTACAGAATATTTCTGTGCAGATAAATAAATGGGAAATATCAATCAGTGGGCCGCAAACCGAGTGGACCGGTAATTTTGGAACCATTGGTTGCCTTTCGAAAATTTCTCATCTTTGGTATTTCATACTTTTAATGAAATTTTATGTCGAGAAAATAAATATTTGCTAATTAATATTACAAAAGAGAAACGAATTTTTAAATGAATAAATAAAAATTCCGAAAACCAAAAAATTAATGATAACAATAAGAGAAAAATTAATTTAAAAAATCTTGATACGTCAAATGCGTAATCTAATCATTTACGTAATTATAATTTATTTCTAAATCGCAGTTGATTCAGAAAAAAATTATGTAATTTATGCAGGAAATCTTCGTCAAATTATTTAATAAGCACTTCAAGATTTCAAAATTCATCACAGAATTAGATAATTTTGGATTTTGATTCATGATTGATACAATAATTGCATATTTCGTAATAATCCTTACTTATTACTCACGTAAACATATAGTATAGTTAAAACTTAGTTAAAGATTATCCGAGGAAATGAAAAATTCATGGCTCGTTTGAGCTACGAATAAAGTAATGTAAATCGTTTGAATAGCAAATACTCATTGAAAGAATAATGGTCAATTTTATATTTACATTCACAATTATTCAGGTATTCTCAAAACGTCAAGGACAATTACTCGTTGACGAAGGAACTGATGCATCTGCGATCCAGTTATTGATTACTCATGTAATCCGTCGGAAGTTAGTTTGGTTATTGAATATCCAATTAATAGGAAAATTTTGCATCCCCTTTTTTCAATATCGAGTAATAAAATAACGGTAATTTCGGATTACCATTTTTCCGACCTCTGTTACCAACCCCGGCCCGGCCGCCAGCGGCAGGATCGTTGAGCATGGTTTTCTCATAACTTTAGATTTCCGCTCAATATGTATGAAATTAATGTTTTTCTCAATAAATACAGAATTTAAAAAATACGTATGAACATAGTGCTTTGTATTCCAAGTGCGTAAAATTCCATTTTTTCGTATGAACGTGTAACACATCCTATTTTTTGTGATACCTGTTGAGTTTACTGTTCAGAATAGGTAGTCGGGGTAAAGTGGTTGTTGCACACGCCGTCCGAAAAACAACCACTTTACGTATACTAAACCGTTTTAAAAAGTGTACTTTTCAGGGAGGTAACACAAAAAATTTGATAGAAAAACATAGTAATTTTGCCCTGAAATTCCATTGAATATATACAAAAAAATAGTGATTGAAGTCGACGTAGAAAGGATTCAAGTAAATTTTCGACCCATTTTAAGTTGAGTAACTCGCACATGAGCAGAAAAGTGCATTATTTTAGGAAGGAATAACAAATATATATTACAGTCAAAGCCGACTAATACTTGCATCCACCGTATGAGTGTGAGGAAGACAGAGAATGAGGAGTTCTGGCGTAATCTACGGTTACGCCAGAACTGAAGACTATCACCCAGCCTAGGGAACGAGTTATAACACCCTGAAGCCACGGAATTACGCGCCACATTATCTCCTCTTTTTAGTCCCTACGTTGGGGCACTCTATGCCAGTCGCAATATCGATCAGCTGGACAATTTGGATAGAGCACTAAGACTGTTTAGTGTGGTAAAAAAAAATTTCTTTACACACACTATTGAAAAATCAAGGAATAAAAGTCAATGAAATATTAATATAAGATCTTCACTTTAAATTTACACTCAATCTTAAATTTTAGATAATTTAAAAAATAAATAAAAAAAATCGACTGTGAACAGTGTTAAAATTACGGAAGGTGGACGTACAAATGTCAAGTTGTTGTACCGTCGCGATATAACTACTAGCCAATACTAGATAATATCGACGAATGTCGAAGTAATACGGAAACAAGAACTGAACTTTCTAGAGAAATGTATCGACTTATATCCTAAAAGTCCGCAACAACTCAACGAAAAAGTTGATGGTCTGTTATTGGTTGAAAAAAATGCATAAACATTCTGATTGGTTTGTGTATTTGAGGGATAGAGTGGGTGAAATGGAGAGTGGGAGGGCAAAGGGCGTCGCAAAATTTGGCACGTGTTTGGGTACGAAGCGTCCGAGCGACCGCCATAAAATCATAAACGAAAGAGAAAATAAATGAAAAGGTTTTTGAATTGAAAATATTTCAAGAATTAACGGTTTGCCATAATAAAATTTTCTTTCAAACATAAAGGAAATACTCTTCGAAAGTGTCGTTCTATGACTATAACATTAAAATATTTTTGAACAAAAAGAGGATTATCATTTGAAAATGTCTAGAAGACACGGAAAATTTTGTCAATGAAAAGATTCTACTAATGAATACCTATTGAATTTTGGGTATTTTTCCGATGGAAAATTATCCTACACGATATACAATTCCGCGACGGAACAAGGGCACAGCACGTTATGGGGTCCATCCAACCTAATCAACTACCCACACAATGCATGAAACTTACACTCTAAAAAAAAGTTACTACTCACTAGTACTGAATTCTACTTGGGAGAAGTTTTCTTGTGAAAAGTTGGGAAACTACTTGTCCCAAGTACTTTTCATGTCCTAGGGTGAAGTACAATATTTGCTAAGCAAGTAGGAAAAGTACTAGGAGGAAGTACTTTTATTACTTCCTGTCAGTATTTTTCTTACTTCTCACAAGTACCTTTGATGCTTGGAGCAAGTAATTTGTCTACTTCTCGCGAGTACTTTTATGACTTGATTCCAGTACTTTTGGTTGGTTATTTTGTTGAGGAATTTCATATCATTAATTATCACTCTCATTATCATTATCATTCTCAGATGACAATTAACAAATTTCATCAAGGGGAGGTTACGATGAGTTTCAAAATCGCGAGATATTGCAGTAAGATTTATTACACATTGATGATCGATTATTTATATATGTTGAAAGACGAAGAATAAGTGGGGAAAAAAACGATTATTTCTTGTTGATTTGCCCCCAAGACCTTGAAAATGAAGAAAAATAGCACAGTGTACTCAATTTTTGACCTACGGACGTATTTTTTCTTCAAAATTTTTAAACAGATGTGTAGAATAACAATTACGAGATAATTTTTTTGAATTCGACTTCTAAATAGGCAATTTTATTCTTTGTCGCATAACGAAATTGCAATTTTTATACAAGATAGCTCAAAAGATTAATACTTCAATTTTTTTTTCAATATAAAATATAACAATTATTTTGAGGATCATTTTACTGGCTATTTCGCATGAATATTACATTTTTTGTTATTAAAAAAAGGACTATTTGGAAATTAAATTTGGAAAAATTAATTGGTAATTGTTATTCTACACATCTTTTGAAAAATTTTGAAAAAAAAATCTCTGTAGCTCGAGAATTTATTACATTGGACTACATTTCAATTTTCAAGCGTTTGAGGGGCAAATGAACAATAAACAATAATTTTATTTGCATTAATTCTTCGTTTTTCAGCGATCTCTAGTGTATGATAAATTTTACTGTAATATTCCGCGAAAATCCATTAGTACTGGATTTGAGTGCTATTACTACTTGTCTCGAGTATTTTTTCTACTTTTGAGAAGTACAGCTCGGTACTCAGTACACGTACTTTTAGTACTGATGATGAGTACAGTTGATACTTGTCACCAGTACCAATTGTACTTGGAGCATAAAACTTGTATTCAGTCGATTTTCGACTTGAACCAAGTAAAAAAATTACCTTTTCTCCAGAAACCCCTCGGTACTGAATACAAGTAGTTTTCCTACTTATCAGAAGTAATCTTTTTTTAGAGTGTATCCACACACAGTAAGAAATCCGGCGTGGACGCCTTGAGACACCGGTTGGTGTTGAATTAATACCAGATTTTACATACGATGTCCTATGATGCGGTGTAGTTTTAACAACGCAACTCCACACCAAAAACGGGGTGGACTAATTGGGACACGATCGGTGTCAATTTAACACCAAATTGTTTACAGTGCAAGAAGACTCGCATCTCCGGAAAGATGTTATATACCACTTGACGTCAGAGTTGTATACCTGAGATGAATAGACGGCGTCATGTCTACCGTCATACGTTTTACATAGATTAATTTCTATAACTTATGTGGATTCAATTAATGATATGAAGTTAATCGTATGGAACTTGACGTGAGAACTGATAAAAATGAAGCTCTCCGGACGAATTTAAGGTGACAATCCGGCGGTTTAGACGCGGATTCTAAACGAAATAACTAGGTGAATGATCCAGGCGGTATTCAACAGGCGAGCACGTGGCGGACCACTCTGAGAGACGACATCGTGATGCAGGGCGAATATTTAGTGTGAGTGTGCACATGTTAATAAGTGATTGCTGGTGCGACATGATTATTTGTGAATAGAAGAGCACTTTGGGGTTGTGTAGAGGTCCTGTTCGCTTCTCTGGCAGAAAAAATACTGTTGTCAACGGAGATTATTGTGGCACACCCTAAAATTCGTTATTTTTATTAATTAACGGAGTTTTGGACTTGACTAATGAGAATTTACTATACATCGATTTGAAGAATCCAACTAGATGTTCAAAACGGCTTATGATATTTATCACTCCATCAACTTGAAAAATTTGTTATGAGTGATTATGTGTCGAAGTTTGCATGTCATAAATTAAAAATTTGCGATATCTGAAGCATATTAGCCCAAATTACTGTTTTCCCTCAATTATCATTGAAAATCTCATATCGGTTATGAAGTTGATTGAATGAGATGCAAATTGACAGATGAATTGTTTAATTTCTACCATTTTGCACTGAGTCATATGATTTGTAGGCAAAAATTGATTTTGCATGTTTTATTTAAAAAGTCAACTTTTGCTGGATTTTTCCATTTTTTTCCGCTAAGTCAGTGGAAATATATCTTATCTTAGGGAGCATTGTTCATTCTTCAAATTGTGATGTGTTGAATGATTGCCTCAGCGGTTTTCCAGTTATCTGCATAAAACATATGAGAAAATGTCAAACAACGTTACTTTTACTAAAATTCGACGATTTCATCTGAAATAACGATGGAATTTGAATCAATTTCGTGTAATCGCTGCGTCATCATGTATCTCGAGTGTAATTGGATTTTGAGAGAAGTCTCCTCAGTAGTTTTTTAGTTATTTCAATAAAACTTTCGAATTTTCTTCTATGGGTATTTCCTCGGAGAAATGTGAGAAAACGATTGAATAAATACATAATAAAAAAATTAATGAAAGAAAAAACAAATGGTCGGGAAGTTATTGGTGCGACCCGTAATGGGTCACACCTAATTCCACCAACCCCTACCGGCGATACCCCAAAGAGGAAGCGCGCGAAACGCGCGACCGGGCCTGATTTTTGAATATTGTTTCCCTCTCGAATGTTATGTCACACCCTCAAATTAGTTTTTTTCACCAATTATTGAAGCTTTAGACTTGGCGCATGAGGATTTACCATACACCAATTTGGAAATCTTAATGAAAGGTTTAAAATGGCGTACAATATTTCCTATTCCATCCATTTCATGGACCTTTATAGGTGATGATGTTTTCAATTCACAACTAATAATTCGCGATTTTGACTGCGTATTAATGCATGATTGGTCTCGTTCCTTCCAATAATCCAAAGAAATCTTATATCAATCGGGACATTCATGGAATAAACTTCAACTTACGCGATGAATTGTTTAAACCTGACCATTGCTTACTGAGTTCGGAGAATTTTTGGACGGAAAATAATTTTCCATGTTTTACTTGAAAATTGAACTTCGGTCAGATTTCCCTACATTTTTAAGTTAAATAAACGGGAATATTAGGAATACACCTAAAAGAATATTTTGTTCATTTAAGTAGATCGCGCCCTGACTGAAGTAGTTTTTGTACTCGATTTGAGTAGAAACAATATGATCCAATCAAGGTCTTTGACTCATTTGAAGTATAAAATAAGCAGGTAACAGCGATCATTTGGTGGTGAGCATGTGACTGGAGATTTTTTACTTAACAGTGTGATCATCCTATTTTGTCATCAATAAATTGATAGTAGGTTTCCAAATGATTCTGTTTTGATTATATGATGGGTTCTTATGGACTTAATTGTTAGAGTAGATTTTTGGTTTTGATATTCAGCATTGAATATCTTATGAACAAACACCGAAAAAAATATATTCTCGAATCGGTTATATACTATTCCGGAATCCGGGATATTATATTCCGGAAACCGGAATAATATTCCTGAATCCGAAATCAAGGGACGCAGTTGCGTCCCGTCGCCAAGAACAGGAGCGCAACTGCCTGTTATATATGCCAGCCAACTTCCCCCTCCACGACCTCCAAAACCGTTTATATTTTTTTCCGTACAAATTACAAACTCCAGCCCGTTTTGAATTATATTTTTACTAGATAATATTGCTATAAGCCATCCATTGCAAGTTTTATTACATTTTTTCAGGCTAAAATGAATGATGCCGATCTAAAGAATTTCATTGTGCGTCTTTCTACATTTTTCTCACAGGAAAATATTCGAGCCAGATTTTAGTGGGAACGTTGGTACCATTGATTTCTATCTCGCGATCTCATGAGGTATTGAGAGTTGGCTGTGTAGGATGACCTCAGTCCGTCATTCAAAAGGGACTGGTGGATCGGACCCGCGTTTCGATAGCACTCAACATAAACACCGGCGTCTTCTGTCAATTACACGGAATGATTTTCGTTCGATTAACAAAAATGTGTACTAAATAACCATTCTCTCAGGAAAGTGATGGGTGATAGTGGTAAAAAATTGTAGATATATTCATCGAGACCATGATTTTGATTAACATTAATTTTTGTTCGTGGGATAAGTTGTACCAAAACAAAAATCTACCCTCTCAATCAAAAATCATTCTGCTATAATATTTCATGTGAAATAAAAAAAAAGAAAATAACAATTTCTGACTACAAAAGGCCATAATCGAGACTGAGTTCTTGAATTTAACACAAGTAATATTAATAGTGTAATATTAAATATTAATATTAATAGTGTTATATTAAAAATATATATTGATGAGATGGGCGCAATGAGTAAAAAAAATCGTTTAGAGGAAAAAAAACGGTTGCCGTTTTGTGGCCTACAATTATTCTCCGATTTAAGAGAATTTGTAACGTGTATAAAATCTCCCCAAAAAATTGGAAATAAGTTTTTTGCACAAAAAAATTCTGCAACAAAAAGTTCAATCCTTATTCACTTTACAGTGATTTATGAGGACGAAGGGTGTATTCACAAAAATGTACAAAATTTTCTAAAAATGACCAAAAAAAATTGTCAAGAAAAAATTGCCAAGAACGGGTGTTGTTCCATTTACAAATATCAACAATACAGACACTGTCTTGTTTTTACAAAAATATGTGAAATCTCTCAAAAAAAACAAAAGGTCTTTTTAAAAAAAAACACTCGCCGAGAACGGATGCGACCATTCGTCTGTTTACAAAATTTGTGAAATCGGGCAAGAGCTACAAGTACAGATTGATAAAGCCTAAAAATTACGACGCAACTCCTATAAAACTGAAGAAATAATGAAGAAGAATTGCAACATTATCTGGAAGACACTTTGGCCGGTTCTTAAAATTAACATTAACAGAAAGCATAGTATGACGAATAAAATAATATGAGACAATAAAGTTGAACACATAAGTATAAAAGGGAAAACAAGCAGGCGACCGACCCTATTCGACAGAAGACTTGTGACACCACACTGTTATGTCAAAAGTCTTTATTTTTCTGCTACCAATTACATTGGTTATAAGCTTCCGAAGGGAAGAAGTGCATCGTCTATTTTTTATTTTTATTATTTCAACCGTAGTATATAAAATCATTTCGTCCTCTTAAAAATTTCATATGTAAAATTATGTGGTTTTACTCCGATTCAATTATTTCTCTCGATTTCATTCGTATTTTCCAAAACAGACTGATCTGTGCTGATGAATACACGTCCCATTCGAATTCAAAAAAATCATTCTCATTCCAGATGGTATTCCATAGTGCAACTTTTCTTCTTTCATATGGAATAGCGTTCCGAATTTGGATCAACTATTGAAATCAAATTATAGTTCGATAAGACATATGTTTTTTTCTTTCAATCAAATACTCAAAACAATTATCTAACTAACTTCATCCCTCGGGAATCGATTCGTAAGAAGCTCAATTACATCTTCGTCGTAAATTAATATTTTCACTAATTTCGATCTTGTTCCGAAATATCCGTTGAAAAGGACTAAAGCATAAAATCTTGTCCCATTAATATTCTGCACTCCAATATTGGCAAACACCATGCCTGTCAATCTATAAAAAATTATCGTTGTAAAAATACTATCTCATGTTATCATTTTGGAGCTTTGGATGGAGGTCATCGAGACAAGTATTTAAAAAAAAAAAAAATGTAATCCCTCGAGAAGTAAAGGAGTTATTGGCCAAAATGGGTTTCCACAAAAAATTGAATATCTCGCGAACCGCTCGGTCGATTTTGCCCATTCAAAATACCATTCGTCTATGTCATGAAAGCTACGAACATACCAAATTTCAAGTCAACAACAACCTTTTTTATCGAGTTATCGCGCGCACAACGTTTTTCGCGAAAAAACAGATTAACGGCAATATCTCTAGACTCAACAGCGATTGTTCGATATATTATGGGTGCTTCAGATGGAGGTCATTGGGACGAGTATTTCAAAAAAAAAAAAATTTAATCCCTCGAATAGTTAAGGAGATATTTGCCAAAATGGATTTCTACAAAAAATTGAATATCTCGCGAACCGCTCGGTCGATTTTGCCCATTCAAAATACCATCCATCTATGTCATAAAAGCTACAAGCATACCAAATTTCAAATCGATATTAACATTTTTTATCGAGTTATCGCGCGCACAACGTTTTTCACAAAAAAACCGATTAACGGCAATATTCCTAGACTCAGCAGTGATTGGTCTATGTATTATGAATGATTCAGGTAGAGATCATCGAGACGAATATTTTGAAAAAAAAAAGTTGAAATCGGTGCATTTATTGAGGAGATATAGCTGAAAAACGAAATTTAAACAATTGGCAATATCTCAGGAACTACTGGACCGATTGAGCCCAAATGGAGCCACAAAGTGGGGCTTATTCATAGCTATCATCAGTAAAAATTTCAAGTTTTTATCTGCGAATTTCACCGTATTTATGTTAAAATTTCTAAAAATAAACCCCCAAAACAGCCATTCTGCACATACATACGTACAGACGCAACCTCAAAAACATCATTTTTTCACGTTTCATGACATTCTAGATCATTTGCAATGAAAATTAGAAAATCGAAAAATCGACCAAAAATAATGCTTCCCTTCGGAAGCAAAAAGGAAAAAAACAAGTGATATTGACAAGTTGTTTATGAGAATTTTTCATAAGTCTCTCTCGCGTTGACGAGCACTCCGCATCAAATCAAGGCTTTTTATAAGCCCTCAGATGCCGAACACTATCCGCGCTATTGTTTACTTTTGAAAACTGACATCTCATACCAACGTTCAAGGCAGATTGGATTATATTCTCTATTAATGTAGAGTTTAAAGAGTTTACATTCGAGTTGATTGCTTCCGGTGGGTTTCTGTTTTCTAAATCTTATATATAATGGCTCTTCAGTTCATCATTCCAGAGGAGCTTCGAATGTTGCTCGAGACTCGCGTCCTCATCCACTTCACACGCAGGTGACTGATGCGCCGATGCTGTGGCGAAATTCAAGTCTACAGAAACCGGCATGTGGTCGGAACCCGTTGGAATGGACCACACTCTGAAATTGGCAATTATGTGTAGTGCATCGTAGTTACACACTGCGATATCTATTATACTACATGAATCTGTTGCTCTGCACCTGTATCTATCCCACAACTCATCATCTGAATCCCCGATGCTCGAAGGATCAGAAGCTACATCATGGGGGTCCAAGTTTGTAGGACTTGACAACCACGACGAGCTTGAACTGTTTTCACTGCTCTCATTCAGGGTGTCCGATGGTTTCATGTGGCGAAAGTAAGTGTAACTGGCAGGATTGTCACCTAGTGTTCGTCCATTCAAGATGAGAAAAGTGTTTCTCTCCAGTGTTTCTCTCCTCTGTCATCCGTTCTAAGATCGACAGATGTTCTTTCGCTCGAAAGGTTGATCCCTTCAGGCAAACACTCCACATCTAACTAGTTCAGCACACCCACTTTAGCGTTGAAACCCCCCAAGAATATAATTGGACAATTTGGGAAGCGGCTCTGAAGATCTGTGACGATGAATTCCAAACGGGCGAGAGTTTCTCTGAAAGGGATTCCACAGTTATCTCGTTCGATTTTATGGGGGTAATATGTCGTGCCTAAAATGAATGTGTACGAGAGTGACGAGATTTTGAGGAAAATCTGATCTGCATCGTTATAAAGAACAACATATGGATACAATTGTTTGTTGAGCGTGATCATTAAACCTCCTTTGGCTCTCCCCCGTCTACTACCACGTGTGGCTTCCGATGATATGACATCAAAATCGATCATCCAGTTCGGTTTATGGAAGTCTGATGACACTTTCCAAGTTTCTCCAAAACATAATATGTCCTGAGGAGATATATAGGAGACCAAGTCATCAGAATTGTTATAAAAACCATATACATTCCAAAAGAAAATCCTCGGCGTTGCGTTTGTGACATCATATTTTTTATTTCTTGGAAGTGGTCGAGTTACTAGCTATTTCTGCTTGAATTTTGGTACTTTCTGGTTCGTTTTAACACCCGTTACTTTTGGCGGTTCATCGTTGTGCGGTCTTGCTACTGCAGGTTCCAATGAACTGGATGATGCGTTTGAATGTGTTCGCTGTCTCCGAGTGTTCAAAGGTGACGTGTTTTTATTTTGACACTCGTTATCCTCGGCCTCACTCAACATCGAATTATTCATTTCCAACTGTTGTGTTTCCTCCGACTCAGCTGATGTCTGTTTTGAAACCTCTGCATGTGTAAGCGGTCCCGTTTCCCCCTCTCCCAGATTTACAGCAAGTTCCTTGATATCGCCTTTATCGATCGGTTGACCATCAACGAAAAGTGTGTTTCCCTTTATTTTCACATCCTTTTCTAACTCTTTGTAATATTTCCTCATGCGTACCAGATCTTTCCTTGCTTCTCTTTGATTGACCGTTAAATCATTTGAAAGGAAAAGACCCTTAGCCACAAAATTTTCGACGTTGAAGAAAATTGTTTTCCACCTTGGAGCAATAAACTTGACCATTATTGGCCCACACGCATCTTCTCTCTGGTGTCGGCCACACCTGTCAACCGAGGCAACAGCGAGGTCCAGTATTACTGTGCCCGTCGAAACCATTATGTTTTTCAACGTTTCGTAAGGATTTTCGACTTCTCCGTCGACTTCTGCCCTTCCAAAAATCAGTAGATTGTTGGCGGCTCGTATTCTCCTCTGTTGTTCAATCTCTTCATTCACTACTCTCAGTGTTTCTTCTGTTTCAGTCTGCTTATTTTCGAAACCATTGAGTTTGTTTTTAATCTCAGCTAGGTCACTTGCGGATTGCGTTCCCTGCTTCTTGACATGTTTCACGTCTGCCTGTAGGCTTAGCATCAGCTCATGCAGTTTATCTTTTTCTTTTTTATTCATTTTACTGTCTTATGTTCACTTTGTTGCTAACTACACTATATCAATTACTTTGACACACGGGGACACGTCTGACTCGCTCGATGGCCAAAGTCGGTCTCCTTGAAGAAATAATGAAAATCATGAAAATCATATTCAGAGTTTGAGATGATATAAATTTCAAGTCAATCTACTTGGCAAGATTTCGTGTAGCTTTAATCGCGAGCCAAGTAGATTGACTTGAAATTTTTATCATCTCAAGTTTTAAATGTCATTTTCATGATCTGTACATCAATCTGTACTTGGCACTACAGCTTTTGCCCGATTTCACAAATTTTGTAAACAGACTAATGGTTGCATCCGTTCTTGGCGAGTGTTTTTTTGATAAAAGATATTATATTCCGGAATCCGGAATATTTTATGAACACATCTCCAGGGCTTTGCTGATTTTTCAGAGTGTGAACGGAGTGTTGTGAGACAATTTTCGATGACAACCTTTTGGTCATTCGGAGTATTTGAGGTGCAGACATTTTTTCCGGTTGAAAATACCAAAAATTGAGTTCTCTTTCTTTCTCTTTCTTACCAGTTGCTGGCAATTGATGCATAAATGATAGTACTGACACGGATCTAGTTAACGCACGTATCTAATTTCAAGGTACCTAATGAAATGCCTTAAACAGTAACTAACCGTTCGTGTTCTAATAATTGTCCATTGTTAATTCAGCAAAGTCATCTCTGATGAATAAGCATTCATTCAGAATTCATTTCCAAAATCAATATCCACAAATCCCACATGTGATGCTCTGAATGATTGAAATTATTCTGATTCTGATTCTGGTCCATTGCTTATGAATTGTTTGCTTTTTTCAATTACCATCAAAATATATAATTTCTGTACATGACACTGCGACATCGGCTATACAAAACCGTCCACCGAGCTTTGCTCTATTGATACTGAATGATCAGAGATTGGCGTCGGTCGATTCGCAATTACTGGTGGATAATTACCGTGTTGGTCTGCATGGAACTCCATTCACGGTTGGGAATCTGAACAGAGATGGATGAGGAGGAGAGGATGGGGGAGAGGGGAGGCCTACACCGCTCTCTCGGTATACAAACTGAAGGGCCTGTGCCAACAGACTATACCGTACTCTCCAGATTATGGCACATCAGCGTTTATAGGTATTGCTCCCTCCACCTATCACTACTGTACAGTCATCCCTACTTTCGTGCGGAATTTCATTTTCCGATTGGCTTGAGATCTATTTCAAACATTGATTCCTCGTGTCATTGACTGGGATGAACATTTCATGTAGCATATGTGTTGAGTGTAAATCAGTAAATTGCAGGAATGTTGCATAAGAGTATTTATGCATTGCCTGTAATTTGTTTGTGCCAAACAGATCAATTTTTCCCAGGGTGATCGACCTGAAATGAAAACGAAATGTGATTTTTTTTATCCACATTGATAGCCAGGATTAGTTATTGTTAACAAATGCATTTGGTTGGACGCTCTATCGACGGGTCTATTTGGTTTCACCAAATGTTCAGTCGTTAATAGTTAACGAATGCATATTTGAGGAGTTTTGTTTGACACGACTTTCACCTTTCGAATGAATCATTCGTTAACCATTGATGAATATTTATTTGGTCATATTCAACTCTACCGTTTGTTAATAGTTAACGAATCTCGTTTAGAATAAATGAATCATTCTATCAGTGCATTATTCATTTGAGTGTAGTGATTGATTTTTCCATTTGATATTTGGAGATCATGCCCTTATTCCTAACAGTAACTGAATTTGTACGTTGAACGCATCAACAACTCTATTATCGATGAGTAAATTGAAAATAATATGAGAATTCATAAAAAATATTTGGAATTACCATACGTTATTTAATAAAAACTTTATTCATACCCAGCATTTCTACAAGCACGTTTTTATCAAATATCAAGTGATTTCAATGTTGACAAACAAAGAACCATGATCTTGATTTCTCTAATCCACCTTTGGATGTGGTTGGTCGTGGTGACCATGTTAGCGGCTCATGTGCATATTCTTGGAACGTCCTATATAGGTAATTATGTGAGTAAAGGGGTGGGTTTGTCTCATGTACAAGCAGCAAGCCTCGGGGTTTAGTTTCGGTCTATGTGTGTATCCCATATAACGCGCACAAATCATACATATACATCTTACTCCAGTGATGACCAAGTATGCGTGGATCCTATGGGTGGTACTCCGATCATCGGAGATCCCATAATCACTGGTCCAGGTAATGCAGAAACTCGCGCTTGTCGCTTAAATAATCCTCGGATTATGTCCCTATCTAACTGCACAACAAGACTTTGTCTTTAAATTTGTCACTAGTGTTATTAGTGTCATAGTGTCTGGTGCAAAGATCTAGACTTATAGTTGTTTTTCACAATGTGACAAGTTAAAAGCTCCAGGGTCAGATTTTACGTAAGTATAGTTAGAGGACGAAGATATTCAAATTGTTGAATCAATTTCGCGCGTAATACGCGAGAAGTTGCTCTCGTCAGAATTCGCCCAATCTTCAAGATAACGTTGTCTATTCTAATGAATTAAGAATGAGAGAGACACTTTTTCACAAATATGCCCACACGAATCAACATCATGGCGCGTATGCAACACACTGGGATGAACTATCCCCCTGTTGATTATCATTTGCGTACAAATCTGCCCAGCTATATTTACCAAACACATTAATTTTCGTCACAGGCTTCCGACTACTATTGCCTTAGAAGACTCCTCAGTTCTGCGTCGGATGTAGACCTTAGCAAGAATTTCTTGGTCAGCGATTGGCGTTTTTGCATTCGCGTCTATTTCATTGCAAAATTGACACTATTTATATCTCAATCTGAAGTTTAGAGTTTGTACATCAAAGCACCTTTTGATTTGTATTTTAAAGCTCAGCAGAAAATTAAGTACAAAACTTTTTAGAATCAGAATTTTTCCAGATTTTAGACATTTTTTAAAGTTTTTGTATGCATTTGCCGGTAAATTAAGCCGAACAAATACCAATCCTACGAGTATATATTTATTCAGGAGAAAAAATGGTAAAGATGTAACAGTTTCGTGTTGCGTTTCTAATAGAACGTGAATGTATCAATACCGGTGAGGCCCGGTGGCTTGGCGCAGTGGGTAAGTTCGTTGACTCACATGCGAAAGGTTCCGAGTTCAAATCCCGGCCGGGTAAAATGGTGCGATCTAACCATTTAAAGTCTTGATCATCATCGCAGTATACCCTAACCAGGTCGAAGCGATGTAAAATAACGACAAAAAAAATACCGGTGAGGCGATAAACCACACCAGCGTATCCGTAGAAGGAGCACCAGGAAGTGTACCGGTAGAGGGTAGGACATACTCAGCGCTCACTTCAGGTGTCACACTCATTCCTCATTAATCAAGAAGGGGTGCGATGTTTGACTCATTTTGCTATTCTACATGACTGAGTGCATAAAAATAACAGAGGTGATGTATCGAGCGCGCTGTCATGTGCCATTAAAATACTTTATACCAATCAGAGGAATAGGAGCATGTAACATTGAGTGTATTACTCCAGAGTGAAGAAAATAGTAGATTATGTCATAAGGACGATAGACCGAGTTGTGAGTCGTGGGAAGTTTGCAGCACGAGGCGTCGGTGTGTCAGAGACGAGGCTCGCCTTTGGAACCCCCCCCCCCCCCNCCACTGACCAAAAACGAAATACACAACAGAGAAAAAAATAGAAAAGAGAAAACAATTTGTAAATTTTGCCAAATAAGAAAAAATCACAAGAAAAATCTAGTACTTTCATTTAAAAAAATCTACTGAATTTCTATTGAAACTCTATAAGTATATTGGAGTTCTGTGAATATTCTATGAAATAATTCTATAGGTTTTTTCCATCATTTCTATTGAAGATTACGCAACTTTGCCATGTCATATTTTAAAAAACGATTCTAATCAAAAATTGAAAAATTACATTTTTCCTTCGTTTCACTTCACCCGTTATTCAAATCATTTTCTGAATCGAGAATGTTTTATGATTTGATTTTTGTCGCCGAAGCCTCCACTAACGAAAAAGTGAACTCGTCAGAATAAAAAATATAAAGAACACGGAACGAGCATGAGCAACAGGATGGAAGAATGAAGAACCGAGGCAATGTGAAACAGCTGACTGCAGATCGAAATTTTAGCGCTCCTAGGAGCGTTAAAATGCAACCAGAAGTCAGCTGCTTCTCTTTATCACATCCATGGCTGTTAATCGCCATCTATCGGCTGAAAAACAGGACGATAGGTGACAGTTAGCGGGACTCAGTGATGAAATAGTATATTATCTCATCAGGCGATAAAAGTATTATCTGGCTAATGTGGGTTTATAATCCGAGCCGAAGGCGAGGATTATAATCACGTTCGCCAGATAATACGATATTTTATGTCATCGGGCCCGAAAACCGCGATCTAACCAAGCAAAACGCGGTTAAAATCGCGGTTTATCGAGCCTAATGACATAAATGGATTTTTATATGAAGGGTTCAATTTTATATCATGATCATGTGTCTTTGGTGTTATTGCTAACTGTGGGCAATCTCTTGCCGGCTTCGCCTGCAGGGTTTAGTATCCGTGAGTAACACGTTGCTACAGGTACCCAGCGAAGTTGTTCCATGAGAACCCACCCCTGATAGCAAACCCCTCTGTGTCTCGCCCGACAGTGGCAACCCTCTAACGAACCGCATTTACATCTGAAAGGTGCGCCAATTACCTCGGGGTACATTTTCCCTCGATGTTGCACAAGTTCTACATACGGGTTTTAGCGGGTGGGGAGCGAGGGGTGAGATATCCTGGAGCCCATTTTCATTGCCATATGTATGAAATAATTTTTGTTCTATTTACCCCTTTCTTCATGTTACTTTTCTGCAGTTGAACATTTCCAGTTTTTATCTGTCCACACTTTTCGCTTTTTTCGTCTGGTGCATCTGGTGCACTGCTGGTGTTCTTCATTTTGATTTATTTTACCCTATTGGGGAGACGAGTACAAAGGCTTGGCGTCGTTCTTACGCCTCGATGAATCCTGGCTACTCGTTCGAACACTTCTCGACGCTTTCTTGGACAATTTTTTTGTTTTATTTGAGTATCTTTTCGTTTTGTTTATATTTTTTGGGAGATCTAATTAAATTTTTCTGGCGCTTAAAATTCGTTAGTTATCAGGTAAAATTCGCGGTTGGTTGGATGGTATCACTGATTTTGTGTTTCCTAGTTGTGAGATGTAGTACATTGTTTTGATGAATTAATGCGATTCAGGAGTTTTGATTCGAAAGCTCGATGAGTTGATGATTGTAATTAGTGATTACAAGTTGTTGTTCATTTGAAAATATAAATATACAGTTGGAATTTGCGGCGTTACCCTCAACCAGGGTAGAGAGTTCGCATACCACTCAGAAATGCTGTGGCTCAAGGGTTTCTCATTTGGAAGTTTCGAACGCTCGATGTTGACGTCGTTCAACCATTGCCAGGAGGCTCTCTTCTTCGCTCTGCGCCGTGAACTTTCACAGAAGTATGAGTGTGGTGGGTTCTTTGCGGAACAAAGCGGATCCGCCCGAGATCCATTTCTACTTCTCGTTTTTTCCACATTTTTTTCCTTCGAATTCATCTTTTTGAATTTTTTTTCTTCCTTATTGGACAATTGGAACCGATTCTGCCATTCCAATACCTCAGGTTTAGAGGGTGCTGCCAGAAGCTGTAGAATTGACCATTGAATTAAATATTCAGGAATCTAAACAGTAGTTTTGGACAATTAATTCAATTATTTATTCATACTATTTGACATATGGTATTCAAACTCGTCAGAATGCACTTTCGCAAATTTCCCAATTTCATTCCATTATGGCAACTTGAAAAAACATATTTACAATTTGGAGAAGTATACATAGCGCATATTGGCACACCAGTAGCCACGCGATCATATTGTCGGGCATTTCAAATGTTCGTTGAGAAATTTAGGTATTTTTGTTGGGGTGTGAGAGCAAGCCTGAGGGGAGTGCTTTGAACTTTGGCGTGTCGGTAATTTCCGCGCGTTAGCTATGACTCTGGCCGGTAGAGAGAAAACCAGGCGAGTGGAAAACATGTCGGTCCGTAACTATATATATTTGTGCATTTTAAATGCTCCCAAGAAAAATTAACTATTTTTTAAAACCAAAAATGGAGGGAAATTTTTGGTAGAAACGTTATTCTACAAACTGTACGGTACATTGGAGCATGAATTCCCAACAATTTACACAATGTAATAAAATTCTTCTTAACTATTTCCGTGATTTTCTCTATTGAAAGAAGTCTAAAAATTTGATGAATTCAACGAAATTTGATTCAAAAAATGAAAATCAGAGGCTAGTGTTCCGCTCACGGAGGGAAAATAAAATTAAAAAGTAATATGTGAGCATAGTAATCGAGAACCATAATGGAAAACGTTACAATTTAATTCATTGTATTCGTTTTTAAAAATTTATATTTCACTCCTGCTACCATCACGGTTGTATACCCTTATCTACGTTACCATGGGCCATCTTACTCTTTATCAGACTGCAAAACGTCCGGGCTACCCGGGGACACGGAGACAAAAATACACGACAATCTCGTGGAAGGTCCCTCCAAAAATTAATGTGCTACCCACCAACACAGGCATGTATCGGGGAGTACGCTAATAATAGAAATGTAACACTCCTATCATTCGGGGGAGCAAGGTAGAAAATATTAGGTGGCACTCTACGAAGTCGCGCGGTCGTGCATCAAAAAATTAGTGTGCCATCCACTAAAATTTGCACTCCATGCGATACTCCACTTGCATTGCGAGACCAATTTTTCTAATCACAGAGGTCACCACTTAGTAATGGACAGCAGACGAAAATTCAGTGTGTGGCACACTAAAATTTGGAGAGGGCCCAGACAGTTTTTCCTTTCTGGTTCTATAAAAATACGATTCCTGAAACTGGTTTCTAATGAGCGGAAAAAAGTCGGGTGCAGCACACGAAAGTTTGGAGAAAGGTAGTCTGAATTATGATTGTCAGAATCTAATTTGTATAGATTATTTTTCCAACCCAAATATCGGGCAATATAATTGGCCCATTCGACATCACATGGTACAAGTTACAGGGTTTTCAACTGATAATTTTTTGATAATTTTCTCTGGTCCTTGCTATATAAAAAAAAAAACATCATGCAGTCGAATTAACCCCTTGTCAAATTGACAGATTGAATTCAATTGGGGTAATCCGAAAATTTTTATTCGAAATGAGTGTTAATTATACAATTTTCGTTTCTCAATTGTGAGTTTCGTCTCATGGTCCAATTATATTGCCCGACATTTGGATTGGAAAAATAATCCTCCGAATACCACACGAGCTTCAAAATTAATCGGGTATTTTCCTCAAGGTTCCCTGCATACAAACGAAGTCGTCAAGTTTTTCAGAAAAAATTAACCTGAAAAACTTGACTCCTTCGTTTGTTTGTAACGAACCTATCGGAAAATACCCGATAATTTTGAAGCTCTTGTGGTATTACAAGTGAGTATTTTCCATTTTTTTGTGCCCCCTTCGGTACGTCTTATGCGTTGGTGAGAAGGTACACTAATTTTTGAGAGATTTTTATCTCCGTGTAGGAATTCACGATGGAAACAAGGCTCAACCGAGCTTCGAAAATGCTCAATCAGTGCTTGGCCTCAAGCTTGAACCAGCTCTCATTCAGCCCCAATAATCCATCACAATAACTATCCGCTATAAATCAGGAAGTTAGACACATGACGAAAAAATTGAAAATAAAAACCCTGCAGAGGTATATATAACTTGAAAATTGTGTATTGTTTTCTAGTGCCTCAAAGGTCTTTATTATAATTTTTGTCTCTAGCAGTCGAGAAAATGCCGTTCTCTATACTGTTAAATTTTTTTTGAAAATTAAGCAGTAGTTGCACTTGAATTCTCAATGTTGTGAATTTGAATCCAATTTAAGATCAAATTGTTCATGGAATCTCTCATTCGGATTGGAAATTCAGGATAAGTGGGTTTTCCAGGTTAGATTATCACTAAAATTGCAGCGACATCTAGAATTTTCAAATTCATTGCGGAAATTGAACATCACATCCAACTGTATTTTCAGTGGATTGAAAATTCAGGGAGATTGTTGCTTGAATTTTCAAATTATTCAATGATTTTCATTATCATGTGGACCTGAAAATGGCAATACTATTGCAATACTCCAGAATTCAACTGATTTTTCAATAACAAAATACCTGAAAATTTCGTGTGAATGAGTGATTGTTAAAAATTTCACGATTTGTTATTTGAAATTTCAGGAGACATTTTCTAACAGTGTACTGGCCTGGATACTAGATTATTATGGTAAAGATGACCTTGATCATTTTGAACTTGTCATTAAACTAGCCGCGTTTTCCGGAGAAAATATTTGACCCCTTCCATCCCGGCTTTCGCTCACTTAGTGGAATTTCATCAAGAGTTGGGGGTTAAGTAGCGTTTGATGCATCTGGAAGCCTATTGAGCTCAACTCGTTGCCCTCGCACTCAGCGAAGAAACGTTTGCGTGGTTTTCGGTTGGCGTCATTAACGGTTCGCGTCGTTATATTGCCTTGTCTTGGCAACCCTGCCACTAATATTTTGCACTAAGGGTTCTTCAACGTGTCGTTCAAAGTGTTTTAATTAATCCATGTAGAGCTAACGTTCAGCATTTAATTTAGATATTTTCATAATCAAGACAGCTTCAAAGCTACGAAAACCAAATAAAAAAAATTCCATAAAATTACTTTGAAAATTTTTTTTTTCAATTGCATTCATTCGTTTTTTCAACTAATTATTCATTGATAATTTTATTTGTTTTTATTTAAATTAGTGCACTATAGTATCAACAAAGATGAGAATGGAGCAAACGAATTATTTTCTTAGATTTTTTTATTACAATCAGTCCACGATTACATGGAATTATATTATTTTACCCTAAAACGTCATCACTGAATAATGTCACTAATTTCCACAAATTTGTATGACCGGTTCGTTTCACACATTTTTGTCCATAAATACTCTTGATTTTATACGGTTAATCATACTTTCATATAAAAATAAACCCAATAATCCCTGATTCTTACATAATTCTGTAGAACGCGTGGTAACATTGCCCGACATTGACATGAGGCCGTCATCTGTAAGTCCCAACTCGGGAGTGCCGAGTGCAGCTATTCGGCTTAGTTCGGCGAGCCGAACGTTGTCGTTATCGGGCGGAAACCTACGAGGGTAGGAAGAATGGCAAACATTCTAGTGCTGGTGGTGGAAAAATTCCGCGACTACGTACAGTGGCACTTCCATAACTGCACGCCCCCC
>NW_021680350.1:503746-511390 GCF_001412515.2 Diachasma alloeum
CCCCCCCCCCCCCCGGGATTTGGGTTCTCGGAATTTGCACTTATGAAAGGACTCTTTTTCGCTAGCGAAAGAGCGAGAGCGCCAAATTAGAAAGACATGCGTGGAGTTTCACGGATAACCACACACGGCGAAGTACCGGGTAAACACAGAGTACTATTGCGCACAGTCCTCGCGCATTGTAGATAGAGAGCGGAAGAGGTTAGAGAGAGAACGGGCATAAAGGGGAATTGTAATGGTGGGGGAACACTTCGTCTCGTGTGGAAGGACAGCGTGCACTTGCGTAGGTGAGCAGTTACGGAGGTCCCACTGTAAGAAAATTTCTAATGTTTCCAAGAATTACTGAAGTTTTTTCAATTTTCTACGGAATTCTCCACAAAATTGACACAACCCGAAATTTTCTAGTGCCAACTCTAGAATATTTCTCATGCTTGCTTGTAAAAATTGATGAACTTACAGCAAAGCTTCCTGTCCTGAGCGAGAATTTTTATTCTTATTTCGAATACAATATGGGAGTTTGGCAGTTTGCGCCTCGTTTCTGGTGTCGAGCACTAGAATTTTTCCCTGACTTTTTTCTCCGTGTACTTTTCTCCTCTGTTTCATGCCAATGATACCCGTCTGAACAGACGATGAATGGTTGTTACATTGTAACAACCATGCATCATCGAAAGGTGCTTTCTCAATCAACTCAATGCCTTGATCGGTGATAGTGATGCCGCGAGACATTTGACCAGACACCACGAGACAATACTTCGGAGGGATTATCCCGGTCTCAGTGAAGACGGAAATTTTTGGTTTCGTTTCAGTATTGAAATGCGTAGTAGCGACTCCTCTCGTGATGATTCCGAGTTAATTTATTTCATCTCGGTTTCCAGTTTTTCACGTGTCTTATCTGTAGAAAACCGAGACGAGACAAACCGAGACAAAAACCGGGATTTTACATTAAAAAATACGAAAAACTTCAGCCCGAGACGAGATATATTGACTAGGATTCATCACGAGAGGTGTCGATATTGCGTATTTAGAGACTGAAACGGGAGCAAAGTTTTTCATGATCATTGAGACCGAGATCATCTCTTGAAAGTTTTGTCTCGTAAAGTGTCTCGCGGTATCACTAATCGATAATAATAACATAAATCGTGCACCAGCATGAAGACATTGAGGTGTGGATGAGATGGATTAATTCGGAAACTGCTGTTGGAGCTTCCAGCATTCCTATAAAATGATTCTAATATCCGCCTTCAGTAGTCAAAATGACCTTGTTATCGTCCTAACGATAACAGCTTACCATATCGGAAGACGGGCCTATATTGGTAGGTCGTGTGTGATGCTCCTCATTCTGAACGATGGGAAATATCCAACCCATCCGTAGGCAGTGTCCACTGTCTTCCAATTTTACAATTGCGACAACTGGACTACCCGGGAGGTTACACTCGGGAAACTGGTGACCATTATCTGGTTATAACGCTTGGGGTGCACTTTATTCGTTATTAGTCCTCACCCTTCCACTAGAGAGTAGTATATACCGATTGTCAGTAATGGTAGAGCAGTTTTTGGACATTCCAGAAAATGCTTATCTCCCATTTCGAAATTCCCTAGCCTCTTTCACTTATTATGGTACTGATATTCTCATGCTGTTGGGACAGCTATTGGGAATCCTACCGGATAAAGCAAGTGTTTCGAATATTAGAATAATCATTCTAACCGCCTGCATCGATATCAAACTCTTTTAGCTTATCATCCGTTTTATGGAGAGATGCCAAATGACGGTAATTTTGTCAATTATCAGATAACTTGTCAAATGATTCTCATTGATCAATTTTCTGACCTGACAACCATTCCCACTGTGAAATGACCGTCATTTCGTACCGACATCAGAAATAAAGCCCAATGATCATCTAATTAGATCCCAAATGACGGCCAATAAGTTTTTAACCATTTCTAAAATGATTTTTTTTTACTCAAAACTTTTTTGGTTTTTCTATGAGGTATCTTAAACGCGGAGAATTGCATCCCGGTAAAGAGGACGCATAGCTTGTAACTTATTGAAATCGTAACTGACGTTTCTAAACGCGCTATTTGGGGGGCAGAAATATGAAATCGTATAGAGCACTCGGTAATGAATTTTTTTTTTACGAATGGGAGTACACAGTTCACCTTGGATTTGGCGTGTAAATTTCATATTCGTTAAAAAATCTTCTACTTGAAATGAAGAAAAACGTGCAGAAAAGCGACACTGAGAAAAAAAAATTTACGAAAGATTCATTTACTTGAGAGAAGCATTTATTTTTTCCAAATCGTATGTCTTCAATCGAGTCATTCTCAGACGAGCCTGACTAGATTTCAATTATGACAATCATGTCACTCTAGAGGATGACTATGTTGCGCACGACCTTGGATAAACTCCTCCAATGATTATTCATTTTTCCTGAATTTCTCATTTTCTAGAGGGATGAATTTCGATTAATTTTTTAATGCTTATAATCATTGAGGGAGTTCACTCAAAGTCATAACTAACATAATCATCTGCTAGAGCAATATAATTGTTATAATAGAAATCTAATAAGAATTGACTGGAAATTATTCGGATGGAGAAATACGGCATTGAAAAAATAAATACTTGTCTCAAGTAAATGGATATTTGGCAAATAGTATACTACGTCATTAGGCCGAAAAAAACTTTTATGGTGAATGTGAGTTTGCAGCCTGAGCCGAAAGCGAGGGCTGCAGTCATATGAGCTAGAATAGTTTTTTTAGGCCGCATGATGAACAATATTTTTTTCTCAGAGTAGAGAATTCTCCAAAATCGACCACATACTGGTAGAATTTTTAATAGAGGTCCAACAGAGTTTTCTTGTAAATGCGCCAAGTTTTTCTGGGAGAGGGAGTGCATTTGATATACAATATATGTGTGTAGTGCCATTAAAGCAAACTTATTAGCATTAAAATATCGTCTCCTGAATACAAACAATGTCCACTTCCTTCAATCACAATGTACTCCCCTTCCTCCCATCATTTGCCCCGAATTCAAGCGGAAAGAAATACTTAAACAACTCACCCCCTTGAATAAAAAATTCAAGGAGTTGAATTTGAGTTAAATTTATCTAAGAACCCCAATATCTCTGAATACCAAAAGTTTCAGAAACTCCCTAGCAGCATAAATAAATTAAAAAACCTCTCCTCGACTGGTCCGTTGAAATCTTACTGAGATTCATCCTCCGCTCATTTGAAAGTTATTTACAACCTCGTAAGGACCAATTCGTACACCTTCCTTCCATTTCCCGTATTCTCGTTACGCGCACCTTCCTCCTCCATTGAATCTCTCGCGCCCCCAAGATCCCCTGAGGAGAGAAGGGTACTTTCGCTTTCAACACTCACTAAGGGTTTTGTACGATGGAGACCCCTTGAGCCAATCAGTCTGCTCTCCTATACTCTCAGCCCCCCCCCTCCCCCTCCACTGAGTATAATGATACAGGTAATTACGCCGTTATAGATGATACCAGTTACCCATACATTGATGCCAGTGGTAAAGTCCAACAATGATATCTGCCGAAACCAACCAAGGCACCACGTAAACCCTGTGGATATTTAAAATTAGTATCAACTTTGAAAAAGCAAGGAACAGGGCAAGGAGAAAGTTCCAAGTGGAAGCGAGAGCTGAAGCTACACAAGATGGTATATATTGCTGACTCCTGATCGTTCCCTTCCAACCGTATAAAACTTTTCACCATTATTGCTTTTCAATCGATTTTATTCACCTTTTTTCCTCGTCATTCTTACTCGAGCAAGTTCAATATACTTCGTTCAAAGGAGAAAATAAAGAGAAAAAAGCCACCCTAGAAATGAACAATTTAAAGATTATTTTGAATTTTAATGGGTATGCAGGAATAAATTAAATATACACCCGAGGATCGTCAGTCAAACCTCAAGGATTAATCCTGTCCCCTTGCAAGCTGTTAGCACCTCTTTAAATTAAAATTGATCTAATCGTTTCAGTGGGGGGGGGGGACGATGATTCAGTCAGACGTAAATCCGGTTGAGGTTTTGGACTTTGGAAAAGCAAGACCGGAAGAGGTTTTCTGACCCCGTCCAGTGGATTCCTCGAGAGATTTTCCGCGGAGGTCTGTAGATGGGGTTGAAAATGTTCGGGAGGGGGGGAGCCACATTAACTCCATTGGGAAAAGCTTGGTGTCAGAGCGTTGGACGGCAATGCTCTCTAAGAAAGGAAACTGATGGATACCCGAAGGACATTCGAAGGGTTGGGGTAGGTAATACAAGACTGTCCAACGTCATTTCAAACCAATTTAGAGTGAGCATGAGGGTACGATGCAGAAGCCAAAGCGATAATTGGTTCGTCTACTCAGTACCAACCAGTACGGTGAATGTATTCGTTGAGATTACGCGAAATGGTTGTAAATACCATCCACTATTTAGCCTCTCTCTCTATCATTCATACTCAGTGTCCAAACCTCTTTCCATAGCATTCTCTCTTCCTCCCTCTTCCCCTCGTGGACGCCTGGCCAACACTAGTTGAGGCCACTATCTCGCAACTGCAGTTACAATTGCACAAAGGTTAATGCATGCCATTGTTGCTGCCAGTCCGGCAGAACTACTGCGCTTTGGTTGGGTAGACGCGCCAGGGGCATTCACACGAGTGACGGCAGGGGTACACTCGTTATATTCGTACTGTTGGTAGAATTCAAACCCTACTGAAGGGGTAAGGGGTCGGCACAACTGTATATTTCAACTGAAGAGAGAAAGATTCCATAAAAATCTCTGTTCGTTGCCCCAATGAGCCATTTCCAGCATTTCCGTTTTTTTTCCACTTTGGTAACATTTTCTACAGCCCTTTACCATGTGTTTTCATTTTGAAATAATGAAACTACATCGATGAATAGGTACCATTGCAAATGGTGGATTTTTCGAGGAGAGGCTCAATGAGGGAAAGAAGCGATGATCAGACCGGAAAATCTGCGGGTCCTTAAAATCTATTGAATTAAATATTCCGAATCTTCAATCTATGCTCAATGAACTGTATTGTAACTTCAAACGTCGAGCAAATACGGGCTCTCGGGCTTTGTATTCAATCGGCCAAAAAAATTCCAATCTTCTGCATCTTTTTTATGGAATAGAATACGCGTAATGAACGCGAAGGGCACTTGTTCGTTCATTCAGAAATAGCCAGGATACACATACAACTCGAGGAGAGCTCAGCAAACGTGGCCCCTGGGCCATAATGAAAACTGAAAGTCTCAAGCGAGAATCTCGCCAAAAGCGAAAAGGATGTAACACCCAGCCATTTGTCAAGATTGTGGATTAAGTCACGTTGTGGAAGGTGTCAGGAGAAAGAAATATAATGCACGATTGAACCACGAAATATAGTGTATTTACCATACAATTCTTCTTCAGATATATTAGGCCTCAACCAAGCAATCATTTTTCAAATGCAAAATCATTTTTTTCAGCGATTAAGGGGATAGATCTGTTAAAATGAATCGATTCATTTAGCGGTTGGGCAGCCCAGCAAACTCAGTCGATCCATGAATTCTTCAATCTTGCAATCTAATCTCAGTGTGCAGAAGAAGTCGGCACATTCAAGCGTATTCTCGCACGATAGACGTGTCGAAGTAAATAAGGTGTTCAGTAGAGATCTCATATAAGGAACGAAGTGATCGCATAAAGTAGGTTGAATAAATCACACAGTCGGGGCAAGACAAACTTTCACCCAGATTGACTACATTCGAGGAATCCCCCGTCCCTCTCATTTTACTTATTTTCCTATCTTCCCTGCCTTCCCTTCCTCTTCCGCTACTTTCTATCACTTTATTCTTCCGTCCTTGGGCTCTCACCATTTTCGCAGTTCGCGTTTTCGCAGTTGAATGATAACGGTGCGGTTCCAAGGAAAACTGATATTGGCTGCAATATCCAGTTATTTGCATTGATTCCGTACCTCTCAGCTTAAGAATCACTTTCATTTCCAATCGTTCATCCTTCCTGAATGGATAAAAAAGAGAAATATATCATAAAAACTCGGTCTGAAAAAGTGAAATGAAAAAGAAAACTACACTCATATTATTTCGGAAACTATTCAAGAACTGTGATTGAAGACGATATTACCAGCAGAATGGAATTCGTTCTGAAAGAGATGACTTGCCCCAGCAAGTGCGGAAGGGTGAAATGCAGCCCTTGGTGGAATACGACAGGGGTTACGTTCCCCGATAATTCGAGTGATCCATCATTGGCCTGACGTCACTATTGCGACGATCCTCTTCGCTGGGGCAAACTACCCTTACGATGATATATCTATCGGCACCTGTTAGATGACAGCCTGCAAAGTGCAATGTTCCACTCTCCCGAGTCCCCCCCCCNCCCCCCCCCCCGTACACAGTGCGTGCCAGTCCTGAGCGCGTCTCTTCCCCTCACATGAATTATACAGCATTGTGTCAGGATCATGTGATACCGTGAGAAACCACTTTGTGATATGCGGATCAGAGGATTAATGTTTATTTGGTTTCGAATCTTGGTATACAATGTTAAAAATTTTTGTTTGAATTTTCCGCGCCAAATTACGGAAATTTTTATCGTGTTCCAACTCCACTGAAATTTCAGAAAATCTTGTCATTGAAATTTTAGAATTTTGTGGAAAAATCAAACACAACTGTAAATTTTCATTGCATTTTTTCGTAAAAATGAATAGAAAACCAGAAAATTCTGGTAAATATATTTTTGAGTTTTCAGAACAGTGACACTGAATGCGATTTTGGGGAAAAAACTCATGAAATTTCAAATTTCACTGAAAATTCAAGCAATTTGACTCTGAATATTCATCTTAGATTCGAAATTCAAATAAATTAAGGAATTCTCGTCTTTATGCCCCTTAAAATTTTGGAATTTCGCTGAATTTTCAATGAAACCTGAAATTTCATGATTTTTTTCCCCCAAATCGCTTTCAGTTTCACTGTCCTAAAAATTGGTAGCCAACTGTCAATGAAATTTAATTTTTTTTCCAACAATGTGTCAGGTATGTTGAGACTTGGTTTTAGGTGACTTTATATTTTGGTGATAAAATTCGAAAAATTTGGAGGGGATTGAAACCAATTGAGGTTTCCGACTGATATTGAAAAGCACAGAGTTATGAACGCGACATTCAATTGCGATAACTATGAAATTATTTCATGTATCTACTAGTAACACTCTGAGTTATTGGTTACCGCGCTTGTTATTGGTGGAAATTCTTGCGTAGGACACGAGTTGAGACCTCGAAGAGGACTTAATTTCCTTTCCGATCACAACTCTTGTATGATTTAACCAAAAAAAATATATTTTTTTGAAAAAAACCGCCAAGTCGTTTGATTGTAGATTTCGAACCGGGGATTCTACTTTTTTGAAAATAAAATGAAATGAGCCAAGTGAGAAAAAATCAGTAGAAGCAAAATAAAGTACTTGGCGCGGGGCAGGAGATTGAAATTAGATTGATAAGGGACAGGCTACTTGATGGAAAACTCCGCGCCAAGTACTTTATTTTGCTTCTACTGATTTTTTCTCACTTGGCTCATTTCATTTTATTTTCAAAAAAGTAGAATCCCCGGTTCGAAATCTACAATCAAACGACTTGGCGGTTTTTTTCAAAAAAATATATTTTTTTTG
>NW_021680350.1:525106-565248 GCF_001412515.2 Diachasma alloeum
TTTTTTGGCAGATTTCAATTATTTTTTTCAAATTCAGAAAAGGATGATTTGTGTATTGATATTTGCAAGCCGACTGGAATAAGGTTCTAAATTACTGAAAGACCGTCTTCTTCACTAATTAGATAAGATAATTCAATGAATCTCATCAAATCGTAATTTATAATATTCAAATATCCACCGCGCAAACTAGTGAAAATGGCGATCGTCTGGGGACCCTATTAATTCTTTTTAGGGTGAAATAATTATTCCCAAGATAGCAAATTGTTACACCCTTCGTAATGTTGTTAGCAGGGCAGGGCGAATTTACCGATATAATCATTTCACCCTAAAAAAACTTGATTGTTCAGTGTACCTAATTACCTTCATCAATTAATCGAATGATAAATTTTAATTTATGTGAATTTTTATTATAATTAATTAATTTTTAACCAACAATTAGATCTACACAGATTATTCAAGATTATTTATTACCTACAAACGATTTACTAACGGTTGACAAGGTCAATTTGGGTCTACAAATGAAAATTAGGAAAGTGGGGAGCTAACTTTTGCTCATTATTTTAATTAATTAGTAACAAATCAATGGAGGACCTACAAACATTTTGAATACTACTACAATGTTTTATGATGATCCTGCTATTGTCCTAAATGGAAAACAAAATATTTTTTTAATTATGTGGTGCTAATTATCAGGCACCGGTACGATCGCCATTTTCATGACTAGTTGTCGCGGTGGAAGTTCGAAAAAAAAATCAAAACTTGTTAATAAAAATGTTTGATAAAAAACTTTTCAACAATTCTTACCTGATTATAACCTAAATTAGGCTGATATGATGATACTTGACAATGTAACACTACGTTTGAACATATTTCCAATGGCTAGAAGGGCACAAATGAAATGATTAACTTCCAATATAAATTGATATAATTCCCTTCAATGTTATTTAACATGAGAAACTTTTGTATAAAAATATTGTAAACACACATACAAACACTTTTTGAATACTAATGTCGGTAATGCAGAGACTGTCCGTATCCTATGGAAATAAGGATAAATGGTAATTGAACATTTCAGTATAATTTTTAATTATAAATGATTCTACAAACGATGGGGTCATTAAATTTAGAATCTCCAAACGATTTCCTTTCGATTGGACCCTTAATTGGGGTTGATCGAACAATTTACAATTTTTGTCGGCCAGCATCATGTCAAAATTTGATTAATTTTTAAAAATTAATTGGTGAATGTACAAACAAATATTTTCACTGTACAATCATGTCCTAACGACGTACAATCGAGTACATAAGGTCGTTTTTTTAATTAGTGCCCTATGTCGGCTAAGTACCTGGAGGTCAACCCCTACTACCTGAGATCTAGTTACAGATAGTTGAGGATATAGTGAGGTAAGATCTAGTGAGAATTACCAACTTCATAAGAGAAATGTATGCCCTAGACAGATGGATAATAATCGAAACCCGAAAAATGTGCATAATAGCTCGTTGCTATGTGGCTATCTTTGTTAATATTCAACTAATTCAACCGATAATTGCATCAGTGGAAAGCTGATACGCGATTTATATAATGTAACTAAGGCCAGTTTTTATCTAAATGATCGCGTGAATTGATTATTAAAAAAAAATAGATTGGTGGTTGTGGAGGGGGAAGTTGTGTGGTGTATAGATACTTGGTCGCTCTTGGTGATTTCGTGGACTTGGCCCGATACGCTCCCGCGTATCTCGATCTTGGATATACTGAAACCCATCATCAATAAGTTTAAAGGGCGATATTTCGAGTTTCTTTGGAGGGCAAATCTTCTTGGCAGCGATGATACCTTTAAACGTCAGTAGACGAAAACACTGTGAAACTCATTCCCATACAGGGGTTGCCGATGTATGCAACACCCGAGCATTGCCCTAGTAGGAACTTGAAGTGATTTTGCGATATGAAAAGTTGCAGACACATTGACGCCGCGCTCTCATACTTTGGGTCAGTGGCAATACTGCAATACTATGTCCCGCCAAGCTCGCTGATGTGTGTGTACCCAGGTAAGAATTGACGATAGAAACAGGGCTCATCAAGCCCTGGACCAAGGCTCGAAAATGCTCAATCAGGGCTGGGGCTCAGCCTTGGATCAATCCTCCTTCAGCCCTAAAATGATAACCTCGTTTCAGGCTTAGTCCGCAAGGCTTGAACGAGGCTCGGTGTCAAGGCTTGATTCAAGCCTTGAATTACCACATTTTAAAGGCTCAATCGAGCTTCGGCTAAATAAAGTGGAGTATTGTTTATAGATATTTGTATAAACAATTTTTTATTGCTTCATAACCCTTTTTATAAATTTAGAGTAACCTATGAAAGAGAGTGCGGTCGGACCGTACATCACTGTTGCTAAGCGTTGTTGGTGATTGTGATTGTCGGTTAGTTAACAATGGATGGGAAAAAATTATTATCATCATTAGTTTCTATTAATTATTCGTCCTGGATTATTACCGCGCACCTGGAAATTGAAATACAATGAAATCAAACATTTAAAAATTTGCTCCTCTGCTGACAAGACCAGCTGATCAATTAAAAATATATGATTGGCTGACCACCCCCCTTCCACTTCCCCCGTGACCACAAGGGAAGGCATATAAGGACTACCCCTAGACATCGGAGCTCAGAATCGGAGCTCATAGCCCTGAAGATGCAGACTGCAATGTTTGCGAAACGTCGGCGCAACGCTGAATCCAAACGCGGCATCCATCCGGAAGCCAAAGATTTCATTAATCATGGCCGCGAAAGCCTCAAAACTAAGACAATCAACTGCCCGAGTGAAAATTTTAGTCAGGTCTTGATCAGACACTGATCAAGTTATCATATCAGATTCTGATCAGTATGTAACGCTATAATTTTGGATTTTCCAATAGGGCATTCCTCAATATCCGAGAGGGCATCTAATTTATTGACAAAAATAAAACAATGAAATTTTCATTATTATTGATTATTAATTATTGGTTCTGAATTATAAGCGCACATGTTTAATTGAAATTCACCGGAATTAAACGTTCGAAAAATTACTGCTGCTATAGAGGGGTTCGATCCGGAATCCTTTTGATCCGCACGGCACGCTGACGTCTGAGGCGTATATAGTATATTTCGTCACTAGGCCGAAAAAAACTTTTCTGGCGAATATGAGTTTGCAGCCCGAGCCGAAGGCGAGGGCTGCAATCATATGAGCTAGAAAAGTTTTTTTTGGCCGTATGACGAACAGTATTTTTTGTGATGACGGCCGTAGGCAGAGCGCTGCCTCACGGCCGGAATGACAAAAAAACATGTTATGGTGGGCGATTTCTTTCGGGTATATGAATACTACGTTGTGTTTACCAACCATTCCCGATATCCAACAATGCAATTGTCACTAATAACTGGGATAAATTGATGGGTTGAGGCTTAATCCATTTATTCATAATAAATAAGAATAATAATTATTAGACGATCTACTTATAGCCATTCATAATCTGGCACTTCGATTTAATAACTGTCGATATGCTCGCGAATTTTTCAAATTCACAACAAACTACGATGATGAATTAATATTTAATCAAAAATATTCTGCGAGTATTGAGCCGCTTTCGATTAATGGCCGGTCCGCAGCCTATGACAAACTCGCCGATGTTTGCCCGATGTTTGGATTTCCATCGGGGCGCCGATGTTCGGGGGCTTCATGTTAAACCGACGTTTGGCTGTGTTGCATATGACGACAACCCACGTGTAGGCAGATTTCTCATCACAATACTCTAAAAACAAGTCATGTAAGAACATTTTTTAAATTTTGATGAACCATCTAGACCCCCAATAGTGCTGTAAGTGAAGCTGTCACTTTCCTAGACAGTTACAGATCATTAACCACCCTTTTAATGGATTCCTCAGTACTTATTCATGAAGATATTCATGGGGATGTTCTTGTATGTTACTTTGTCGGTGGGTGTGATTCATTCTGCCTCTATTCACGTTCGTAAGCCAAAGCTCCGTTTGTTGATCGCCTTTAACTGAATATTTATGTGTGAAATTTCGAGCATGGACCCCGAGTAGGCTCCTCTCGATTTATCGTCATCCTTTTGCATAGAATAGTTTCTTCAAAGAAAAATCATTCTATTTCGACTCCTTTTTACGCAAAATGACAAATACAAAATTGAATTGACTGAATCAATTCATGTGAGAAATTGATGAAGTACCATCGAAAGCAGTATCCCCTATAGTATTTGTATCGAGGAGGCTCGTTGGAGCACCAGACCGCAAAACCCAGGGCACGTTTGAAGAGAAACGTGTGTGTCAGGGTTCAACGAATTTTCGGTGTGGCCGTTGGTTAATGCACAGGTTCATTCTTGAATAATTAATGATGCTAGGGTCAATGGATGTTGGTAAAAGTATTCCATTATGCGATCTGTGTGTCATGCCACTCGAAAATCCTCCGTCCTCCCCCACCTCATCCCATCCCCTTCCTGCCACGCCATTGTTAATGGCAGATTCTGGTCATGGATATAGTATTTTCGCCTACTCCGTTCGACGTTCCAATGAGCATGATTTCCAATTTGATTCGGTGAAATGGTTTCAATTCTTTTTTCTGTTGCACGTACCACGTATCAAGTGCTATCAATATTTTAGGGGGAATTATCAACTAGTGCCCTACTTCATGCGTCAGCTATTGCAATGAAAAACTTTTCGATGCAAAAAAGTGAAGAGGCGAGATGAGCAGCCTAGAGATTTCATTTAAATGCAGATGACCTCCGTGTCATTTTGGTCTCTAATATCGATGGCTATCATTAGTTGCAGAAGCACCTAGCCTATCTGTGGGATCTCTTACCTCTCCGGAAGTAATGGATCCGCGTTTACTACAATTCTACTACCCACTTTATACGGGAATATTGCAGACACGTTTTATAATCTATTTCACAGTGACTTATGAGAGTGTGCGGGAGTTACATTACAGGCGTAATCGTTTGAACGTGTAAAGTATTGCTCCGGATAAGTGGATTGTAAAATGTGAGATAGACATTTCCAGAGATAGAACGATGATCATGCTGGGAAGGTTTCAACAATTACGTCGTGCGATTATGGGGGACTTCTATTTTGTGAGCACGTGTGATAAAAGAAAGAAGGGTTGAGTAGGTCGTGATGTGGCAATTCTATGGGCAAATAGTATATTTCTAACCTAGGGAGGGAAAATAGAGGATCCTCAGCCGCCAGTGCAATTACCAGCCGAGCCGAAGGCGAGCTTGGTAAGCACGTGGCTGAGAGTCCTTTATTTTACTTCCCGTGGTTAGAACGCGATTTTCCGTTTCGGTGTAGGCGCAAAGTCAGAGGAAATGTAACTTTGCGCCCGCCGGAACGGAAAGATAATTTCTCACCCAAAAAAACGTTCTGATTCAAGTCAACGGCGACTTGATTCTAGTAGATTTTTGACCTACTTCAAATCGAGTAACTCAGACTCCATCAATCCGTATTTTGGAAATCGGCTTGAATCATGTTATTTACGCATTGTTCCTGGAAACGTATTTTTAGGAAAAAAATTCCGCGTTTAACGAAAAACGACTGCAAAATAATCATTGTTCTTTATTGAAAATATCGGTAGTTATGTCCTCAAGCTACTCCTAAAATTTTAGATTAAAAAAATGTTTTCGAGCAATGCAAATTTGAAAAAACAATTGATTTTGCCATAATGGCACTAAAAATTGAATAAATTGAGTTCAATTGCGCTCATCTTCAAGCGTTTTCAAATACCTTTCAATGTGTAAAAACGAAAATTCGATTCATAATGAATAAATTCAATTATTTTGCCTTTTTCTTAAACAATCAAAATTCAGGTGAAAAAAGTGAAATTTTTTGAAAAATCATAACTCGCTGAAAAAAAATCGAATCGCTCTAAAAATTTTATGAGAGCTTGGTCTGTACTTCTGCTAAAAAAAAATCAGCAAGGCAATCGCAAACGTAGGGTTATTCACTACCGAATATCGCGACACTATGATCGATACACTATTTCCGATTTCACGTGATTTCACGTGATTTCAAAGTGATTTCAAGTGATTTCTTAGATTGATTGATTTCAAGTGATTTCAAATGATTTCACGTGATTACAAATGATTTCACATGATTTCAAATGATTTCAAATTATTGATTTCATTCATCTGCGCAATTACCTGATGGCAACTGAGCAAAATAGGATCGGATGATGAAATAGGACCTTGTGAATTGCGACCAAGTTGCAAGGAGGGACTCACTCTACGAGGGGCAATAATGAATCGGATGGGAGCGATAGTTTTAAAAATTGAGAGTCAACAGGTCCGGAGGCTTAAACAAGCGCAATAGGTGGAGGAATTGACTTTCCTGTAAAAGTGACGAGATTTTCCCAAATCAAAGCACATTTATCTTATCATCACCGCCTGAAAATTGATTCGCTTTGATTTGGCAAAATATTGATGATTTTTCGCTGGCGATTCGTTCATCAATTTCAAAAAAAAAATCAGCTTTCTCCTGATGAATCAAGCCCAGAGGTGAGTCTGGGTTACCTCTGGGTTTATGGAAATTTTCCAGAGTTTCTCTCTTGTTTCTCTGGGGTTTTTCCGTAAACCCACAGTCAACCCTGGGTCTGATCTATCAGGGCTATTACCTTCTACGGGTCAAATGGGATACGTGAGTGGAGTATTTAAAAGAGTTAAATAATCTTTCATCGTTCAATCTCATGTAGCGAATATGGGGACATTCAAGTATTACGTAAGCATAGTTAGGGGGAGGGGGGAGTTCAAGATTTCTGACAGCACGTGTTATCAATATAGGGAATGTGTTAACATAGGGGGAGAAACGGGTCAAAATGGTTCAAAAATTTGCTTACATAATACTTGAACAACCCCGAAGGACTGTGAAACCATAATGATGAAGCTGAAACTGGCGAAAGATTCGACAGCGGAAGCTTTCATATGGGCGAATCTAGGAATGTCAAAATAGTTTTGGGTCGAAGGAAGTCTGCTTATAAGATTGTTTGACCTTTAAACCCTTAAAAATCCCCTAACTAAGCCTTGTTCGCATCCGAATTTAACATGGCATCGGGGAGGTACGAATAGGTTATTATTATTGGTTATGTCGTTCTATGGAGAGGCGACTTAGATTTTTAGGTTGTTGCCATACAGCCAGTATTCTAGGTACAAATAGGTGGAGGGGGGTTTGTACCTACCGCTTCAACATGGGTCAGCGCCATCATCGACCGTCCTATCTTTAACAGCAGGGCTAATTCAAATCTTCGCGGTTGAATATTGACTGTTGAAAATTTTCGTCTAAAATTTTGGGTACACTTTACGGTAATTTTTAGTACATTTAATTTCCACTGAAATTTCATTGAATTTTCAGTGAAACTTGAAATTTCATGATCTTCTTTTCCCTAGATTGCATGATGAAATTAATTTCATCTTGGCACGTGCTCCAACGCTGAACTGGAATTTTATTGGTTCCTTCTTGTAAGGAGCTAAGGGCCATAGAACAGCTCAAAATCCCCACAGGGTCCAACAGTTCGTGCAGGACATCTCTCGCGTGTGTCTCTATTCCATCGATCGCCTCTTTGGTGAGTTCCCCGAGAGTCGCTGGATCATCCAACGAATCTGATGCAAAAATTTTTTGCACATACACCGGTAAATGCATCCCAGTTTCACACCTCAATACTTTCCAAAAAATTTTACCTTCAATGTAGTCTGCTTCGCACATTTTCAATCACAGGGGGCTGTCGTATAATGTGCAGTCAGAAACGCCGAAAACGGTTTTAAAATCTGGACAGGGCCACGTGTCCGGCAGTCTGGCATGAAATTACAGGACTGAACACGTTCAACGGCGAATCGAGAGATTCTCGGGGAATATCGATCTGTTTTGAGAATCTCACAATTCTACAGAGTTGTGTTTTGTTTTTTTTCCATGTGGTCGCAAGAGAGGGCCTCTGTCGGCAAACCATACATATTTGTCAAAGTGTGTGTTGAGCCGATAATAAATTTTTCTCCCTTTTCTATACGTTTCAAAACAGAATTTCTTATCTCACCGATTCGATGATTGCAAGTGATTTCAAATGATTTCAAATGATTTCAAGTGATTTCAACTGATTTCACGTAATTTCAGGACTGATTTCACATGATTTCAGAACTGATGTCATGTGATTTCAGTCCAGAGTGACACACTGATTTCACCAGTGAATAACCCCTCGATCGCAAACATGACATTTTTTTTCATTTCGGATTTTACGTGGAATTACATCATTGCTTGGGATGAGATGGTCTTTTTTCGATTTAATTGAATAGGTATCATCATGGGAAGAATTTTTAAAAAAATTGAATGGGTCGAATAGTTCAAGAGATATCTACATAAAACTATTGGTGAGGAATTGCTATATCTGAGAAACCTCTCAACCTATCGAACTGCAATTTAGCACAATTTGAGTCTCAGTAGCACCAATTAGCAGCCAGAATTTCAGCGTCTTCTGGACGTATAAACACACATGTGCACATACATACATATAGCCTTTTTCAAAAAACATTTCTTCTTCATGGTTCATGATATTTCTAGGCATTTCCACCCAAAATTAGGAAATCGACAAGGATCACAATTACATAACTAATTCCATTCGGGAGGGAGAAATACGTGCAGAGTAATAATCAGAATTGGAATCCATTCAGAATACTTACTAATGCAATTCGTAGAAATGAAAATAGAAGAAAAAAATACGTGGAGAGTAGCAGTCATATATAATCTGTCAAATGGCTTTTGTCTTATTGCTTGTTCCATTATATTAGAATGTTTTTCTTCGAGTGACCTCGAGATTATAGGTATAAAATAAAACGAGTTACTTGAGCCGAGCAAAGTATTTCCGGGCATTAAACTGGAATAAGCAGTGAGTAGATCGATCAAACTCAAACTGACACTCTGGCTGAATGCATATTGAATGAATAAAATTATTCATAAAAATTCTTCTTGATTATTTTTCAATTTTACTTCTACGTGAATCGGAAAAAAGTGGGGTCGACATTATCAGGAGCTGTGGCAGCGGCTCTTTATTGTATAAAATATCAAAAAGTCACATTTATATCGATCTTCTAATCAAAATGGAAAAACGATCTAGCATGCAAGGAAGTGCGTAACGCAAATATTTCATAATTATTACACATCCGGAAGACAATTTCACCTGAAAAATGTTGAAATTCGACTTTTCAGTAGTATTCTCCATTCATTGGATTTTTATTATCGCCCTATTCAACACAAAGACCCCCGTTTACGTGTCTCTTAGTCGTTCTTCCGTTGGTAGAATGGTCCTTCCAGTGACTTACCGCTCGATTGACCGCACTCAGAGTACCATCACTGGGTGTCTCAACATAGTATACTAGTTTTCCGGTGAGCACTAAAGCACCTCATCCCCTCAACTATCCCGGGAACTAAGTATTCTCGAGTACTAGAATCCCAACATAATGCACAATAGTTTTAGCCATCATGGTCAGTTTATTGATTGATAAGAATTACCGTACAATTGTTCGTTCTATCGTGTGTTCCATTGAGAGAAGGGATGAGGTGATAGGGAGAAGTGGGTACGTTGAAGTGTGACTTGGTGAGAAAATGAGTAGGAGGGCATAAATACGAGTAGAAAAGGGCGGACAAAGAGTAGAGGGAGAAAAAGAAGATGAGGGTGGGGGTGAAAGGGGTGCTAACGAGGACCCAGGACATCCCTAACCCCACAGTCGCCAGCTCAGCGTCACTACCAGACGAGACTAACGTCGTTTAACGCGGCAAGGTCCCTGGAAATTTGCCCGAACACTCATCCCCATGTCTCTTTTTTCCATCAGTAGTTTTTTTCTTTTCCTCTTTTCCTTCCATCTCTTGTACGATCGGATTTTGGCCGATCGTGATTCGTTAATTCCAGAAGTCCCAGGAGGATTTTCAATGGAGAAGGGAAAATGTCAACCGCTGGTGCACAAATTTCTAGTAGAAGTTTTTCCAAATACATGAGAAGTTAAAAGACAGAATCTCAACAACGAGGGAAAGAAAAAGGATGAAGTAATAGTGACGTGCACAGCACGATCTATCAACTCTGCCGGTCGTTTATGTATTCCCAGGGGTTAACTGAATGGGTAAATGTTCCTATCGGGCTTCCACCGCCTACTCTCTCACTCATGGTGTACACGTAATAAAGGAATAGTGTCGTACGATAATTGGAAGCTACGACTGTTCGGGACAGACGTAAAGTCAAGGAAGAGATCCTAATGTAGCTTCACCAGCGGAGTATACGCGGTGAGTTACTTGTGCTGGGGTGTACATTTCCACTGTTTCCATTGTTATTGCTTTCGCAAGTTATCTCGTTTGGCTTTCCAACGACCTGCGGATACTCAGTGTCCGGTAGAGTATTGGTAACAGATGTTTCTCGTGGCATATGCGCTTTGTATTCGCGCATTTTTCGCTGCGTACGGAATCCAGAGTGGATAAAGGTGTGATTAGTCAGACGTAAGGCGGAAAGGGGATTTTTGGACTTTGGGAACAATGTTTTTATAACTGTTTTATAAAAATTGAAAAAAAAGCAGCAGTATGGTTTTCTTCTATTTCCTTTGATTTTCTACTAAATTTGATCAATATGGACATGATCTATTAAAGAAGCTAGAATTTACTGTAAATTTGTTATCACTCATTTTCACGAAAAATGTAAATATAAATTACGGTTTCAATTTACGGATACTCTGTCGAAGATACTAATTTTTCTGAATCGCAATTTGTCACAGCCAAAATTAGAGTTTATCACAAGAAAATAATGTTTACTCGAGAGTAGTAAAAAACGTAAAAATCCTATTTTTTAAATTTTCTTTCCTTATTGCTAGTCTCACAAATATAAATCGGAAGAACAACTGAAACTATATCTAGTCTAAAAGCCGGACACTCACGTCAGCCAATTTAATCTTACTTGATATGAATTCATGGTAATTAGAAAAAAGAATGTTGACCCTGTTTAATCAATTACAGATGGGGAATTCATGGTGATGTTATGAGGCCCTGACGGGAATTGATGCTTTTAAGAACTCTTGTGAAGAGGCTCCCAATGTTTTCGCATCTATTGGTGATGATTGAAAACAATTACTAATATGACTTATACTCACATGGAATCAGTAATCTGCATGTGTATGTTCTAATCTGATAACAGAATATTGGAATATTGGAGTAGTACACCCAAAAAAAATTACTTTTGATCAGTAGAAAAAGTACTTGTACCTAGTACCAAGGGGTTTCTGGAGAAAAGGCACACTTTTCTGAGGGGTTATTCACTGGTGAAATCACTGTGTCACTCTGGACTGAAATCACATGAAATCAGTTCGGAAATCATGTGAAATCAGTCCTGAAATCACGTGAAATCAGTTGAAATCAAATGAAATCAGTGAAATCATGTGATTTCCCCGATTTCACATGATTTCATTTGAAATGACTTGAAATCATTTGAAATCACTTGCAATCATCGAATCGGTGAGATAAGAAATTCTGTTTTAAAACGTATAGAAAAGGAGGAAAAATTTATTATCGGCTCAACACACACTTTGACAAATATATATGGTTTGCCGACAGAGGCCCTCTCTTGCGACCACATGGAAAAAAAAACAAAACTCTGTTAAACTGTGAGATTCTCAAAACCGAACGATATTCCCCGAGAATCTGTCGATTCGCCGGTGAACGTGTTCACTCCTGTAATTTCATACCAGACTGCCGGACGCGTAGCTGTCCACATTTTAACTCTAGTTTGGTCACCATATGAGAACTTGCGACTTTGGTCACCTCCGCAAGGAATCGCCGCCGTGTTATTTAGGCCCGAGCGTTGCCGAATTCACTCTATACTGCCCGGACGCGTTTAGCGAGACTTCGGCAACGTCGCACAACGGGCAATTTCATTTAACATGGGAAAAAATTGCCCGTCTGTTAGAAAGAATTTTTTTTCTTCAGGAATTGTGGATATAAATAATTTTAAAAAATATTATAATTTTCTAGACACTTGAATTGACGCATTCCAATTTTTGAGGATTTTTCCGCTCAGCCAGTCAATGGTAAGAAAAAAAATCGACCTTCTGCGGCGTTTCCCTCCTATGGTGACCAAACTAGGGTTAAAAACGTTTTTGGCGTTTCTGACTGCACGGCGAGAGGCTACTCACTTCCGAAATCACGGCGCCACTCTGGCATGAAATCATTCCGAAATGAATCCGAAATCACATGAAATCACCGAAATTACTGAGATGAAGTGATTTCAGCTCTCGGAAATCATTTTGCTTCCGAATGGAAGCTTTGTAATCGTTCAAATTTGAGTTTCCAATTTTTTGTGTTTGGGTAACTAAATATGGTCTAAAAAGTCCGAGTATGCGATTGTTAGATGGTGTCTGTATGTATATATGTATGTATGATTTTTTTTATCGTCTGTCGGAGAATGCATTTACGCATCCCCACTTGAAGACGGGAATCAATGATTTCCTCCTTCAAGTGGGGTATGTCGGGCTCGGATCAATGATCAATACCGACTAAACTCCTGTCAGACTAAATTCCACTAACCTTTCATCTACTCGTGGCACCACCGTTAAGTATTACTTCACGAGGGAGGTCTCAGCTATTTGCTCTTCCATGTTGTTATCGTCTAGTGTACATCCTTCTGTCCCGCTGAGATGTTGGGTACGGGGAGGAGGTTCCAGTAGATTCCTCGTTCAATCTGTAGCTTTCCGTTTGCGTTCCTCACTTCTGAGCGCCTTCATGACTTCTGCCGCGAAGTCGCTCGTTGCGTCTCAGGCTGTTTGCGATAACAGCATTGCTTCCACCAAGTTCTCAGGCCTGGCCTCCCTTTCCAGGGCAGCCTTCCAAGTATTCCGAATCTCGTTGAAGCGAGCATGTGAAGAATACGTGCTCCGCGTTTTCAACCACTCTTGTACAGGCGGGGCACTCCAAAGAATCTTCATGTTTGAATTTATAAAGATACTCCCGGAAACACCCTTGTCCTGAAAACACTTGTGACAAGTAATAATTTATCTCTCCATGTTTTCGACTTACCCAGACATCCACCTGCGGGATCAGACGATGAGTCCATCTCCCTTTGGTAGAGGTGTCCCACTTCTCCTGCCATCGGTGCAAACTATGTCGCCTCTCTTCTGTCGCTAGTACTTCGGGGCTCAGCGTTTCTGATGTTTTCCGCTTGTACAGAGATCTTCGCTCCTCAGCCGGTAGCTCTACCGGTAGCATTCCGGATATGACACAGACTGCGTCCTCAGACACTTTCCGGTATGCACTCACGACTCGAAGGGCACTTAGTCGATAAACTGGTGCAATCTTTCGCCGTGATTCTTGCAACTGCAGTGCATCAACCCAGGTGGCAATGCCGTATGTGAGCACCGACGTGACTACCGATGACAGTAGCGGTCGCCTTCTTTGCTTGGGACCTCCCATGTTGGACATGAGGTGCGATAAGGTGGATCTGACTCCAGCCGCTTTGGTACCCACGTGCTCCGCTTGCTGCTTGAAGTTGAGTCGGGCATCATCATCACCCCCAGGTATCGGATGAATGGCTGGGAAGTAATTTCGCAAGACCCAACCTGCAGCGTGATGGTTTCGATTTCCTTCCTGCTAGTGATGAGCACGGCTTCCGTTTTATGCTCCGCCAAGTTCAGGCTTACTGAGTCCATCCAATGACGGATCATCTCAAACGTCCTGTCGAAGATGAAGTTTATCTCCTCCAGGTATTTTCCTACGATGACTATGGCCACGTCATCTGCGAATGCCACGAGTTTATTTCCCCGCGGCAGTTCCAGCTTCAGCAGCCCGTCATACATGATGTTCCATAGTAAGGGACCCAGTACTGAGCCTTGAGGCACCCCCCCAATGACTCTATACTGCTCGGGACTACACTCCGTGTCATACTTGAGGACCCTTCCGGTAAAATAGCTGTCGATCATCCTCCGCAAGTATCCTGGTACGTTCAATTTCGCAAGAGTCTCCATAATACAGTTCCACCTGACTGAGTTGAAGGCATTCTTGATGTGCAGTGTCGCTACTAAGCAGTACTTCTTCGTGCCATTTAGCCATCTTGTCCCTGCAATCGCTTCCCTGGCGGTATCGATGACAAGGCTGATGGCATCTAGTGTGGATCGACCTTTCCGAAAACCATATTGATTTTCAGCTAGTAGAGGTTCAACTGCTGCTTCTATTCTTTGATGAACTCGAGATGCGCTCGAGAACTTTGCCAGCGGTATCGAACATGCAGAGAGGACGATATGATGAGGGTTCGTCCGGTGGTTTCTTCCCTTTCGGGAGCAGTACTAGCCTCTGCTGCTTCCACGTGGCTGGGAAGGTGCCCTCCCTCAGGCACTCATTGTACACGTCCAGGAACAGCTCCCGCATCGCGTGGATAGCTGACTTCAGCGCGATATTGGGGATTCCATCTAGGCCAGGGGCTTTGGTGTTACCCACTCTATTGCAAACTTCCATCAACTCTTCTTTGTTGATTTTGAGGCACGTCATCACCACCTTGTATGGTCTACCCCATGGGTCACCTTCCACCTCAGCAAGAAGCTCACATCAAGATTGCTTTTTACTGCACTTGATAGCTTTCCTGAGTTCTCGGCATGCGATGGTGTCATTCCACCAATACACCGGTGGATGTCGGTTTGTAGTCCGTTTCCTGGTCATGGTGGCATCGCATGCTTCTGTCACTCTTCTCATGATGTTGTGTGCCTCCTCAGTAGCATTGCTGCCACTAACCGGGTGATCATCTAGTGCTGCTGAGTAAGAGCTAGGATCGAAGGTGCTCACTTCACAGCCAATGCAATTGGTCTTTTTAGGCATTAAGGCGGCTCTCTGGCGAGTACATGTCTCCCAGAATATCGCACGGTGATCGCTTGCAGTGTAGATATCAGTTACACTCCATGAGCAGTCTCTTTGCAAGGTTGCTGCTCACGAAGGTAAGGTCCACAATCGAGTTCTTCCCTCCCCTCAATGTATGTATGTGTGTATGTATGTATGTATGTATGTGTGTGTACTCTTTTTTAATTTTTTCTTTTGCAATTTTCTCTATAGAGGCTCAATGGAATTTCATGATTTTTTTCATGGATATAGACTTTAGTAAGCTGTATCCAAAGACACTCGTTATAGTTCAATTATTCATGGAGTTTTCGAAATATTGGCATTGAAAAAAAAATTGTTTTTTGACGATCAGTCCAAAAATTATTATCGAAATGAAATGAATCATGGCTTGAAAAAATTACATCGATAGCCCCTTGATTCTATCAAAAAATGATGGGAATCGCACCATTCATTGTCAAGTTACAGCACATTGATTGTGAGATTTTTTTTAAAAATATTTTTCGGGATAAATTGGAAAAACCAAAAGCGATATCATTGAAATTACGACTCAAAAAGTTTGTTTCGATGTCTTCTCGATGGAGTAGAAAGATGGTGAAAAAAGCATGACTATTTACCAAGTTGTGTAATAGCGATTGTTGTAAGCTTTTTATGTAAAGAATTTTTAGTAATCTTCCATATGCATCTGTTATCATTTTGATTGGTCGGTTTTGTACATATTTATTCATGGTCCCGACTAACTCTTCAATTAATCATGGCCGGGTTAAGTCTTGATTATATTCCGACTATCGCCTGAGTAAAGTTTGGCAAAATCGTGATTAAGTGTGGTTATATGGGCTTCATCTTGGGGTCATATGGGGTCTCTTATGATGTCATATGGTGATTATATGAAATTGATACGGGGCCGTATAAGGACATAAGGGGTCATGCGGGGGTCATATGTGAGTCATATGGGGTTATATAGGGCTGATATGGCGTCACATGGGCCCTCATATGATTATGTAATCTCATGTTCATTAGGAAAGTTTCTCCTACCGCGTACCGAACAACATCTTTGTCACGATATCCGTGGGCAGTGTTTCTTTTAGTCGAAAGTTCTGAAGCGACAGAAGATCCTATTATATTTCATGTTTGGTTGTTTTACTCACACTGCGTGACAAGTCAGGAAAAACAAAAAAAAACATTGAATTTTCGTGGAGAAGGCTCCAACCAACGCCTCTCCTAGTGAAGTATATCCATTTAACATTTTTTATAAATTTCAATGTAACATGAAGTAGATGTTTTGATGTAACAATGGATCAAGATTCTATCGATATTAATTTTCGAATAATAGAAAATTTTATCATTCATCTCCCCTTTTAAAATTAGTGCTAAGGCTCCAACTATCGCCTTTCGCAGTAAGACACAACCATTCAACTTTTTCTCCATTCATTTACATCAAATAAAATGCATTTTTATGTATTAAATATTCATTCTTGTTAGGAAACTATTATATAGAAAGCATGAAACTAATGATATTTCATGTAGATTGATGGAAAAAATGAAATTTTGCCCTCCCCCCTAAAGAGCCGATTGCACCCAATCGTTCCAACGAAATCCTCAATCAAAGGAGAATGGGAGGTTAGGATTTCAACAACTCATTTTATAAGAGACTGTATCCAAAGGATAAATAAGCATTAACTCAAATGAGACGGGACAAATGGAAAATTATTCTGCCTCTTGAACGTNATTTCAATAACTCATTTTATAAGAGACTGTATCCAAAGGATAAATAAGCATTAACTCAAATGAGACGGGACAAATGGAAAATTATTCTGCCTCTTGAACGTACAAACAATTGTCAATCCTACTATATAATTTACCTTGAAAATAAATTTGAGCTAAGCATTCGTTTTGGTTTGGAGCAATCAGACTCTAACCTATTGAGAAAAGTAGAGATATTAATATATATATTTTTTTCATTTATAATGAGGGTAAAAACAGAAGAAAAGAAAGAATCATTATGTAATATTCAAATTTTGCTTGTTTATTGTTGTCTTCTAGGTTTATATGCGGTCATATAGGATCATATATGATCATCATTCGATATTTCACATATGATCGTTTCACATAAAAAAAAAATGAATTTTCGCAGAGAAGGCTCCAACCAACGCCTCTCCTAGTGAGGTGCAGCCATTTAACATTTTCTATAAATTTCAATGTAACATGAAGTAGACGTCTTGATGTAACCATGCATCATGATTCTATCGATGTTAATTTTCGATTAATAAAAAATATTATCGTTCACCTCCCCTTTTAAAATTTGTGCTAAGGCTCCAATCTTCGCCTTTCGCAGTGAAACACAACCATTCAACTTTTTCCATTCATTTACATCAAATAAAATGAGTTGTTATGCATTAAATATTAATTCCTGTTAGGAAAATGTAATATAGAAAGCATTAAACTAATTATATTTCATGCAGATTCATGGAAAAAAAATGAAATTTTGCGCCCCCTAAAGAGCCGATTGCACCCAACCGTTTCAACGAAATCCTCAATTAAAGAGGAGTGAAAGCTTAAGATTTCATTACATCCTTTTGATTTGGAGCAATCAGACCCTAACCTGTGGAAAAAAAAAGATTTTTTCCATAGGCAAACAAACAACTTTACTCACTCCAAATGAAATCACAATTCGATTTTCAATCGAAGATCACAAAATGAAAGTGAATCAATTTCGAATTGAATAGGATTGGACTTAGGAGAAGCAGATTAACGCAAAAAAATTGATCATAAATATTTATAATACTGCAATGAAAAATATGCCAATATAACAGAAGAAAAAAAATTGAAATTTGAAATTCGGGAAGTTGAAATTTGTTCCGAAACATTTCAGTTTCTCCAAATTACAACTTCCCAAACTTCAAGTTTCAAATTTTAAATTTCGTTGGGAAGTTATACATAGGTCCCTTAACGGGCCATATGAAGCAAATTTTTTCTAATCGTTTTTCATGTCGTTTCTTCTGGACAATGATATTGAAGAGTCGTGTTATGAGCTGGCAAAAGCATACCCCTCCCTTTGATTTGCCGTCGGAGGTAAAAATTTCGAAGTAGACAACTTGTGAAGTTGAAAAAATTTCGAATTCAAAAATTTTGAAGTTCCAAAATTGTGAAGTTGAAAAAAATTGAAGTCGAAAAGTATTGAAGTGGATCAAGTTCGAAATTGCAATAGATCCATTTCAACAGTGAAATGAATGTCAGAAAATTTACATTCTAAAAATTTATAATCAAATAACTCAAAAACGGCTGAGACGATTCCGCTGGAATTTTACTCGTGTTGGTGATATAAAGCCACATCGATTGTGATGGAAGCTAATCAATCCCATCGTTTGTTTAGAAAAAATCATCAAATTTACAAAAAAAAACTCATTTTTCGGCATTTTTTAGCTGGTTTTCTTGGAAAATCTAAAAAACTGCTGAGTCAGTGTTGTTCAAAATCTAATTAACACTAAGTTACGTTGAAACACATCGATTGCACGAAAAAAAAACAATCGTCTCGTTTGTCCGAGCGTAATCGTAGCATAAAATTTTGGTCACACACACACACACACATCCACATATACATACCGGTTTCTAAAGAGTGTCGGAAAAGTTTCTAGGGTTCATGAAACGTCGAGAAATCATAAAATTTGCACTTTCGATTTTCGGGGACATTACAATAACTTCTTCCTTCCGGGTCGGGAAGTTAAAAATAATACTAAAAAAATCAGGCCCGCTCGCGCGCTCGCTCTTTGGGGTGTGACCGGCAGGGGTGGGTGGAATTGGGTGTGACCCATTACGGGTCGAACCAATAACTTCCCGACCGATTCCCATTTGTCTGTTCATTAGAACAAAAAACGCAAATTTTGAAATTTCCGTCTTGATAATTACAAGACGGCTGAGACGATTTTACTTGGCATCCGCATATATAAATTATATAAAGATGCATCGATTGCATGAGTAGGAATCAAATCCCATCATTTTTCTACGTAGAATTATTGAATTTTCAAAAAAAAAGACTTTTTTTTCATTTCTCACATGTTTTATGCAAATAACTAACAAACTGCTGAGGTGATCTGTCTTATAATCTACTCAGTTCTAAGTTACATTGACACGCATCAATTGAAAGAAAATGATTGGTCAGAAACACAACATTGGAACATGCACTGTCGCCACCTGAATATCTGATAACCTTGCGCGTTTGAGTAGATCACAGATGGCCCATGATTGATACAAAGAATAGGCTCTATGGACAATGTAACGCTCTATCTTATTGACTGCCGCTTGGAATTTGAAAATTCATTCCATTTGGATCTTGGAATATAAAATAACATTCATCATCGAATTATCCAGAGGCTAAGCGGAATTTCAATTGCAAAATGAGACTTTTCTCATCACAGCCTTTTTTTCCAACTCGATTTCTTCAATTTTGAGTTTGTTCAATATTTCTAATTTAAGGAATTGCAGAAAAAATAAATTGAAAAAATTTGAACCGAGTAATTTTGTTTTACAGAAAATATCTCAGTAGAATAACTTTTTATAGAAAAATCAAATTCTATTGACTTTTTCCGTACAATATTTTCTATCGAATATGTCAATAAAAATGATAAAAAAATCATAGAAAATTCAATAGAAATCCAATAGAATTTTCCAGCGAATTCGCTAGGATTTTCTATTAAATGTTTTCGTGCGTGATTGCATCATTTGCAGATGTAACACGAAAAAAACCTCTCATTTGTAAGAGAAGAAACCCAATTTTCAACGGTCTTCTACAAGTTTTTATCAAAAACTTAAAAAACGCCGAGGCAAATGTTTGCATAATGTAATAATGAATGTCAGGTTCCATGAGAATGGATTGATTGCAAAAAAAATGAAATCACATAGTTTTTTCGTGACCCAAGCAAATCCGTGCACGTGCTCACACTCACACACACGCCCACGCACACACATCGCCGTATTTCGTATCGAGATAATATGTAATTTATCGGAAAAAAAATTGTTGCTTGAATGTTTATCGATTTCGAAAAAAGCTAGTGAACTGCTGAGTCAATGTCTTTCAGAATTCCATAATTTGTGCGTTATATCAAGATTCATCGTTTCTAACAAATAACTTAAAATCGCATCGTTATGCACGGAGGAATGGTCTCATTTACAAAAAAACGCAAATTTTCGACTTTTTTCCAGATGTTTTTTGGAAAAAACTGGAGAAACGCTGAGACAATCGTTTCCATAATCTAATCAGGTTCAAGTCACATGAAAATACAGCGATTAAAAAAAAAAAGTCAAATCGCATCGTTTGTTCAAGAGAAATCGTGGCAGAAAATTGTTGTCACAGCTGTACGCACACACACACATGCATCCACACATACAGACAGGTACCTGAAAAAGGTCAGAAGTGGTTCCAAAGGTCATGAAACGTGGAGATATGCTTAAATTCCCACATTCGATTTTCGGGGTCATTACAATAACTTCCTCCCTTCGGGTCGGGAAGTTAATAAAAATGTCTAAAATAGACCATACTTTCGGAAGCATATTGCTAATTTATTAGCAACAGAACTATACGCACTTACAGGAAATGCAATTATCCACTTGTTTGAAATTATCTCCGGAATTACGTGAGATCGTCTGAAATCAATGAAATCACCGAAATAAATGGCGCATTGGCGTAGTAGGAACCGTGCAAGTAATTCATGATTTTTAAATTGACACACCTGCCAACGATGATAATAAAATGTCGTACTCACTGCCATAGTAAAATGGTAAAAGGGACTGCTTTTGATCGTCATTAACTCAGGATTGGCGGAGTAGAATGAAACGAATTCGTTATCATTTGCCAGTTAATATTGCCAGTTTTGATTTTCATAATTTGACACAACCCGTTTTGCCCCACCGGTATTATTTATTAACTTTCGTTTTCTGAAATCACTGATTTCGAATCAATGAAATCGTTCGAAATCATGAAATCACCTTCCGTGATGCTCGAAATCACCGAAATCATTTTTTCCGAAATCACTGAAATCACCCGAAATTGACTTCATTTCGAAATCATGGTGTCACTCAATTGTGGAGTGAGTAACGCCTCGCATTTGATCTTTTTCGGGTGGTCGATGAAAACTGATCCATGTCTCATCAATTGCTACCGTGTGTTCTAGACGACTTTTTTGCTAATTGTAATACTGAATATTTTGAGCTGAATATACTGCTCGTGTTTCCATTTAACCTGGAGTAAGTTCATGCGACACCCACTTGGCATTAACCTTCTTCATTTCCATTTGTTGAGTGATTATTATAGGAAGGGTTGCCTTAGGAATTCCTATGTAAGCCGACAAAGTGGTTAGGTATCACGCTCGAGTTTACTCAAATGCCTTTTAAAATGCCGTTCTTGCAATACGCTGTAAGAAATGTGCTCGCCACCTCGATGTTCTTCAATATCATAGTTCCCTTCACTGAAGCGTTGGAACCAAGATTGCACCCTACGTTTACTGAAGGCGATTTTGCCTAGCTTTTTGGTTTGTTCGCGGTGGGATTCGCTTGCGTTTTGTGTTTGTAGGAATAAAAATTTCAGAATAGCACGTTGCTCGTAATCGGTGATCGTACTTTTAATTGTAGATATTGAACTGCTGGCCATCGCTGAATGTTGATACGTGTGATGTATAGCAGATACAATGGCTATGTGAATACTATACAGAGAAAAAAAAATATAAACTCAAGTTTTTTTTTCTAGATTCTAGAATCTGCAGTTTAGAACTTGCATCCGGCTAAAATCTAGAAAAAAAGAATTTACTTTAGAAAATAAATAGATGTAATTAATCAACCAAAAAAATTATGGTTTCAAGGCAAAAATATTCTGGAATCTATTGAATTAGGGGATTAAGTTCCCCTCATTAGTACATTTTTAAAATGAAACTGAAAAATGATAATCACAAATAGAAAAACTAAACCTGAAAATTAAAAATATTATCTTGGTGAACAAATATCTCGTGCGAAATCTGAGTCATGCCAGATTCCTTCCGAATTTTCGAAATTGATGAAGTGATAAATCCAAATTTTCCAATCGAGAAGCATTTCATTATGAATTCAGTGCAACATATTATTAAAGCATATGACGGAAGGTTACAAATTTTTTTTCCGCGATTCCTTCACGAATATGGGTGGCAAAAGTGGACAACAATTTGTCACGAGATATGAAAAACCATCATTCTGATCTCTCTACCTCGTAGGCTTCATAAATATCACTGAATTTCTTTGTCCTTAGTTTCTTCCCTAAAAAATGAATTGGCTGAACTTTAGAAGGTTCGAGAATTATATTGAGTATTTCCCCAAATATGGGGCCATCAGGAAGAATGTCAAGAAGCAGAACCATATTCACAGCGAATCTAATACCGAGCATTTCAACGAATTTCGCTGAATCAACTTCATTGAGATGAAGAGGTACGACCGATTGAAATTCTCGATATTCTGTTGCCCTTTTAATACATATAGTGTTGCGTTTCCCAACGACCTCAACGCGTTCGAAACCGCGCCCACTAAATACTCTGAAGGCAAATTTGATTTGTTGTCGTTTTAATAGAGTCTAAGGAAGATTTCGATAATCGCACGTGTCATTGGCGTATGTTTTGTAGAGCTTACTGTGTCGTTCATATTTCAAACAAGATTATTGAACTAACGGACCAATTCGCAGGATAGCATCTGAGCCGTGCAACTCGAAGTGAAATTTTGGTGGGAGAGATTTTTGTGGGAATAATTTTAAGTAAAGAACCACCTGCTCAGAAATTAACTCTTTCAATAACGGAATTGTTTCTTTATCAATATAAGGAGCAAAATGAATTCTTGAAATCTCGAATATCAGTTGCCAGAGACGCCAAATCTCTTCATCTTCCGTTTCATTAATATACTCCCCTACTATCAGCCCAAAATACCGCACTGGACATATCATCTGACTGGCTGACTGATGTAACGTTTCTTTCTTAATATGATCGAATGAGATGTACGAGGATTTATTGCTAATTTCCACCGACCCATAATTGAAATTTTCTACTCGATTATTTAGAAATGCACATGAGAATCTCTATTTTTCTCCACTGACATGTAAAGTTCGCAACGGCTCCCTCAACAGGGGGAGTAAAGTGAAAACTTCGTTCTCTAGAGAAACGAAAAGTAAGTCGTTCTGCGCATGCGTCGACTGCCGTCATTTGACTTCCACCATTTGTATACTAATGTGTATATATATAGTCGGGACTGTAGAGGTTAAATGCAGGCACACGTGCAAAACTGACCGGCGTCGTGAGTTCTAGTTCTATTGCAATAAAAAAACCAATTAATTGTAATGAGATCCTCTTCAGAGGATAATGACAGTGACGATGAGGAAGTTAAACGAAGTTTCGAAGAAACAGCGAAGGAAATTGCAGGGCAATTATATCCGAAAAAATTAGAGAACAAATACATTCAATGTTGGGATCCGTAACAGGACTAAATTTCACATTGACATTTCATCACATCACATCAATTCATCACAGCAGGCATTTCATCACATGGAAATTCATCACAAAAAACAATTCATCACATGGAAATTCAACAAAGGACCGATTGAACATTAGTTTCGTTTAACGCTTCGATATTTATTTTATAAATTCAACACAGTACCGATTGAGCACTAATTTCGTTTAACCCTTCGATATTTATTGTAAAGTAGCTGCTGTTTACTGGAGGACAGTTGCTCTCTCTTGTTTTCATTACTCTTCGTTCTTCTCTCAAAGTGATTCATTGCTAATCCTAATCCCTTCAGTCACAACAAATCACCTGTATTTGGATGCGCGTTGAAAGCAAGTCTAAGTAGTAGTGCCGACAATAGGCGATAGATTTCCCCCACTTGTAATGTGAGGAAACGTTGGGGTATAATATTATACGTTTTTGGGTATGAACGAATTATCAGTGCACTGGGGACATTGGTCTTGGACACAAGGTCTCCAAAATGCCGCTTCATTTTGGGCTCAGTCAGAGGGGCATGAGGCAGTTGACCAGTAAAGGCTATTTGTATGGTTTATTTCGTGGCAATGCGAAGGGCAAAGTTGAGTGGCGATGCGTAGAAAATTCTACTGTTTATCATTGTAAAGCCATGGCTCATACCTCATCAAAATTGAAGAAAGGTGAGCAATTCTAATCCAATGTAGTTTTCTCTCTTGGCAATGCGGGCTTTTTATTTTTATTCACGTCATCATGTTCTGTTTTAGGTGTGATTACAAGGGAAGACGAGCACCCCACACATGCCCCAGATCTTGGGAGGCTTGAAGCTAAAAAATTGATTACGAAAGCAAAAAAAGCTGTGAAAGCACCACAAGCTTTTCCAAGCCAAGTTATCCAGGATGTTTTCAAAGACGCTTCTACGTATGCTGTTGCTGAGTTACCTGGGATCTCATCGTTAACTCGTACTTTGACAAGATCTAGGACCAAGGCCAATCCATTATTGCGTACACCTGCTACAAGAGAGGAATTGGTAATAACTGAGTGTTATACAAAGACTTATAATGGTGAGAATTTCTTGTATTATGATCATGGACAAAAGAAAGATAGATATCTAATTTTCGCCTCTGAGAGGAATCTACAGACTTTATCACAGTGTGATATATGGATGTGTGATGGTACGTTTTTGACTGTCCCCAAGATATTCACCCAGCTGTACTCGATTCATGGTATTTTTCATGGAAGACCATTGCCATTGGTTTACGTGCCTGCTCCCAATAAAACTGAGAAGTTGTATAAACGAATACTGAAGCAAATTCGGGATTGTCTTGAAGATCAAATGCGACCAAGCCAAATTATTTCTGATTTTGAGCTTGGTTTTTTGAATGCAGTTGAGAAGGTATTCTCGGATTCTGACATCCATGGCTGCTTTTTCCACTTTGGTCAAGCTATTTATCGTCAAATTGTTAAATTGGGTTTCGCTCACCAATACAGTCATGATGAATTATTCAATCTTTACATCAGGATGTTGATAGCCCTTGCTTTTGTGCCTATTGGACGCGTTTATGAGGCCTTTGACATGTTGCTTGCATCAGAGTATTTTGTGGAGGAGAAAAATTATCTGAAGCCTATTGTAAAGTATTTCACTGAGACGTAGATTGGCAAAGCACAGAAGAGAGGGCGTCGTCTGGCTTCTAGGTTTGCGGTTGAGTATTGGAACTGTTATGATTCAGTAATGAATGACACTCCTCGCACGAATAATTCCGTGGAGGGGTGGCATAACGGTTTCAATTCGAGGATACAATCTGCCCATGCGAGCACTGGTAAATTGATTAATGCTCTGAAAGGTGAACAGTCTGTGACTGAAGGAGTTGTTGAGCAGCAAAATGCTAGAAGGGAAATTGTTCAGAATAAAAGGAGGAAGTATCGAGATTATGATTTGCGTTTAAAAAACGTGGTGGTTTCTTTTGATGAGGACACTAATATTCTTGATTATCTGCGTGGAATCGCCCACAATATCAAATTGTAAGGTATTGTTGTATTCTGTGGTTTCGATAAACCAATTAGTGATGATGATTAGGTTGATGATGTTATTAATGGAAATGAACCAATTTCATAATGTAGTGTCTTATAAATTGATTTAAATAAATTTGATGAGATGATAAAATATTTTGATATCGTGCGTTTTTATTTATTCGTGGTGAATTTGTTTTGTGATGAATTTGTTTTGTGATGAATTGTTTTGTGATGATTTTCTTTTGTGATGAATTGTTGTGTGATGAATCGTCGTGATGAAATGTTTTTGTGACGATTAGTCATGGAACCTTGGGATTAATTTCAAGACTGGCTGAAAAAGCACAATTCAAGCAGTTTGGATGAGTCAAGATTTTTGGTGTACTTCAAAGAACTATCCCAGAGGTATAATCCAGCAACGCTATGGTCCAAATAGTCAATGTTGAGAAGCGTATTGAACATAAAACACGGGATCGATCTACACCAGTACAAAAAAGTGAAGGCATTCGTGAAAAAAGAATCCAAGCGCTATAAACCAAATCAAGCGGCGACATTTCCCTACCATGGAATTAAACGTTTCATCGACGGAGTACCGAATGTCACATACCTAGTACTGGAGGTACTAGACAATTGGATAGATCTTTTGTAATCTATTTTTTTTTATATATATTTTCCAATCAATTTTTCTCTTCAATCTTAAATTTTTTTTTTACTATATATAATTCAATATTTACAATTATTATGTCACCACAGCTAATAACACACCACTATAATACCATAATGAACTTATTTACAACTATATTTACAAATTATTTGCAAATATATTTACAAATTTTTTTTTAGGTTATGGCAATCCTCGGGATTTGGTGTGCAATGAGATACGAGGAGATCAGTTCACTAAAGCCATGAAATGTTACTGACATGAATCCTCAGAAAATTCCTACGTTACCAAGTATATATTTCGTCCAATTTATTGACTCAAAAGATGATGAAAAAATTCACCAATATATGATTGGACCACCATTTTATGACGTAATAACAAAGTACGTTAATCTCAGACCACCCGAGGTAGCAGAGCTTAATTTTTCCTCAAATATCAAAATGGCAAGGTCATACGTCAAAATATTGGAAAAAATACAAATGGTGGGGCACCGACAACTATCGCTCAATTGCTAAATTTTTCAAATCCCAAACAATTCACAGGGCACTCATGGAGGCATTGGTCTGCGACTTTTGTGGCCAATGCTGGAGGAACTCTGATTGACCTAAAAAGAATGGGCAGATGGCACTCAGACGCCGTGGCTTGAAACTTTTTAATTTGATACTCAAAAATGCAGAATTGGCTGAAGCAGGCGGACGCAAAGATGCTGAATTGGCTCAAGCTAGCACTAGTAGAGATGACCTTGAGCCCCCAAATAAATAACCAAATAATCAGCAAAGAATCTCCCAAAGTGTCGTGAGACAGATGATGACAACAAAGGTCAACACTTAAGGTAATTCGACGGCTGTAAAAATTTCCGATGTATCAAAAGTCCAATCAGCGGACCTCTGGGGTGAGGAAAACGATGAATGGTGGACTGATGTCGCCAACCATTCAGCTTTTCTCGGAACTCCAGAGAATACCCAAGAATTAAATGAGGAAAATGTCTCAACTGAAGGGAATGCACCTGAAAGTCCTGAATTCTACAGTAAAGATGATGCCGTAACAGAGAATGACTCCATACCACAGCCCAAATCACCGCCGAAATTCAATGTAACGAAACCATCGACTATACTGCCAATTGATCATAGCAAAGCTCCTACACCACCACGTGCTAATTTCGTTGGAAAGGACACGACAAATGGCAAAAATCAAAGGAATATTCATCGTGGTAGACAAATCTCCTCAACTGTATCACACGACCAAATTAAACGTGTAGAAACTCCAGTGATAGAGGACTCAAAAATTACATTTAATAATTGCACAATTCACAACATCACGATTCACTATATTAATGATAAGGAAAATGTCAATCCACAAAAATAAATAAAATACTATTATTGTTTATGAATTAAAACATTAAAATATTTGGAATACACAAGACTTCATTTGAATAAAATAATTGTTATTTTTTTATTAATCATTTTTTCGACATTGCAAATTTTTCCGCAATTAATTGATGTTGTAAATTTGGCCTTGAAATTGGTGGTTAATTGGAATCTCAAATATTTGACGAGTGAGCACATGTGAGAGATTGATATGAACGTATCAACGTATAGGTTAAACGGTTAACGCATGCGCACGACACATTTTGGTTTTACGTGATATTGAAATGTCCTGCAGTGGTAATTTTGCTTTTGAATTAACAAAAAAAGTTTAACGAACTTTCCACACCGCTGGGGAAAAAAATTGTATGTGCTCTACGAAAGTAAAGAAAGTCATCACTACACACGTCTTTTCTCGACGCGTATAAAAATGACTTTCTTTACTCCCTAGGTGCAAAATATACTATTTCTGTGTCACTAGATAATAAAGCACACCGCCCATGACATATTTAAGAGTTCCTTCATTTAAATTATGCTCTAAATCATGGCATGTATTCTCAATGAGATGGAAAGACTTCAACTCATTCCAAATACAACTTTCGCGAATTCCTACCGCCAAACCATCTCCTTGAGCCTTTTCTAAATCAATTTTATAATTCTGACGATTTCTCAATAAAGTGTAATATAATTCTGTTTGTGTACGAGCTATTTTTTTCTCAACTCGACACACTCGACATGGGTGGGTGGCCGAAAAATTTTTCACCAAGCCCAGAATCTCATGTACTGCCAGATTGCCACCATTGATAACGGCCAAAGCGAAATGGACTCGTGCCTTTCTATTCTTACTGGTACTAATTTCAATTCCTTCATTTTCTAACTTCTTTAACTGATTGAGCGTATGACGAAAGACTTCAGCCATTCCAAATGTTTTATCCTCTGAATAAATAATACCAGCTGTCAGAATATTGTCGCGTAAAGCTTGATACTCCGGAGGGATGGTTAGTAATCGATAGTAAATTCCGTACATTTTATTAACACCAGCTTTCAGACCTATATTTTTCGCTGCATCGAAGTCATCGACATACAATTCAATGGGGAGGAATATTTTATTCTCGAAAAGTGGTTTTATTTTCTGTTGCCAAAGTGTGCCCTGAACAATATTCTCTATTATTGATGCTCCCTCCTCTCTATTGGTACTCCCTCCTCTCTAATTTACGGATATATTGAAAAATTGAAATGAATACCCCGAGAATTTCTAAAAACATCTTTAGCGTTTGGTCCATAGGGACAAAGTGTCCAGTTAAATCAATAGGCTCAAACTCTTCTTCAGTTTTTATGGTTGTGGCATGGCCAATGATATAAGAACAAGGTTTCATATATACACCTACTTCTGTATACCATTTTAACCGTTTGTACTCGGTATTAAGATCCTTGAACATTTCTTGTACACTACGAAACATTCTACCAACAGCACGTTTGTCATGATCATACCCTATGAAAGTTAAAATCTTGTGTTTGAACATATTTATCATTTAGACTCTAGGAAATCAATCTGAAATTCTACCAATCGTTGGATATTGTCACGCATTAATATATCCTCATTTTGTAATCTTTCCAAGTATGCAAATGCATCTTGTGTAACTGTTGTGTCAAAATTATCATAATTTCCAGCCATTTCTATTCAATTTCCTTCTCGAAAAATATCTTGGGTGAGAATTAATATCTATGCGTAAATAGCTATGAATAATTCCATAATTCAAGAGTAAATCTGAAGGCGATAATATGTGGCATCGCCTAATTTGACGAATAATAAAATTATAACTCTTACAAATGAAATCGAACAGATATCAATAATTCAAGAATTGATTCCTCGCCATCATATGCTGGAATTAATGGAAAATGAATGATACTAGACATCCACTAGTTCATTAAACAATAGCATAGTAATCTACATCTTATGAATAAACAACCCAGAGTTGTTAAATAATTTATAAAATTACCAGGGAATTCAGTGAATCTTACGATGAAATAATTGTTTGGAATAAGAAAGCCGAAAGGAGAAATTGCCCAGTTTTTCGAACGATCAAATAAAGATAATTCTTACAAATAAATAAGAAATGACAATTTGAGAATTAATTTCTCAGTTTTGCCGTCATATGCTAGAATTAATCCAAGAAGACTGACACTAGGCCTTGATGAATACATCAGAAAATAACATAGAGATAATTCCGGAATATATAGCTGAGAGAGATATAATAATAATGAAATAATCGGTGAATTTTCTAGTGAATTAATTGGTGAATCTCGAGGTCATATGCCAAAATCAAGATAAAATCCACGATATGAGAGATTGACTAGTTCATAAATGGATAAATAATAACGATTTTTACATACACATCAATATCGAAGAAGGGGTATCAATAGTAGCGCTGTTAACTTGTCGCAGAAATGGGCAATTCTTCTTAGAAAGAAAAATATTTCAAAAAATGCAAGTTTAGAATCGAAGTTTCTAGATTCTAGTACAAAAAGACATGGAATTTATCGGAAGAATTTCAGATTCAAGAAAAAAATCGATGAAAATAAGAATAATACGGATCATTTCTAGAATTTTTTCTATAAGAATAATTCGATATGATGGTTGAGTTTATCATTCTTCGAAGGATAAATTCAACCATGATGAATTGATCAATTTCATGATTGTTTTTTCTCTGTGTACGAGGTCGTTCGCTCAACTGTAAAAACCTAACCACTATGATTTTTTATGCGCACGCACGTTTGCTCTGGACGACTTAATAAGTTGAGTATAAGAACTCAAAAATGTTTTTCTACCTCTTCTAAAAACCGAATTTCGTCAAAAATTCAAAAGTCCAAATTCCCTTTTGGTGAGTAATAAAATTGAAAAGAAATAAAAAACAATTTTTCAAAGTCTTTTAAATGTTGATAACAACATAAAACATAAAAACTTCAACAAAACTAAAATTTTGCAGGTTGGAAAGCATACCAATAATTCTCGAAAGCATTTTTCCTACAAAATATCTTCTGCTGAACATTTATATTTATAAAAATGCGTAAGAAAGCCCATTATATCCGATAATAATATTCACTTTTCTCAATAAAGTAATCAATTGGAAGTACTCAAATTAAGTCCTAAAAGTACTTCAGAGAAGTTGAAAAATTACTTTTCACTAGTATCTTCGGTACTTGTGAAAAGTACTAAAAGTACTGGCAGAAAGTAGTGAAGCTACTTCCTCCCAGTACCATTTCTACTCGATCGGCAGATGTGGTACCTCACCCAAGGACACAAAATGTACTTGACACAAGTATTTTTAAAACTTTTCAAAAGTAAACTACCCCTAAATACCGGTCGGTACTGGTGAGAAGTACTTTGTTTTTGGGTGTATGAAGTAGCCCAAACAAGGAAACGAAAAATGAGTCTCTTGCGATTGGATGAACGTCGCGTAACGGTGTAGAACAACTTAGTTCATCTGACGATGTATCTACACGAGTTTGATTTTAACTTGAATATATTTTTATGTCATTAAGCTCGATAAACCGCGAGTCTAACCTCTCTTCGCTCGGTTAGATCGCAGTTTTCGGGCCCAATGACATAAAATATCGTATGTCACATGGCGATAAAAGTATTATTTGGCGAATGTGATTATAATCCGAACCGATGGCCTCGCCTTCGGCTCGGATTATAAAGCCACATTCGGCAGATAATACTTCCATCGCCTGATGACATAATATACTATAGTTTATCCATTAACCTCAGAAGTGTGGCGTCATTCCGGTTTAAACCGTCCGTATGCCTGGCGCTAGGTGACAATAGCGTCTATACATCATATTGACCCTGGCCGATGAGGCAAGCTGATGGGTCGATTCATCTTGACACCGTGCGTAAAGGTTAAAATAAATAATCTGTGTCCTCATAACTATGATCCTACACTAACACTCTTGACATTTTTAAAAATTTCAATCAATTTACGTAGTATTTTCAGTTGCAACGTTGGCTGAGTTTCCTCAACTATTCATTTCATTACATTATTCGTATTTTTACCTACAAATAAAAAATGATAGGAACAGGACAGACAAAGAGAAAAGATATATCGAAAATTACTACCTCAAAATTCTATTGAAACATTTTTTCAGTACTGCTCTTCACATTTTTTCATCCGTGGATTGGCATTGGCCATTCCCCCTACTTGGGAAAGAAAATGTTCCCGACAAAATATCGTTCACGTTTAGTCCAATGGGGTGTTTTCTTACGCGTGTGGTTTGCCAGTTCTTATCTTCGGCTCGGACGCCAACTCCAATATGGGTAATAAACCTCATGGCACTGGTCCTAAAATATTAGGTGTATAAATAAGTTTTAGGACACTTTGCAAAAAATTTAAAAATCATTTTTGAAAAAAAGTAAACTACATTTATTCATCAAAATAATCTCCATCATTTTGAATGACCTTCAGCCATCTGTTAGGTAATTCACGGATGCCTTCCGCAAAGAAAGTTTCATCTTGCGAGGTGAGGAAATTATCGACCCATTTTTGCACTTCTTCAAATGTTTTGAATCGCACATCAGTCAATTCGTTTTGCATCTTCCGAAACAAGTGAAAATCAGTTGGAGCTAAGTCTGGTGAATACGCTGGGTGTGGCACAACTTCCCATCCAAGAGCCATTAAGGGGGGAAGTCGGTGAGTTTTGAAAGTCTTCGGTAGAGCTAGGGACCCATTGGGCGACTTTTGATATATGATGGGATATGTTAAAAAGTGCGAAACATGATGACCCAAATCGATCTGGCCCATAAATCCCCAGAAAACGACGTTTTTTAGTTATTAGCTTCAAAATCGTCCTTGCACCACAGTTTTTATCTGATTGACTTTTTCTCTCTGTTGAAATGTTTGTTAGAATACAGAGAAAAAAGGTAATTATCCGTTTGACGATCCGTTCATTAAAAAACTAGAAAATTAAGAAAATACACAGGCATTTTAGGCATAATGCGGATGCCATGAACAAAAAGAAATTCTTTTTCTCATTTTTTCCGATTTTTGAATTATTCAATTGACGGATCGTAAAATGGATAATTATCTTTATTCTTTGGAGTCTAACGAACATTTCAAAAGGAAAAAAAAGTCAATCGGATAAAAACTGTGGTGCAAGGACGATTTTGAAGGTAATAATTGGAAAACGTCGTTTCCCGGGGATTTATGGGGCAAAATCGACTTGGGCCATCATGTTTCCCACTTTTTAACATCTCCCGTCATATATCAAAAGGGTCAATGGGTCTCTAGCTCTACCGAAGACTTTCAAAACTCACCGACGTCCCCCCTTAACGTATCTTTGACTGGTTTACACACATGAGGCCTGGCGTTGTCATGGAGCAATTTTACTGGACGTTTTCCTTTGCCAGTAAATGGACGTTTTTGTTCAATTTCTTGGTTCAATCTTATTAATTGTTGATGATAGCGATCGGCAGTAACTGTCTCGCCAGACTTCAAAAGTTCATAATGCAGTACGTCTTTCATATCCCATCATATACACAGTGAATCTTTTCAGATTTCACAGTGGATCTTCTTACAGTGAATATTGCGCTTCGGTGTCGATGTCGTCGGCTCGCCGGGGTTAACCCATTGATATTTGCGTTTTGGATTATCAAAATAGATTCACTTTTCATCGCCGGTCACAATTTTCCACAAAAAAGACTTTCTATGTTGCTTATTGTAAAGATTCAGACATATGTCATGTCGGCTATCTTTATTTTTTTGAGTCAAAAAGTTTGGCATCCACTTTATTCCTTTTCGAATCTTTTCCATTGCGTTTAAGTAATAGGAACCCGTATAGAAAAAAATATAAGCCAAAACTTAAAAGTGACATATAGTGATTTTGCCGGAATTATATCTTGAATATATCCGCCTTGTATACTAGGTATATGCTAGGTATACCCGGTAGCATATATGTACACAAATATATCCAACATATATCTCAAATATTGCATGTTTTGCCGGAAAGTATGCCACATATAAGCGGATATAAGTGACATATATTTCTGTATATATATTTTTTCCATGTGGGAAACGGTCTGTTGAGTTACTCCAAGCTGTTTTGCAAGTTGTTTTTCCATCTGACAAGAGTTTTCACCTAGCAACGCTTGCAGTTCCTGATCATCCACCCTCACAGAGGCCCCGGTACATTCCCGGTACGTTAACGTCGAAATCACCTTCTTTAAATCGCTTATACCAATACTCACATGTACTTTAAGATACAATATTGCCCCCAAGAATAGAACAAATCGATTGACATGCTTTCCTAACAGTTTTTCCTTGATGGAATTCATAGCGAATGCAGTGTCTAATAAAAATAGCTTATCGGTCTGCATGTTTTATTCACAGAATTTAAGGTTATGTTTATGACTCCCTTATGTTTTGATACTACATAATAAACCCCACCATATCATATGTAAGCGGTAACTTTGAATTACTTTCATGACACGTAATCGAAGTGTCCTAAATCATATTTGTACACCTAATATACAATTTCTTTTGGTTCTTTTAAATATGGTAACATGTTATTTTCATTACAAATCATTTCATGGTATTATGTAAACCGCCACGAAATTTTTCTGCATTTAATTTGGTCGCCACCAGACTTGAAGTCAAACCGTCCAACAACGAGTATCAGTTTTGAGAGTGATTATATTTTATCGACTCATTTTTGTATTAATTTTGTATGATATACTCCCACGCTTATTTGTCGGAGAATTTGGGTAGACTTTGGGAGACATCAATGAATTTTTGCTACGGTTATCTTTCCCGCTGAAACCGATGAAATCTGGAATATTCACTGGGTCACATAAAGCTTCGATAATTGACCTTGAGGCTATGGCGCTGAACAGACAGGATATTTTAGACGAGTGAGATGCGAGTCTATGTGAGTATCATTTGTATCCAGCGATGCCGCTGGATTGCCATTTGACATCCCTTAACTAATTGAATGTAACCGGACGGACAGACTAATCATTTATGAGTCCATGATATAATCAAATTTATAACTTGTAATTTAGTTTCGGTGAAATAAGTAATTATTCAACGCATTCTGATAACACGCAGGCGTAATTTTGATAGAGCGCAGGCGTGAGTTTCTTGAACCAATGATGATTGGAGTTTAATAGTCGTAATGCGGGACTAATAAGATTTAATGCCGCGTAATCGCATTGATACTTGTAATAATTCGGGCGATCACTTCTGTTCTGATGGTGACAACGTGCGATTGTTTCGCACGTCTGTCATAATTTTTGTAAGCCGCTGTTTTCGGAAGCCATGTTTGAAATTTGGCGTGCCTTTTTGAGTCTTCGGTTCATCGGGATTTGTTAGATTTATTGGGCCCCTTGAGTTATCGCTATGCAGCCGGGCGTGCTTTGGGTCTTCGAGTTGTTTCGTATCTGAACTCTCGTGAGCGGGGTGGTTAATTAATTTTGATTTTGTAATGGTAGGTTCTCTCACCTTTGGCATCTCAGACGCATGTTCGAGCCTTTTGAGTTATGTCTGGCGAGAGAATTTATCTGTAATTTATCTGATTTTAGTTTTGAGACGAGATTTTGTCCTTCCAATAAATAATTTGTCCTTTGAGTCATTTTATTTTTAATTGGCTGAAACTCTCGGTCACGTTCGTGCGCATTTATTCCTTAAGGTTTTCCGTGCGTATTTTCGCTTATTTGAATAATTTTTCTGTCGAGAATTATGCACTATTGTAGGAGTTTCGTGGCCTGTCGAAATTAGCTTATTTTAATTCGGTTGCGAACAAACTCTCGTTGTGAATTTTCGTATTTAATCCGGAATTTATTTGTGATTTATTTCGTTGAATGGTGAGCAAGTGAGAGATTAGTGTTATGATTTCTGTAGATGTCCGGTATGCTGAATGTCCGAAAGAAGTAAAATATCGAGCGGTATGTTGCGTATGTAAAAATTTGTTTCTCAGTGATGTGCAATTTTCCTTTTTTATAGAGATTTGTGATGTACGGAGGCACAATCGTAACGGGGCATTACATCGGTCCATCATCCTCTGACAAATCCACATTGACCTGAACTGATAAACGTGTCTATTCCTGCCTCAGGAATTTCCATAACGTGAATAAAACTAAAAAAAAGGGACATCGACTGTGCGACTTACAATATGGACAATCAAGCTCGTTCACGGTACACTGGTCCCAGATTCGATGGCTATGCACGAGCCAACGTCCGTCGACTCTCGAAAAGAAAAGGAACGTGGCACGGGTCAAGACGTGATCCGAACGCTAGAGAGGCTGCGACATTGGAGTATCCTATATAACTTCACTGTGCCTATGTGAAGAAGGGGTGTCTTTGCCGAGCGTTACGGAAATCCAGATTAGTTCAGCTGAAAATGCCGCAGCTTCTGATAACCTCTCTATACCTCACAGACATCTGCTCCAAGTCCTCTGGAACATTTATTCCATTTCTTTTAGTTTTATTTTTATTTTTTGGTTTTCCAAGTAAACAGAGGGGTCGAATAAATTTTCTTTTTTCAAGAAGTTTGGCCATCGGTATCCGCAAATGGTGCATTGAATGCCCTAGTCCATTGTCAGAAAAATTTTCAACGGGTTAAAGTTTTCAGTATCGCGTCTTCCGATTCATGAATAATTCCTATTGAATTTTATTCAATATAATTCACTTGTTATGAGAGTATAAAAATTAACATTTTTATATCAAAATTATCCTCTGGAATGTTCGGGAATATTCTTGACAAGGAAAGGAAGGTAATGAATTCGCGGAAAAAACTCATTTATTGATATAGTTTTGTTCTGTTTCGAATTATCGGTCATGATAACACTTCTTATCGTTTCCGTTTATATGTTTTCAAAGGTAGTTTACCTTGGAGCTGACAGGCGTCAGACGGCCTGCATTCCGGAATTCATATAATAATGTATAAATGCACGAAGATTTAGCAGCAAATGTTGAATTGGAAATTTCTGTTTGAATTTTGCAATAAAAGATCTTTTCAACATGCGTCAAATCTTCGAATTTTGAATCACATAAATCACTATTACCCATAAAATCCGGAATATACATGTCAAAATATTTAGAAAATATAAAAGGACTCTATGATTTATATTATATGATAAAAAAAATATACCTGAATTGAATATATATTATGTACCGGAATCAAGTATATATGCATAAACCTGAATCAGGAATAAAATATAAATGATTCAAGTATAAGATAGACTTGATTCAACTATATTTTACACTCAATTGGGGGGTGGGTATTTCAATGCGAAGATGATTCTTTTGTATCAGACCGGGTTGTAGCAAGCCCTGTCAAGTGTAATATAAGGATCAGGCACTAAGTGACAGACTATAAGGGTCAAAAAGTGGACGTTAAGAAAACGGGGACAGAGTATTAGGGTCAGAATAGTAAAGTATAATAAAAAAAGTGGGTGTCAGGCAATGAGGGTCTAAATATAAGCCATATGTTTTGTTTGATCACCGTTTCAGCCCTTACATTTAGACTCTTACTTTATTGCCTGACAGCCATTTTGTTTACTTTAATATTCACCCAAATTTGGTGAAGATAACTTGGATTTCATATCACATTGGATAGCAATTGTGGCTATTTTTACTCATTTCTATAAAATTATTTCGGTAACCGTTGAAGTTAAGGAACAATGCTATAAAACAATAATTACATTTTTTAAATATTTTTTATTTCAACTATTTTTGTTTATTTCCAACCGCTTACATCCTAACCTGAGCAGAGTGCGCGGAGGGCTCCGTGTACGCGGCTCCACTCTAGGTGATCTGTTTTCAGAGCTGATAACTCGATAACTATGAAATATAGGAATAAAAATAATGAAACAAAATATATATTTTTTTAGACGAGGAACATTTTTTGTTGACAACTTTTTCGCCTAACTCGGACCGTTTCCGCGAAATCGCGTTATAAACAATTAAATTGTTATAAGTAAACAAAACCAACTACACCTCGCAAGAACGCTTCAAATATTCGTATGATACAAAATGAATTAAAAAGAGAATGCAATGAAATTTGACAGTTTTCGTCCGAGGTAGGAGGTATCAAGCGAATTCTGATATATAACCTTAGTTAAATGGTTGAGTTTCCTAAATTTTCATCCGATTGATTTTTTTTTCCGTCCCGGCGGGCGCAAAGTTACATTTCCCTCCCGCTTCGCGAGAGGGAACTCTGACTTTGCGCTTACGCCGAGACGGAAAATCGCGTTCTAACCACGGGAAGTAAAATAAAGGACCCTCAGCCGCGTGCTTACCAACCTCGCCTTCGGCTCGGCTGGTAATTGCACTGGCGGCTGATGATCTTTTATTTTCCCTCCCTAGGTTAGAAATATACTATTTATACTATTAGAAATTTACTATTCTCATGATGTTCGTTAGACTCCAAAAAACAATATTCTGCATCAATTCTTTAATTTTAAAGATTTTTTCCATAGTCCCTTTGAAGGATCGTGAAACAGATGCATATTTTTGGCCTTTAGAGATTAACGAACATGTTGAAAAAAAAGATTGTAAATCGGATAAAAAATTTGCCACTTAAAGAATGTTAAAAGTAAAAATTAAAAACAATGGCTTTCGTTGATTTACCGAGTAAAATGGATTGTGGTTATGATTTTTTCGATTTTTATACATGTTCCTACATACACTGCAAGAAATTTTTGTCTGAATTTCCGGTACACTTTTCCGAAATTTTTATCAAATTTAATTACCACTGAAATTATAAGGAATTTCGTCTAAAAAATCCAGAATTTCGTGGAAAAATCGAAGAGAACAGTAAATTCAAGTTCCATTTTTCCCTGAAAATGAATAGAAAACCAGAAAATTCTGGTGAATATATTCTTGAATTATCCGGACAGTGATTCTGAATGCGATTTAGAAGGAAAAAATTATGAAATTTGATATTTCACTGAAAATTCAATATAATTTGGCACTGAGTATTCATATTAGATTGGAAATTCAAATAAATTGAGAAATTCTCGTCTTTATGCTGCTGAAAATTCTAGAATTTTACTGAACTTTCAGTGAAACCTGAAATTTAATTTTTTTTCTTACAGTGTATATCAAAATACCCTCAATAAGTCTCTAGTTTTGACAACGACATGTAGTTTCTACCACGATCACCCGTAAAAAACAATTCGTCATTGTTAATTTCGAATAAACCTGAGACAGTGTAAAGCTCACACCTTTCTTTATACCATCATAGAAAACAAACCGCCAGCTAAACGGAATACAAACATAAACAATTCACCTTTGGTGTTCTACGAGGCATTTAGTTTCAACCAAACACGCGTCAAAAACTTTCACCAAAGTCATGTCAGTAGCGTGTAAATGTTAATTACGAGAAAAGGGTGGAAAGACAGTTGAACAAAGCACAAAAGGAGAGAAGAGTAGGTATGTGAAACATGAAAAAGTAACACAGAAAGAAGAAAGAGAGAAGGGAGGAGTAATAATTATTTTCGTTGCGCTGCACGATTAATTTAACCGGCAGAAGCACACGAGCGAGGTCTGTTTCGCTTTCTCTTGAGTACAAAAGTAAAGCGCCGGCGTTAAATATTACGGATTGTACATAGAGTATACAGGGTCTCTTGCCTTCCCGGTTACGCCACTATCCATCGGTAATATTTTATTTTGTAAAAAAACTGAGTCAAGAAAAAGTTTTGTTTGATTCCTACTGGGAAATCGTAGTTTTTGAAAAATACATAGAAATAAAAAAGGAAGCCAAGTTAGGAAATTTGAATAAATGGTGATAGTGCACATTCAGGTTTCTATAAGAAAAATAGTTTTCAATGGAATAAGTATTCTAAAAAAATTCTCCATGAAATAAAAAATCAGTAGGAGCAGGACCAACGTCCTTGGCGCGGATCAAAGGAAGGAGAAATAGATTGATACAGACAGTGAATTAAAAAACTCCGCGCCAAGAACGTTGGTCCTGCTCCTACTGATTTTTTATTTCATGGAGAATTTTTTTAGAATACTTATTCCATTGAAAACTATTTTTCTTATAGAAACCTGAATGTGCACTATCACCATTTATTCAAATTTCCTAACTTGGCTTCCTTTTTTATTTCTATGTATTTTTCAAAAACTACGATTTCAAGGTAGGAATCAAACAAAACTTTTTCTTGGCCCAGTTTTTTTACAAAAACATTTGTTTTTGTGTTTTTAGGCAGATTTCATTATTTTTTTCAAAATAAGCAAGGACTGTTTTTACATCCGATGAAATTTGTTCTTTTCAATTCAATTTAACTGATTCATTTTTCATAAGATAGAACATTTTTCGAATCAACAATTGAATGGAAATAAACAGTTCTGCTCCAGATTTATTCTCTCCACCGAATTTCAAATTTTAATCATCTATTAACAATTTTCCGACTTGATTTAGTTCCTCATTCAATTTTTGCTCTAATGATTCCTATATGGATTGTATTTCGTTCACAGAGAATTCTTTTTGAAAACATCTGTTTTTGTTTTTTTTTATTTTTAAAAATATTAGGGAAACATTGGGTGGAATGGACTCTTCTGACTTCTTATTTCAATATTTATAACCAAGGAACAAATTTATCGGTTGAGCTCAATCTAAGCTTATTACAAAGGGTCTGTTCTTTAATTAAAAAACAAATCTATTCCATCAGCACTTCAATAAGACATCAACATTTTGGAAAGGGTTCAAAGTGTCCATTTAATCCCACCGTCTCCTACTAATTTTTCGTGAATAATCACAAAAT
>NW_021680350.1:565272-565607 GCF_001412515.2 Diachasma alloeum
CATTTCACTGTCACTTAATTTAGTGAATTTTTTTCCACGGAATGAAAACATTTTCTGTTACACTCGGAGAAAAATAAATATTTTCTTTTCGAATTTAACTATTCACGGACATTTAATACTTGATCACACAATATTTTCGACACATCTCCCTTTTGTCACATTCCAAACATAAACCTCACAAACAGTGTATAAACTACCTTCATGTCCGAGGTCCGCATATGAATATAGATATGGCGGGATGAAATTCGAATTTTCGATGAGAGAAAACGAAATAGACCACCGAGTCGATTTTCCGTTTCATTCTAATAAGTGATTTAATGTGAAGAAGAACATTT
>NW_021680350.1:565624-579492 GCF_001412515.2 Diachasma alloeum
AATTCAATTTAACTGATTCATTTTTCATAAGATAGAACATTTTTCGAATCAACAATTGAATGGAAATAAACAGTTCTGCTCCAGATTTATTCTCTCCACCGAATTTCAAATTTTAATCATCTATTAACAATTTTCTGACTTGATTTGGTTCCTCATTCAATTTTTGCTCTGATGATTCCTATATGGATTGTATTTCGTGGAGAGATGAACTGATTTCCTTATAGGAATAGTCGAACAAAATGTTCACAAAGAATTCTTTTTGAAAACATCTGTTTTTGTTTTTTTTTGTTTTTAAAAATATTAGGGAAACATTGGGTGGAATGGACTCTTCTGACTTCTTATTTCAATATTTATAACCAAGGAACAAATTTATCGATTGAGCTCAGTCTAAGCTTATTACAAAGGGGCTGACTGTACTTTAATTTAAAAAAAAATCTATTCCATCAGCACTTCAATAAGACATCAACATTTTGGAAAGGGTTCAAAGTGTCCATTTAATCCCACCGTCTCCTACTAATTTTTCGTGAATAATCACAAAATTGTTTGCATTTCACTGTCACTTAATGTAGTGAATTTTTTTCCACGGAATGAAAACATTCTCTGTTACACTCGGAGAAAAATAAATATTTTCTTTTCGAATTTAACTATTCACGGACATTTAATACTTGATCACACAATATTTTCGACACATCTCCCTTTTGTCACATTCCAAACATAAACCTCACAAACAGTGTATAAACTACCTTCATGTCCGAGGTCCGCATATGAATATAGATATGGCGGGATGAAATTCGAATTTTCGATGAGAGAAAACGAAATAGACCACCGAGTCGATTTTCCGTTTCATTCTAATAAGTGATTTAATGTGAAGAAGAACATTTTCTGTGGTTCTCCATAACAACATCACAACCCACATTCAAATGCACTGGTGGCAACACTTCAACGTTGGATATGAAGCTCCAGTTAGACCGGTGCTGCCAACGTTACAACTTGATTCTCACACTTTATAATGTGAATCGCGAGAATGTGAATATCAACTTGTTGCTATCTTTTTTACTGTTAATCTAAAAAATAACATATAATGTAACTAACGACACTTTCCCGATTTGTCGTCCCGTTTTCATTATACCGAATGTAAATCATTTAGAGGTAGTGGAGGGGGAAGTTCTGTCGTGTATAGATATGCGGTGCTCTCGGCCTGATGTTTTGCTCAGGCGGTCAAACCTGATGTTTTGCTGAGTCGATCAAAACTTTTCTTGGCCGATACGCTACCGCGTATCTCGATTTATCACCCCATCTGAATATTCATACGTGTGGATAGAATTTTTACTTATGAAGCACCAAAGTCCTTTTTCACGCGTGCCACATCTGTAGAGTACTTATTTAAATTAATTGGGCCACGCTGCTGTGTTTTTCGCTTGATTTGAAATTTGATTTATGGACTGTTGAAAGTTTCTCTTTGAAGTTACCAATAAAATGAAGAGAAAATCAAGTGGAAGATTTTTTAAGGATATTTAGCTATTTTCAGCAAATCTTATTTTTCCATATTCAAGGAAACTTCTATCATTTTTTTGGATGATAGCTGAACATATGAAACTAACTTCTTTAATGTTGAAAAGAAATTAATCGCAATACTCTCGGCAGAAATAAATAAACAAATTTTTCGTTATACACGGGCTCTTATGGCATTTATGTTGAAATTTATAATTCACCTACTAGAAGACTCTAAAAATATAAATAAAAACAGAAGGTTATGTGTAAAATTATACTGAATCGAATGGCCAAAGAAAAATTTGGGGTACCCGGCCAAAATAGGAAATATTTGAAAGATTCTGTCCCGTATAAGCGTATGTTAGCGCATGCGTTTGGTGCATTTTGTCCATTTCATTTCTAAATAATAAACGTGGATTGGTGGATTGAAATTTTTCTCAAGATAAAGGGAATAACTTCATCTCTCAGTTGAAAAAAAAATCAATTTTCTTTAATACTTGCGATTTTTGATAAACTTCCTTGAGTCTAGGTATAAGTCTCCCAATTTTCAGATTTTCAGAAAACTAAATTATGATCAAATGGTAGAGTTTTCTTGATAGAACTTCGAATAGTTAGTTATCTGAGATATAAACTCTGATACTGCATGCGACATTTCTGGAAATAAAATTGACTATTGAAATTCAGTTGATAAAATTTTTGCATACAGGAATAAATTAGTGGTAGATTATAAAACGCTATTTTTATCTGTATTATTACAGAATTACGAGGAGCTGTTTTTTTTAAGAATGCAGCATAAATACTCAATGGAAACATGAAAATGTAGTGCCGCTCTGGAGTTTAGTTGAAATGTTTTTTACTACTATGACTCATTCATCAGTTTATTATAACTTTATTTTTATTCACTGTAACGCTAATGCGGAATTTTTGCCTTCACTGCCCAATATCAATCTGATTTCTATTTTTTTTTTCAAGTTTTTTATGCAAATTTTATTTTCCTAGAAAATTTATTATTTTATTTTTATTTATTACTTTAGTGTTATCGAAGTACAATTCTCGATTTGACAGGGGCACCCTACCTGCCTCTTTCTCCTCTCTTTTTACCTCTCGTATTCCTCCCTATACCATGGGCCGACTTCCCCAACTGCACCCATTTAGCTTGGACTGAGGGAAACCATGGAAGACCTCAGTCATGCAGCCGGCCGATATTGTAGGGATTCTAGTATGTTCATCGGTCACACTGATTCGATGAGCACAGTAGGTCCCTACATTCGTGCCTAGCGCCAGTAGTCCCACGCGGAGAGGGACGGCTAAGCGGTCACCCATCCAAGTACTAACCCAATTAGTAGGTGTATGACTTAATTTTTACAGATTTTTTCTTCGAGTCTAAAATTATATTTAAAATGGAAATATTTTCGCGGTCTTTTGTGGTTTTGAAAGGATCGGACGAAAGGTTTCAGAACACCAAACGACAAGTCTACGTGAGCTACATAACCTCTCAAAATAGCACAGTTTACGATGGCAACTGATAAACAGCACATTCGGCACGGCATTTTATACGAATTCCAATAAGGAAAAAATGCTTCTAAAGCATGGGAATCAATATGTAGTGTTCTTGGTGTCGACGGTGTGTCTTATGAAACGTGTAATTATTGGTACAAACATTTCAGAAGTGGTGATTTTGATCTTAGTGACCAAGCCGCACCCCGGACAGCCTCGAAAGTTTGAAGATGCGGAATTGCAAGCGCTACTGGATGAAGACTCAATGCAAACGCAACAAGAGCTTGCAGCTCAGTTAGGAGTCACCTAAACAGCTATCTCCAAGCATTTGCACCAAATGGAAAAAATAAAACTTGGAAGGTGGAAACTAAAAACTTGGAAGGTGGATCCCACATATGTTGACCAAACATAACCTAGGTCAACGTATGAACACGTGCCTTTCACAGATTGCCCGGTAACAAAAAAAGGACTTCTTGGGGAATTTTGTCACGGGTGATGAAATAGTACATTAGAGCACAAGGGCACAAATTTCATTTTCAACGAATGTGTAGTTTACAGGCCGAGCCGAAGGCGAGGTCTGTACACACATTCGTTGAAAACGAAATTAATTACCGAGTGCTCTATAATATTTTCTGTCAAGTCGTGCAGAAGCGCAGCGTGCGATAAACTCGACTTATTGCACGGCGCGACATAAAGTATATTTTTTACGAGAATCCCAAATGTAAAAAGTCGTGGGTAGATCCCGGGCAACCCAGTACATCGACGCCGAAACAGAACATCCACTTAAAAAAGATTCTCCTGTGTATCTGGTGGGACATGAAGGGTGTGCTTTATTACGAATTCCTAGAAACGAGTCAGACGGTGACTGCGGAACGCTACAGCCGATAATTGAACAAATTGAGCGAAGAACTTGATCGGAAAAGACCATTTACTGGGCAAGGAAGCAGGCAAGTCATACTACTGCATGACAATGCTCGACCTCACGTTGCTCGCGCGACTTAGACGACCCTCTTGAATTTGGGATGGGAAGGTTTCCCGCACGCGGCATATTCACCAGACTTCGCCCTATCCGACTATCACTTGTTCCGATCAATACAGGACGCTTTAGTAGATAAACAGTTTAAAACGCTGGACTATGTGCGCAAATTCGTCGATGACGTTATCGCCTCCAAGCCTGCAAGTTTCTTTCGCGATGGCATTCCTATGTTACCTGAAAGATGACGCAAGGTCGTAAAAAACGATGGCCAATATTTCGAAGATTAAGTTCGCTATTCTATATTTTTTTCTATTAAATAAATTTGCTGGAAAATCTGTAAAAATTAAGTCATACACCCAATAAATGCTGCAACAGCCTGGACAACCGCCGGAGTCGTACACTACCCGTGTGACCACTATCGTCGCTTTTTCCTAGAAAATTTTCTTTCTCATTTTCAGGAGCAACCAAAGAAGAATTTTCCTTGGTACACTGTTGTTTTTACAAAATTATATATCTGATGATAGATTCCATTCGTATCAAAAATCAATAAATGAAACATTCTAATAATAATAGATACGTTTTCTTACTAGTTTCCAATAGATACACACCTTAATGAGATTGTGATAATAAGTTAAAAAATTCTAGGAATTTTCGACTAAGTGTAATCAATACCGTCAACCCAATTTGTTGATACAACAAAAAAGATATCTGAAACCTTCCTTTCGGAATTTGTGTCAGCAATGTTGTTTTATTCTCATTTCTGTAACATTCACATGCATAATTTGTGCACTTGTATACATTATGTAGCTATGTAACGAGGATCACTGCAATGGCCCAAGGATAAGGAGAGAGATGCTGGAGTCTTGGCAGGTTTAAGGCGTGGTGAAGGAAAGCCAAGTTAAGGTTAGACGGAGGGGATGTTTCCCTGCAATTACGAGGAGCTACATCCTCGAGGTTCTCTTATAGATCGTCGGTCGACGCCCATTCCACCTTGCAGAGTCGTTCACAAGGCTCGAGAGGTACGAGTGGAGTTTGTAGGTGAAATTTGAGCTCGATTATGGTCGTGAATGAGGGAATCATTATGAGTCTCAGTCGAGTGGTTATTATCTTGCTAAAAATTGCCCTACTATTTCCTCAAAGTATGGATTTCATTGAAATTCACTGAAAGGTTTTCTTTGAACTCACCGGCTGACGATTTTTCCTGCCTCTTCGCGAGAAACAAAATCAGTTGATTCCTTGAGTCAGCTACTTTAGTGATGAAGAGTAAATATGCAAGTGCATAAAAAATAGATTCATGCGAATCCTGTGAATCAATGAAATATTTCCTTGTTTGTGTCCGATGGCGTTTATGCAGTGTTGGAACTTTTATGGAATAAACTGAAGGAACTGTTGCTTCTGGCTTGTCAATGGTTGAATTTGAATCTAAATTGAGATTGAATTGTCGTCTGTAATACCACAAGAGCTTCAAAATTATCAGGGATATCCGGATAGATTCGTTGAAAACAAACGAAGGGGTCAAACTCGTGCTTCGCACTCGTGATTTTTCCTGGAAAACTTGACGAGTTTGTATGCAGGGAACCTTGAGGGAAATACCTGATTCATTTTGAAGTTCGAGTGGTATTCGGAAGAGAATTTTTCCATCCAAATTTCGACCAAGAGAATTGCGCTCTGAGACAAAATCCATCTTGTCAATTCCAATGAGGAGCTCACTCGACCAGGAAATCGTTTGTTTTTCATGTATATATCAACATGAAAAATTACCAGTTGAATTATCAAAAATTATCAGTTGATGAATACCGGGTTGACTACATAAAATGACCGTCGAATAGTGGAATTCTATTACTCTATAATCCTCCAAGATCTTCAAAATTATCGAATATTTCCCGAATGTTTTGTTGTATAGCAACGAGAGGAATTTAAATGGGGATTAAACCCCCAAAAAAAATTCAAATTTCACCGGTTTTTCGTTGCAAGGGTTAACTTGCCAACGCGGCCATCGCCCGAGAGCCTTCAGCCAGGAAATGTTGAATGTGGAGTGGATTTTTCAGTTGAAAATTCCGTGGAATATTCGGTTTGAAAATTGTGTTGAATTTTCAGTTGAATATTATGTGAAAAATTGTGATGAAAAATTGCTGTGGAATTTTGGCCCGGCCGGGGCTCGAACCTGGGAGCTTGAGGTTGTGAATCTCATGCTGCTACCAAGTGCGCCACACAGCCGGGTTTTAAATCCCCATTTAATTTAGAAGATGATTTTCCCAATCCAGAATATTGTTCATCAGTCCATTTCGCACTCAAAAAAGAATTATTTCTGCTCAGTAGAAAAAGTACTTCTACCCAGAACCAAGGGGTTTCTGTGCAAAAGGTCAATTTTATACTACCTCGAAGTCACAAAAGAACTGGATGCAAGTATCATGCGTCAAGTACCTAGGTACTGGTGAGAAGTACCTCGGTACTTGTCACAAATACTTTTATTATTTGGGACAAGTAAAAAAAAGTACTCGTACTGAGTACCTGGCTGATTCTTTTCAAAAGTATTGCCAGGACAAAACTCAATATAAGTAGCAATATTACTTAAATCCAGTACGCATAATTTTTTTCAGGTATGCATTCAAGATTACAAATGACGATCCAAATATTGGAGCACAAGTGAACACATATAAAATACTAAAGGTAAATTACGTTTTGAAATGATAATTCACGTTTTGAAAAACGTAATTTACGATTTTCTCAAACGGGTAAATTACGCTTTTGAGATTGTAAATTACTGTCAGAATAACGTGAATTACTATTTCAAGAACGTGAATTGCGATTCTTAAAATTGTAAATCAATTCGGTTTGGAAAGCACCCATAAAAATCACAATCTATTGATTTTTTCCTACACAATATCTTCTCCTGAATCCTCATATTTACAAAAATGCGCCAGAAAGCTCATTTTATCCGTCGGTAATATTCGCTTTTCTCAATAAAGTAATCAATTGAAAGTACAGAAATTAATTCATAAAAGTTTTCGGGAGAAGTTCAATAATTGCATTTCACCAGTATTTTTCGAACTTTTCAAAAGTGAACTTCCCTTAAGTACCGGTCGGTACTGGTGAGAAGTGCATTTTTCTTTGGGTGCCTCTATTATCTTGACCCTTTACCCACCGTAAATATCCTTCCTCTGAACTATTAAATTCATCACGTTTTTCGAATGCTCTGCTTAGCTACCTACTTGCAGTCCTCACACCTCTCCTACCTACCCGTCGGATATCAAATTAATACCGCTACTATCACACACCCACGCCGAAATTTGGAATCCCCTTACCTCTTATGAATTTAGGAATAGGACAGTACGATTGCCATGTACAGCACTGGAGAATGCGCTAGCTAAGTATAACAGTGGACCGTCAGCTGCTATTGTACTTCTGTATATCTCTCAACGATCATTCCGACCGATTAAGCACAGCCACGGTGGAGTTTAATGTTTTCGGGTATGAGAAAGCATCCAGAGAGAAGCTGCCATGAGGAGGTGAGGGGAATAGGTTAAAGACTACCCAAATTGAAGGGGCCGAGTAGTTACCGAGGCGGGTAAAGGGGGGAAGAGGCAGGGTTGGCCTCGAGTAACCCATCCCTGAACAATGAATCGTAGCATGCATCAACGAACACTAATATAAATGCAAATTAACTGTTATGCGCTTCTCAGTGGTACAGCCAGTTAAGCCATACTGGACATGTGACAGAATCGACTTCAATACACGCGGAGTGAAAACAATTTTGTTCATCCTCTGGAACTTGTTCCCGTCGAAGGATTGATATTCATCTTTAATTAGTAATCATTCACAATAATTTTACTAGAGTGATGTTTCTTTCTTTCCAACCGTAATACTTTTTATAAATTTTATTCATTTTTTTGTATTGCGAATAGAATTCAACACAACAAAAACAAATGCCTGAATTTCACACACCTTTTGTAGACATTATATAGACACTACAAAACGTCTGAATAAAATGAAAATGTGTCTGAATTTCAGATGAACAGGTGCCCAAACATCTTAATTCATGTTTGAAATTCAGACAAATTTTCATTTTATTGAGACGTTTTTTAGTGTCTGAAAAATGTCTACAAAAAGTTGTAAAATTCAGACATTCGTTTTTGCTGTGAATGCATAACGCCATGAATTACATTCAATTTCGCCAGTATCTAATTTCGCGCTCTTTATTCTGACAAGTCTGGAATGATAACTATGGAGATATTTGACCAGTCCTTGAGATAGAGTTGGTCTTCATGGATTGTGTGACAATATAGTATAGTTCGTCATAAGGCACAACAAACGTTTCTGGCAGCGCCGCTTTTCTGTGCGTTCGAAGTTTTTTTTTAGCTAAACAAATTTCCCGAGAAAAAAAAACGCCAACGTTTAATAAAATGATTGAACTAAGAACTCTCATTTTTTTCTGAATTTTTAAGCATCGAGAGATAAATCGTCTATTCGGAATCGCATCATCCAGTAATTATTATGAACATTTTTGTATTTCTATGTCAACTTGTCATTGGATCCTCACAAGGTAGTAAATACTTATGGTTCCTTGAGAGAAACCGCATCAGACGCGAATAGGTAATCAAAATTTTGTAGTTAAAAAAAAATTGAGTTACCGAAAACGTCCAAACAGATACTTTGTATTTTCTCATGCACTTTCAAATCCAAATAATTTTATATGAATTGTGAACAATAGTTCTTTTCCTATTCGAAAAGTGACTCTATGCGGTGGTAGGTCGCTCCCCAAAGTCCATGCGTCGAAGACTTCAATTTATAATGGAATTTTTTTTTTTTTTTTTTTAGTATTTATATGAAAGTATTATTTGATTTTACGTGAATATTAAAATGAAACGTTTAAAGGAAAACCGTGAGAATAATATTCAGAAAGTTCATTATGAGAATTACCATGAGAATATGGATGGCCAAACGAAATAAAAATATGTCGTCAAAAGTGATGTTCTCTATAAATGAATTCACCATATAAACAATTATCGTAATTAGAAGAGCTTCAAAGAAATAATAAATGATATCCTTCATTATAAAAGATCCTAATTTTCATCATTAGTAAGTTCGAGAAATATCGAAAGAATCTTATAAATAAATTTTAAAAATAATGTTAAACGAAAACTCAATATTTTTAATAATGGAGACGAGGATATATCCTAAAATTATCGTTATTGCTAATTTAATAAAGTAGACAAAGGTCAATTCAGTAATAGTTAACTATGGTATATATTGTCCAAATAATTTTCATCGGTAATGATTCGTTCAAAGAAAATCTTTCAAGATAATATAGTAAGATTCATAGTCGATTAGCTTTCGTACATTAATATTCGTAACAAAAAAATTAGCAAACATCATCAGAAATAATAAATTAATTTCAAGTTCATTATTCATTCACCTAAGAAAACATAAATCTACATAATAAGATCATTAAAGATACGGATCCGTATACATGCCAAAATTCCAGAAATAATTTAACCTCGAGGATTTTTATTTATGCCCAAAAAATAAGAATTGCTCAGTTCTCCGTAAATATTGTACTGTCTTTAATAAATGGTAATGATTTTTGTTTTAATTGTTTCGAAGAAAAAGGGTTGCATCGAGACACACAAAAATCAATTTAATGACCAAAATGAATTTCAAAATGTCAACAAAAATGAATAAATGGGTACCCAATGATATTGATAAGTACTTAACTTGAGGCCGGCCACGAGAGAACAGAGACAGAGGCCTGGGCTGTTGTGATTTTTATTCCCTTGACCATGGGCTATTCAGTGTTTACAGATTCGTCGAAATTCTCAATGTCTTGATATTTCAATTCCAGATATTATTATTTTCTCCTATCAATAAATTCGTTTTCTTTATTTTCTTCTTGATTTAATTTCTTATTCTCTTCGTTGGGGAAAATTTGAAAATTTAATAATCTTACAAATTGTTTTTCTCATCATTCCCTAAGCGGGGGCGCTACGAGCACTGATAGCGACAAGTCACTTGCCAATTAATCTCTCCAAGTTTTGCCATTTTTGTTACGTTCTGCTTGTTTTTTGAGCTTTTCCCTCTGCTTCTGTCTGGACCTTGGATGTTTCGGAAATTAACTATGTATGAAACACCATTTTATCTGATTGGGGAAACCTATTAGTCATCTTCTAATATTTGGTGTGCTCCATTTGAGGTTATATATTGAGGAGACGGGGTCAGGGGAGGGCCCTTTCACCATCCCGCCATCAGTCACCGGCACAGCCGGGGAGGATAAGCAGTGTAGTACTGCCACCTACGGGCATGTCGGATAGTTCATCTACAGACCACGCAGTGAGTTTTCAAACCCCAGTCGGTAAAGTAGCTGGCCGTAGACCGACTACTCGTCCAGCTACTCCAGTTACCACATATACGCCAGTGACATCAAGGCAGCCAATCTCTAGCAACAAGGGTTCGGCTGGACGTCCCACTAAAGCGGCCGCATTGAGAAAATTGAGGACAGGGAACGCAATCCGTGACTGCTACGAGAAAAGAGAGGAGAAGAAGCGGAAAAATAGGAGCTCTAGTGAGTCGCTTCACATTGACTCTGACTCTGATCAGGACGAGCCTCCTCTCAAGTACAACAAAGTGGATTCCAATTCTGCAGGCAGCATGGATCCCGAATTATTTAAACTACTCACTGCTATCAGCAATAAAATGGATAAGATGCAAGAGGATAACCAAACGCGCTACATGGACACCAAGACTCTTTTCGCTGATCTCTTCAGCAAAGTGGACTCCGTCAAGGGCAAGGTTGAAAATCTGTGGACAATTGTCCAATCCCATAAAGCGGAAACAGACGCAAGCATTAGTGAGCTGAAGGAAAAATACGCAAATCTCGAGCGTCATATCGCCGCAGGTGCAATCCCTGATAACCCAGTTCCAGTGAATACGCTGATGGAGATTCAGAACGACGTGAGCATGCTCAAGGAGAAGGCCGCCTCCACTCTCACCCAGCCCATATACCTGCCTTTAGCGCAGACATCAGTAGAGAGGTAGAAGCTCTCCAACATGCCCTCCGAAGAAATAACATCATTATTAGGGGTCTCGGCGTTAATCCCAAGAGTGCCTTCGAGGATGTACGTAATTTTCTCACCAGCAAGCTACAATTCACCGGACAAGTATCAAATGTCCTACTTCGTCGTCAACAAAACCAGAAGGGACACATCATCACTGTCATTCTGGATACAGCAGAGTCAAAATGCTCCATTTTACAGAACAAGAGGACTCTCTTCGGTTCTAATGTCTTCATCGACTCAGACCTTACACCTGGAGAATCCAAAGTAGCCAAGATAATCAGGGATGAAGCTCGCACGCAAAGGAGCCTTGGAAAGACAGTTAAAATCACGTATAATGGCCTTGTAGTTGATGGATCCTCCTTTTACTGGGACAAATCTAAGCTGCAACTAGTCCCCGTAAGAACCCATCTTCATACCATGCGCCCTTCTTCTTCTAATTTTGTTACAAATCGTGTCGAGCCCCCGCAGATGCCCGCAATCCATGTCACCCAGGTCCAGATGGAAACCGGGAGTCAGACTTAACCTTCTGGAACTCCCATGGGTATAAAAACACCGGTGAGGAGCAAATCATCTTATCCTCAGGTGTGGCATATATCTCGGAGACATGGCTGACATATATCCCCTCATATTTACCCTCGTTTATGGATTGCTATGATTGTTTTTGGTCACTTGCAACAAAGCTGGAACACGGAGAAAAGGGCAGAGCAAGCGGAGGCCTGGTGGTCTTTGCCCGGAGGGAGCAAGTCTTCCCTCCTAGTCTAGACATCGAGGGTCTTCTGCTTAAACTGGCTGCCCTGTTGGACGATATGACAGAGACTGACCCTTTGACCCCTGTGGTATTAGGGGGAGACTTCAATGCCAGAATTGGTATAAGCTACCCGCTACCTGATGAGATGGTAGAGCAGACGAATCTCAAACCAACGATGACCACTCTGAACACGCAGTGCAACGCTAGAGGTACAACTTTGACAGAATTTATGAGGGAACAAGGAGTTTTTCCCGCAAATGGTAGGACGCTGAGCGACCGATCAGCCAAGTGGACTTATTTGAAAGGCTCGGCCAAGAGTATCATCGACTTAGTCTGGGTGAGGCTCACCCATGCAGCTATCATCAATGACCTCTTTGTGGCCCAGGCAGAAACAGCTTCAGACCACTTCCCAGTTTGTGTGGAGCTCAATACACCTGAACCCTCACCGTCAGCACCAGCTGCACTCAATGACACTGCTGCACAAAACACTGTCCCTCGCCCGCTTAAATGGAACAAATCTGAGTGCGCGGCATATTTTAACTTCCTAGAGTCAACGCTCACTCCCGATTTTGGACCCGAGCAATGTTTTTGCCCCGATACTTGGTGTTATGCATTCTGCGATGCCGTGAATGGAGCAACCAAAGCTTGTGGTATGGCTGGCCCAGCCGCAACAGCACGCAAACCCCGCCCCAGCGCTGCAATAGAGAGGAAAAAATGGTGTGATGGTGAGTGTAAAGAGCTGAGGACACCATTCAGAATAGCACATAGAGCCTCAGTTAAGTCCAACCACAGCCCAGAGAGAGCAACCCTTCGTCAAGAGGCTAAGACCCGGTACACCAAGTATATTGCCTCCAAGAAGTCTGAATTTTTGAAGAAAATGAGGGACCAATTTTCCAATGTGAAGAATCCTGCTGAATTCTGGAGTGCAGTTAAATTTTTCAGCGCGCAACCCTTCACGACTCCAGCGCTTCAACTAGAACAGTGGAATGCTTTTTATGCCAAGATGTACCCCCCTATAGTTAACCGTCCATTTGCCTACTTCTCACATGGCAACGCACTCCTTGATTGCCGTATTACCGCAAAGGAGCTAGAAAAGGTGCTACGTAAGGCTAAAACGGGGAAAGCTCCAGGTGTGGATGGAATCTCCAATGACTTTATTGTCTGCCTTCCGCCTAATTGGCGTGCCTTCTTACTTGAGTTTTTCAACCTGGTATTCGCTGGTGAAGTCCTCCCGGTGCACTGGACAAAAATAATTATGACTATGCTACATAAAAAGGGCGACAAGTCAGATCCAGCCAACTATAGAGGCATTGCTCTTGTCAATAACCTGACTAAGATCTTCATGTCAATCCTGAAGAATAGACTCGAGAACTGGGCAGAGGAGGAAGATGTTTTGCCTGAGTATCAGATGGGGTTCAGGCAGGGGAGAGGATGTGTGGATTGTATTTTCTCCTTGCTTTCAACTATCCACCTCCAGCTAAGGCACAAAAGAAACTCTATTTTCGCAATATTCGTCGACTTTCAACGTGCGTTCGATTCAATTCCGCACGATAAGCTGTGGGACAAGCTGAAAGTCATCGGTGTAAGCTCCAAGATCATCAACACTATCAGATCCCTCTATAACAGAGCCACCCTGCAAGTTAGATCCAATGGGGCGCTCTCCGAGGAGTTTGCGGTTACAGAGGGGGTGCTACAGGGTGAATCCCTGAGCCCACTCCTGTTTCTGCTTTATATCTCCGACTTTGAAGAGTATTTCCGCGCCAAGGGCCTCTACGGAGCCAACGTGGACAACCTGACTGATATCCTCATATTCTTATATGCCGACGACACGGTGATTCTCGCAAGACATCAGGCAGATCTCTCTCGTAAACTCAGGGCCTTGGAGGGATATTGCCAAGAGAAGGGACTTAAGGTAAATAGCACCAAGACACAAATCCTTGGCTTTCAGACCGCAGGTAAAATGAAGTCCATCAAGCCTCAATTCTTGAAATATCATGGTGAACCCCTCGAATTGACCAGATCCTATGTCTATCTGGCAGGGGCGGCGGAACGTGAAAATCTGAGGTGTTGAGTATGAGTAAGAGATTTGGCGGGGAGGGGGGGG
>NW_021680350.1:579563-593913 GCF_001412515.2 Diachasma alloeum
TTGAACGTAAATATGTCTTTAAACGCCTCAATGTAGAAAAGGAGCGCTCATTTGTACACGTAGAGCCAGGTACCGTCAACAATATTTGGATCAGTCTTTTGAACTCTGGAATCATGTCCACGAGTGCCGAGTTGTCCTTCAGGAACATGACGATATCTTTCAAGGAGTCAATTTTCGCCTCTTTTCGAGTAGAAACATCGAGAAAAGTGTCACGATGACGTTCCAGTAATCCTGCATTGAAATCGGCGCTTCCTGTATTGTACACTTGCGTGATCTCTTCGGTAGTCACTTCGCCTTTACCCAGAATAAAGTCCTCACATTTATTAAGGAAATTCATCGTCTCTGACTCAAATCGAGTTTCTAATGATGACATAACTTGATCAAAGACTTCATAGTAAATTTTCCGAAAATACTCTTCTGGGGTGCTGAAGACGTGTGCCTTACTAGAACTGTCTCTGTCCAAGCGCCTTGAGATTTTTCGTAAGCGCGGGATCTTTGGTTCCTCAATATCGAGGGAAGTGATGCCGTCCATGGATTTTTCCCAAATTGAGGAAAATTTGGAATCACGAGACGTAGACAATATTTCATGACCTGCACTCTGTTGTTCGACTCTTTTATACACAGATCAACTCGTTGCAGCTCTGCGTTCAAAATTTCGATTTGTTCAAAAACTTCAATCGACAAAGTTAAAAGAAAGAAGAAATCAAACGATTCCATTTGATGCAGAAGTCCCTCCACTTTGGCGAAAACATCCTTATTTTGACAATCGTCTTTGTAGCCTTCGAGAGATTCCATAATCACTGAGTAATTTTCGTGGACTGTTTTCAGTGACTTCACGCGAACACACCAACTGCCAGAGAAAAACAAATCGTAAGAGACATGAATCAAATTGCCAAAACAGAATTTTTCATTCTAGATAGTTGTAAACGTTATCGTGTTGGACAGAATGCTGCTAAGTTCGGATTATCTGACGTTTGCAATTTCTTGAAAGCAGCTAACCGCTTAGGCGAATCTCGAAGAAAATCAATTAGATTTTTCATGTTTCCTAGAAAATTTCTTACGCATGGAACGCCTTCCATCGCATCTTGAACAACTAAATTGAGCGTATGAGCTGCACAATGAACGTACAAAGCACGCGGTTCTACTTCCTTGATACGTGTTTGAAGACCTGTCTTGTGTCCGCTTACATTGGCTGCCCCATCATAGCACTGACCACGCATGTTAAAAAAGTTTAGATTGTATCGGAGTAATGCATCCTCGACAAGCTTGAATAATGTTTTCGATTGTGTATCCTCTGTCGAATAAAATCCAACGAAAATTTCTTCGACAGATAGATCTGTATGCACTACCCTAAGATAAATTGAATCCTGTTCCACTCTAGAAATGTCTGAGGTTTCATCAATCATTATAGCATAATACTTCTCATTTATAATCATCTCCAAGTTTTTTCTCAATACCTCATTAGCCATAATTTCCAAAATTTCATTAACGATATCATGGCTCAGCCATTTCCCTTTCTCTCGATTTAACCACGTCTGTAACTCAGGTACGCGTCGAGCTAGCAATCGTAAAACTCGAAGGAGGTTAGAACGCTCGTCGTTGTTACCGCGAAGAGGTAGACCTTGTTGGGCTAACATTAAAATAGTATGAAAAATCTCTGATAAGGCGGTACGAGAATCAAGCATTTCTCTCTGCTTTGTCGTACTGATTTGTTCAGCAATATTTGTTCGTTTCCTAAAATTATTAATTGCATTCACTGCCTCAGTATGCAAAGAACTAGATTCGTGATTACGATAACGAGTTATGGCATTGGTCCAGCAATTAAATCCACTTGTCACAAATGCCTCTAGTGAAATACTTCCACTTCTACACGTTAAAGAATCTCCTAATAATAAATTCTTCTCTGTAGCTTCAGTACAGATTAAGCACACGACTTTCCTGGATGAACTGAGAGAAATCCAAGGATACTGAGATTTCCACTGCTCCCATGTACTTTTTGAGACGGGCAAATCTTGATCTAAAAAGAGTAATAGCGAGAGAATATAAAATTTAACAAAATAACGAGGCTGGCGTGATTTTCAATGATTTGTAGGAAATCTTACTTGACTGTTTATCTTGAGTGGGGATATTTTCGGAATCACTCTCACATTTGTTGCTGTTATTCAATTTTTGTTTTTTTCTGGGTAGATGTGTGTCAAAAGAGTCTGAATCTTTATAGGTTAAGTCGTCTGTAAGGGGTAGGTTGCGTTGTTGAGGCTCTGCGTCGACTGCCTTGTTTAAGGATGTTCTACACCCTTTCTGCCAAAATTCACGTTTTTTTAATTTTTCTGGCAAACTTATGATGGAATTGACGTGAAAAAATATAACGTTTTTGCGTTTTGTCATTATTTAATGACTGACGAAATTTTAAGGTGGTGCGAACATTTTCCTGCGTTTTCTCTAAACTTTTAAAAAGAATCACAAAACTGTAGAAAAAACGCATGAAAATTATCGCACCACTACGCAACTTCGTGAGCCATTAAAGAATGACAAACCACAAAATCGTTATATTTTTTCACGTCACTCCCATCGATAATTTGCCAGAAAAATGAAAACAACGTCAATTTTGGCTAAAAGGGTGTCGAACATCCTTAATGGTATGAGAAATCTTTTCGTCTTGGTCTAGCAGATGTTATTCAAGGGGAAACATCAGGTAGTCATGAATACACCGACATAACGATTCGGAAGTGCTCGGAAACTCAGCTGTAGCGGTGGGTCTGTGCAACCTACACAATTGTCCACTGCACGAGCGTGAGCAAGCACACACATTCATACACATGCATACGCTGACTCAGTCGATAATAGACTCACGACGGTTACCGAGAGAAATTAACGTTTTATTTACCTCATCGGTCGATAATTGCGATGAAAATTATTTTTCCCTCTCGATTTTTCTGAGGTGTTGAATTCAACACCTGAAAAATTTCAAGTGTTGAGTACTCAACACGTTCAACTATGGTTCCGCCGCCCCTGCTATCTGGGCATTCCAGTATCTAGATCGGCTTCTGGTCGCTTGGCGGCCCTCAGTGCAGTGGGTAAGGGAAAAGCCGCTAGTGGAGCAGTGCTTTCGCTTTTGCGTAAAGCCAACTGCAACTCTCTCACGACCTGTACAGCATTGTTCGACAGTATGGTTTCGTCTACACTCCTGTACGCTTTTTCAGCCTGGGGTCTGCAACACCAACGTCTGTTAGAGAGTACGCAGACTTCCTTCTACAAGAAGTATCTGGGACTCCCAACGTGCACCCCTGGATATGTGATCAGAGCTGAATTGGGTCTGGCCCCATTGGCAATTTCTGCTCAGCGTCAAACTTGGAGGTGGTACTCGCACATCCTGAAACTAGACGACTTCCGCACACCCAAAATTATTATGTCATGACTGAGAAGTCTGGCTGATGCCTTACCCGGGCCCTCCGCACTCAACTGGTGGTCTTTATTCAGCCACTGGCTTACGCAAACTAGTGCTGCGGACCTGGTCGACTCAATAGATCCAAAGGAATGGGACTCTCGAGGACCAGCGGTCTTCATGGACCTTGTGTCCCAGGAGAGAGCTGCAGACCTGGACCTCTGTTTCAAATCAAGTGTGCTCCAGTTGAGGATACCTCGCAGCATGGATGACCTCACCCCGTTTTACCTCCGGAGCAGCATACCTCTCGCAAACAAGAGGATTATAATTGGCCTGAGGCTGGCCACCAGCATATACTGGAGACTTTTCCTGAATGGCAAGAGTTACAAATTTGACCCAAAGTCCAACTGTCCGCATTGTACCTCAGCTGAACTATTGACTGTAGAACATTTTTTAATGAATTGTAATCTGTTCCAGCTACCCAGAGCATCTTTGATGGCCCAGTTGATAAAACTGGGATTCGATGGCGCATCCATAGCCTGTATCCTCAACTCTGACAGTCTGTCAGTTTACAAGGCCATTTTTATCTTCACAGCTGCAGCCTTGAGAATTCTGGAGGCGCTAGATCCAGAGGCAGCTTGCTAGCCTGTGGTCACCGCCAGCTAGTCTGACCCATCCCATTGCCCAGCAGTGCTCGTTCTCCTTCTTCGCACGGCTTTTGCTCAGTCTGATTGTGTTCCATTCTTTTGTCTGCTTTTGTTAAATTATATTCACCGGAGTTTTTATTGTTTTATATTTTTCTTTATTGTATTATAAAAAAAATTTTTCTTTATCATTTTTGACTTGTCGCTGCTCGTTTTTTTAAGGCAAAACTCGCCTGCTGCTTGCTGCTATTGCATTTAATTCCGTTCTAATATATTTTATTTTATTCGATGCTATTATTATGAAGTGATTATTATTATTATATAGCTTGTTGCGCTATTTTGCCTATTGCTTGATCCTGTATAATTAACTACCGCCAACGAGCTTTTTATTTTGACTGTATTTAATTATTATTGTAATGCTACAGTGCTTGTAGCCCCTCCCTTTGCAATAAGGGTGTTGGGATCTCTTACGCAAATAAATAAATCTATCTATCTATCTATCATTTCCTAAGCGCTTTGTTTTGTACCACGAAAAATTTCCAAGTGGACAAATTCCAGGAAATTAATCTTTCTTTTGCCTGCAAATTCCAATTTTTAAAAATGTAAAAAAAGTTTGTGATAATCTGGTTGTCACAGGTTCTAATTATTTTCATTTTAAATTAAAATAATTGATTAATTAAATCCTAAGTCTCGGGGGGAGCTCAAGCTCCCTTCCTTTCGATAGATACCGAGGGAACTATTGAGAAAATTCCAATGAAATGGAATTTTCATTGAGATGTTGAGAATTTGAAGTTAACTCCAGAGCATCTTGGGCAGGTTCAAATAACAGCAACACTTGCACACTTTGTAGATAACAATAATAGATTTATTCAGTGAATAACTTGAGTGAAAAATTAATCAGCAAAGAGTAATAATAACGTTGAAAGTATGAAGCGTCTCAACAGCACATTGTGCACTTGAATAATAATGATAATCATAAACCGTTGACCGCGTCGGAGAATACATTTTTTTTGAACCGCTTACAATCATCAGCGCTCGTAATATTTTTCCCTTCATTATAGATGTTCGGTACCTCATCTATATAAGATGTTATTCTCAACAGGAATTATTATTAATTATTTGGGAATTATGATCGAGGAGAGGAATTGTCGAGGAGAGGATTTAGAGAAGAAGAGGACGGCCCTGAGAAAAATCTCTTGGGGCCAACTGGAACCCGCTGACCACCTAGGGACGGACCTGATTCGCTGACCGAGGAAAGGAGCCAACCTGGAGCGGGGGAGCTCTGACTTCCGACAAGGACAGAAAATCCCGGATTCAAGGAAAATCCTGGACGAATCTGGGGAATCATCCCTATGATGAGGAAGCATCGTGGGAGAAAATCCACTACGATAATAAATTTAGAGAAATTTTTATATTGAGAATTTGAGTCAAAACTAAATTAAATATTATAAGGATTATCCAGTCCAGGTGGCATTTAGTTGAGGATTTGATTTGATTAGTTTGAAGTTATTAGAGAGGGGATAGGCCCTCTGATTGAGTATGATTTTTGGCGAACTGACCGCGTAGCGTCAGTTCTCCCCGAGACATCGTAGAGTATATAGAGTAGCAGTTTTGAGTAGTAGAGAAATCTGCGTAGCAGATATATAGAGTCGAGTAACAGTTTAAAGTCGTAGAGAAATCTGCATAGCAGATAGTTAGAGTTGAGTTGAGTAGAGTAAAGTCGAGTTTTGAATCGACTTGTAGATCTCGACGGTCTGGAGCAGCTAGAGCGGATTCTAGGGCCCTGGACTGGATAAATCGAGATAAGTTGTAGTTTTGAGCATTATTCAAGTTTCAAGGTCCAGGCCGCAGCCTCGAATCTCTTGAGTATAATTTTGAATCTATATTAATTCAATTGAGTGGATTTTGGGAGACCGGAGAGTCTCAGTAAATCATTTTCTATATTGTAGAGACGAAATTCATTTAATTAATTTTTATCTTTTGCACTGGTTGGGATCAGTGGTCCATCCAGATTTATTTCGATGGTGTAGAAATTCTTATAATTCCTTTCGAAATTATTAATTTCAATTTTTGTGAGTATTAAGAATAGGGGAGGGGGGGGACAAAACGGACCAACGGGGCAAAACGGACCGGGGGGCAAAACGGACCCCTGGGGGCAAAATGGACCCCTAAAAAAAAGTTTTTTTTTTCTTTGATGCTTGGGAACAGTGGTGATACCACATTCATCAACGTTATAAATGTCCTTATTAGTTAAATTATCCTCAGCTATAATTGGTGCTATCAAACTCATAAATCTTGCCACAGCCTCTCTATTGAATCCTTTAGCTCTGGCTTGGGAAGTAGGTTGAGGCTTGCGTAGAGATAAGACAGAGTTTCGCTTCATAAACCCTCGACGCCAATCTGCGCCAGCTCTACCATGTGTGAATTGGTGGGGGATGTTATTCTTCTCTGCCAAATCATGTGCGAGTATGCATAAGTCTTTGGATGTTAATCCATGGAGTCTACTCTCCATCTCCAACACATAATGACAGATTTCAACTTCTTGTGTTTTTGAAAAAGTTGGCTTCAAACTTCCTAATCCTAGATATCAAACAAATTAAAAAATTGAAATCAATCCTGCTAGTTATGGAAAAAAAATATGAATGAAGCAGAGAAGTGGACAAGTTGATGTTGCCCATAACTCTTGATATTTGATCATGTTGATAATGAGAAATTTTAGGATAAAATGTCAAAAATTATTTTTTCTGAGTAATTCTCTCAGCTACGAAAACGGTCTTCTCACTTTTTCTCCTAAAATTACTCATTTCTGAGGGAAATGCAAAAACCTAACCCAACATCAGTTTGCTACTGAATCAAATAAATCATTTCTTATCTCAAAAAAATTGGAGAATGATTGTTGAGTGAAATATGGAAAAATGTTGAATGTTACCTTTCTCAACTGCCAATTGAAGATCAGGATTCTTTCTGTAACATTCAACTCGACGTTTGAAGGTTGTGGGGGGTAATCCATATCTTTCTGCAATTTGTTTATACCCTGGTGGGTTTAATGACTCTGATGAACCTTCCACATAATCAATTATGCCTTTGGCCATTGAAACTGCATCCCAGTCCTGTCTATCTGTCGTTCGTTTATAATTTCTGACCATTTTTATTCAATTGAATTAGTCATAGTGCACGTATTCTTTGTTAGTTCTCTGTTGATTATTAATAATGGCTAATGGAGATGAATATGAAGATGAATATGGAGATGAATATTCGAATTCGAAAAATCAGGAGTGCTGCCACCTAGCTGTTCTGAAAGAAATTACCACCCAGGCACATGTACTTTTTTTGTGAGGAGTGCAAAGAATCAGACTAAAACTTTGTTATTTATTACTAACCTCATATTTTATATTTGTTATTATTCATTATTGTTATTAATCATCACTGTTATTATTTATTATTTTTATTAATCATCACTGTTATTATTTATTATTGTTATTCATCATCATTGTTCTTATTCATCATCATTCCATCCAATTTCACCAAGACTTTTGATTAGAACGTGGACATTTTTGACACTGCTGCTACGTTCACCTCGTGTCGAAAAGTGCATTTTCGTTTACTAGTAAACGAAAAAAGGCACAGTTCGCCACTCGCTGAACGTAACATCACTGTCAAAAACTATTGTTCGACACATGTGAGACAGGAATTTTCAGCTCGTGTGATTGGCAGCCCTCGGCTTCGCCTCGGGCCGCCAACTTCACACTCGTGAAAATTCTGTCTCACTCGTATCGAAATATACTATTTCGTATTCATTGGAATGAAGTTATCTTACCATGATGTTGTTCTCAATTTTCACCACCACCTCCTCCTCCATCACTCTCACCCCTCCTATTCAGTGATGAATTTTGGAAAATTTTATTCATGAGAAAAAAAAACTTTTTTTTAGGGGTCCATTTTGCCCCCCGGTCCGTTTTGTCCCCTTGGTCCGTTTTGCCCCCCCCCCACCCCCTACATTTGATCTTTTAAGATATAAATTGTGTCGCGTTGTAATTAATTTCCAAAAATGCCAATCCCGATTAAGGGAGTATCGTCCTCCCTTTCCCTTGTAATAAAGAGTCCGGGTTGGAGATTTGATGAGTCTTTTTTGAGTATTTTTTAGTGTTGGGAGGAAATTTGGGTTTGGCATTTGTCTATTTGGCCAAGGTGTAGAGATAATTAAAATAGACTGGCGCCTTTTGGGTAATATTTCACGTTGGGTTGTTTTAAGAACACTTGAGATAGTTTGTGGCGATAATTAGAGAAAATTAAAGTCATTTTGATGTTTTTGAGTTTGAAGATCGTCACAAGGTATTTTGTATTTTTTCGTGCACTTTGAAATGAAATTGGTTTCATGAAACTCGGATCAATATTTTTTTTATTGAAAAAGTAACTTTTTATAAAGGTAGATTACGCCCCCAAATTTTACACCTCGGGGATGATTTCAATTTCAATGTTTATAACTCTCCCTGAGCTTCCTGTTAAATTTAAAAATATTTGTCCAAACATTTTCCTTATGAGCGCACCTGAAGAAATACCCCGACAGATAGTCAATTTCAGAGGGTAGTTTGACCCCCTAAATCCACGAATGGGCTGATAAAAAAATTTGCGTCACTTAGGTTTGAGTCCTCTATAACATATATATAGTTCAACAAAATCGTCGGGTGGGACGCTCATCTAGTGTTCCTTGTAAGTTGTAGTATTGTTGTTGTTGTATAGCCACATGTATGAAAAAATCGTATAGCAATTTTCTATATGGATTACGTATAGAATTTCTATAGGGTTTTCGTATATGATATTTGGATATTTCTATACGGATATTCGTTATACAAATTATTTCTATACGATTTCTATAGGTTTCATCCTATACGACCCACTGCCACATGTATAGAAACATTTTGTATCGAGTTGCGAAATTTCTCTACGTTTTTCTCTGGAGCGGTTAAACATCTTTCGTATGAAAACAAAAATTTATGTCAAAATTTATGTATAGAAATAATTAGTATAGAAATATCCGAATATCATATACGGAAAAGCTACAGAATTTCTATATTTCTATGCGATTTTTTATACATGTAGTCAAGCTGCGAAGAAGGTCTGAATGGATTGACCTGGATATACGCGAAATAAAAAAAATCTATCCTGGGGTTCATCTTCAATTAGTAATCATTCACATAAATGTCACGAGAGTAATGTCCATTTTTTTCGTGAGTAACAGTAATATTTCTTCAGAAATTTAATATAGTTTCCTTTTGTTGCAGATGAAAGAGGAAACAAAGAGAAGCGATCCCTTTCTTTTCCGAGAAAATCTTACGATGAACAAGTACTACCAGCAAAGGCTATTCTTCGTTGTAGAAAGAGGAAGTACACAAGAAAATGTGGAGAAAGTATACGTCTGTGGAATGGCGAAGCGAGGTTGGATGTACACACAAGTCCTCAAGAATTGTCTTTTCGCAATGAAAGGCCCAAGGGGTAAAAAGAAAAGTTTTCCCTGTTTTTTTCGACGTCATTGGATGGGGGGAGAGAAAATTGGGTAGGCCACACCGTTTTCTTTCTACGACTCGGGGTTAGAAGTCCTCGACATTTCGTTCGCACTCGTGTGCCTTAGTTTATAAGCAAGCGGATTTGGAGTTCAAACGAGAGATAAGAATTGAAGGTACAATTCTACTTGTACTTTACGTTTTTTTTCTATGCTCACTCTCATGAGGGCTTTCGCGGCGGTGTAAGAATAGGGGGAAGAATGAGAATTCGTCGAGTCGATCCCTAATGTTCGTAAAAAAAAGGTGGAGAATGATTTGCAAAGGAGCGAGGGGAGAAACGGGAATGGTTTATTGCCATTTCCGCACACAGAACTTCACCAAACAACACGATGAAACTTTATTCTTTTCTGAAATTGGAGGGGGGACCGGCTCATATGAAAATGTATAAGGAATAAATTTTTTCCACATCTCGTTAACATAACCACATATTTTCTCTTTTATTCCTTCCTGGTAATTTTGAGGGTGGAATTCGATAAACGTAACAAAAATACTAGAGGAAAGTGTTATTGGACTGCGTTGTATGTAGGCATTTCATCTTCTTCATTTGCATTTTAATATGTAACATTTCTTCTCATATTACAGGGCTACGTAAAAGTTACAAGTAAAATGGAAAGAGATTAATGTAATTCATTTTTTGATAGTGAAAAAATTATATTTGTTGAGTCAAGAAGATAAAAATTCATGACCGTACTGTTGAATTGATCCATTTTGATTCTTAGAATCGGACAAATCATCTAATGAATAAATGGATGAACGAAATATCTTTTTCCCGTAAATTTTTCAATTAAATTCAAGGGTGTGATAAGTCTCAGAGGGCGGTGTAGAGGGTGAGAGAGCACATACAAACAATACGCGTGAGAGTATACGGCCATAAGACTTCTGTCAAGAAGACCCTCTCGACGCTAGTGGAATGACAGTTAATGCCTTCTCACTTTACACTTGGTTAAGTAGTAGATAGGTACGCACAGAGGAGGGTCGTACGCCCAAGCAGTACAGTGGCAAAGGAGTCTGTCTCCTCTGCGGTCGACCAAGTGCCCTCTCCCCTTTCACTCCTACCCCCTGTAAACCCCATAAATAATTCCTGCGGTTTTGCTTACTCCCTGCAGGCTGCCTCGGATCTTAGACGATTCCTTCTCACCCGATTTCATTAGGTATCCTTGAAATACCATGATCTCCCCACATCGAGAAATACAATCAATTGTGACTTGAATTTGTTTTCAAATGCATTTCATGTCACAATTGAAAAACTTACCCTTGTTGAAATTGAATATCGTGTAGACCTTGTGGCGGTATTAGCGCGCAACGTTCAATGTTATCGAGGTAAATAGTTTGGATCACTGTCGCAGAATTTTGTTCAAGCTCTACTAGGGTATCACCGGGAAATATAAAGAAAAAAATTCTTCGAACTCCACGAAGAAAAGAATCTAAGTTCTGGAAACCAGTTACTACAGGCATTTTTCTGACATTTAGAAATTTTTTTACGAATTTTGAGGAAAAAAGTGTATAAAAGTTATCATAAAAATTGTGATAAATTTCAGGTCATTTTTTCAATGGGAAGATAAGCAAATAGTCATAATATTTCTATTCACGGGATATTTCATTGTACTCCGAGTTTTTCTAGAATTGAAACTTTCTTTGCAAACCCCATAAATAATTCCTGCGGTTGTGCTTACTCCGTGCAAGCTGCTTCCCATCTTGGACGATACCTTCTCACCCGACTTCATCAGGCACCCTTGAAACACCATGATCTCCTCACATCGAGAAATAAAATCAATTGTTAATCGAATTCGTTTTTACATGCATTGCAAGTCAATTAAAAAAACTTACCCTACGCTCACAACTTACTTACGTTATTGAAATTGAATATTGTGTAGACCTTGTGGCGATATTCGCGCGCAACGTTCAATGTTATAGCCATAAATAGTTTGGCTCAATGTCGGAGAATTTTGTTCAAGAATTGTTCAAGAAATTTTGTTCTCTACGCTCGTTCCGATGTCGTGAACTATCATATTTTAATCATTTTGACAGTCCCAAGAGTCTATCAAGAGTGAAATACGATTGAAGTTATTATTTTAGTTAATGAGGAAAGTTATAGACACCAATGGACAGTAATTTATTGAAGAATAAGAGAGAAAAATCCCAACCACACCAACTGGTTCTCCGACAGAGTGAATTCTCAAGCTGCAAGTTAAGAAACGCATAATTTTTAAATGTTGATATCTTCGTTATAATATTACAGTAAAGTGGGATTAAAAATGCTTTGACTGAGGTTTCGGATGGTTAAAAAAACAATAAAAATGCATAAATTACAATAATATCTTAATATTTTACAGAAACATCGGCAATTAAAAGAATAAGTACAATGGAAATGGCATTGATCCTATGCGCGTTTTGCAACCAATTGTCAACTGGTACCGGACTAAACGGATGAAAAAATTATTTAAAAGGTTGGACTGTCCAATTATAATATAATTTTGTGCCTCGAGGTATTTCTTAATGTTGTTCTATCCCAAAATAAGATACTCACGTTTTTATTAGCTGCATATAACTAATAACCTTTCCATATCACTCAAATCACGGCACGAGAATAGGGACATGTGTCAAACGTGCATGGGGACAAGTGAGCGAGCCAAGGGACAGGGGACTTTCCACATTTATGGACGATTATTTATTAAAAAATAGTAGTTATCCTAATTAGTAGGAGTGAATTCTAATTCTGAAGGTTTACCCTCTGATGTCTAATTGAAAGCATCACATCTTCACACTCATTTTGATAGAAATATTGGACTAGTGGTGTGTTCACCTTAGTTAGGCGAGCGTAGGGTCATTTACCTTAGAGTATCAACGGGAAATACAGAGAAAAAAATTCTTCGAACTTCAAAAAGAGAAGAATCTAAGTTCCGGAAACCATAGTTTCCACTGGCATTTTTCTGAAATAGAGAAAATTTTTTAAGGAGTTCTAGAAAAAAATAGTATAAAAGTAATCATGAAAATTCTACTAAATTCGAGATCATTTTTGCAATGGGAAGATAAGTAATTAGAATGTTTCTATTCATGGGGTATTTCATTGTACTCCGATTTTTTTCAGAGTTGAAACTTTCTGAAACTTAGGAAATAAACCTCCAAACGGAGTTGTTTTCAAGAGCATCTTTTTAAATTTACACCAAAAATTACTGACAATGTGCATAATTATGAACTGAGCCTAATACACACAGAAAAACCTAAACGTAAATTACGTTTCACTAAACGTAAATTACGTTTTGATAAACGTAATTTACGCTTAACGTCAATGTGATGTCTGGTGGCTTTTTTCCGTCATGAAAACAGGGATAGCCATATTCGTAATATTTTATTACTATTACTTTTGAGCCCTTAAATTGAAAAAACATCAACTTTGTAATTTTTGGGTAAATAAATATCATCAATTCAAATATTCAAATTTTAAGTATTTCATCAATCACTAATTTTAGGTAGGACGATTGCCGATTACTTGGGTAATCGACAATTTAGGTAAGAAGATTGACGATTACTTGTGTAATCGAAAATCCCCCTTTCTAAAATTTGAATTATTCACTTAGTAAAAAATTTACAGTTGCATATTAACAAATTTCAAATATTGAATTATTCGTAAAAATCAGATTATTAATATTATAATATTGGAAAAATTGAATCAACATATTTTAAACCTTCAATAATGTAAGGGCAAATTTGGGTAATATTACTGAAATCTAATATTGATGGGGATCCCTGCATGAAAATCGGAATTTAGGCTTTAAAGAAACGTATTTTACGGTCGAAATAAAAACGTAAATTACGCCTAAACAAAGTGTATTTTACGTTCATCACAACGTAAATTACGACTAAACGAAGCGTATTTTACGTTTATCAAAACGTAAATTACGCCTAAACAAACCGTATTTTACGTTTAGCAAAACGTAATTTACGTTTCGCAAAACGTAAATTATACCTACATTGGTAAAAAAAAATTAAATTTCATGGACAGTTGACAACCAATTCTCAGGACAGTGACACTGAATGCGATTTAGAGGAAAAAAATTATGAAATTTTAGGTTTCACTGAAAATTCAGTAAAATTCCAGAATTTTAAGGGGCATAAAGACAAGGATTCCTTAATTTATTTGAAGCTTCAATCTAATAAGAATATTCTATGTTAAAGGGAGACTACTATGAATGTTAAAAGTTACGGACTATTGGAATGAGATTTCTCATACATTGAAGATCGATAATGCATGTCTAAAAACGAATAATTAGTGCAACAAACGACTTGTTTATTGTTCGTTTCCCGCGCAAACGCTTAAATTGTGGAAAATAGTCTAGGGCCTCCACTGTTTGAGCTACGGAGGTTTCTTTTTTCCCAAAATTTTTGAAAAAATATGTACAATAATAACTACGAATTATTTTTTTGAAATTCAACCCCTACACGGCTAATTTCATCATCAGTGAAGTGAATCAGTGAAATCAGGAAAAAAGCTACAGCCAAGTACTGACAAGTGGAAGCTGGAACTCAAAAATACAAATAAAGAAATCAAATAGACAATGAAAATTATGAAAATAACAAAATCGAGTTGATAAAAATTCCGAGTCAACCCACTCGGCATGTGATTCGAGTGAAGATGAATCACGCCAAGTAGGTTGTCTCGGAATTTTAATCAACTCGATTTTGTTATTTTCATAATTTTCATTGTCTATTTGATTTCTTTATTTGTATTTTTGAGTTCCAGCTTCCACTTGTCAGTACTTGGC
>NW_021680350.1:593933-605829 GCF_001412515.2 Diachasma alloeum
CCAAGTACTGACAAGTGGAAGCTGGAACTCAAAAATACAAATAAAGAAATCAAATAGACAATGAAAATTATGAAAATAACAAAATCGAGTTGATTAAAATTCCGAGACAACCTACTTGGCGTGATTCATCTTCACTCGAATCACATGCCGAGTGGGTTGACTCGGAATTTTTATCAACTCGATTTTGTTATTTTCATAATTTTCATTGTCTATTTGATTTCTTTATTTGTATTTTTGAGTTCCAGCTTCCACTTGTCAGTACTTGGTAGTCGCTTTTTTCCTGATTTCACCATTTTTTGTTTATAAAACAATTCCCGTTCTTGGCGATTTGTTTTTTAACAAAAAAGTTTTTTTTTGTTTTTTTGAGCAGATTTGACACATTTTTTGTGAAGACATCCTCCCGACTCCAGAATTACTGTCAATCAAGCCATGGTTGGAATTTTTTTCAGGAATGTTTTGGCAACAAAAAATGGTTTTTATTTTTGTGGGAAGATTTTGAACATTTCGATAGACACTTTGTACATTTCCGTAAACCGAAGAATAATTTTTAACATACCATAAATTAACAGTTTTTTGGAATTGAAAGAAACTATTTTTTTTCCACTCATTGTTCTCATTTTTATTCATATATTATATTTATAATACAACTTGTGCCAAATTTAACAACTCCCACTCACGATCGGGGATATTTCCTGTCAGAAATTCCTATTTTTCGTTTTTTTTTGCACCTGCAATATTATTGAAGAATCATTTCTAGTTTGAAGGTTAGATTGTTGTTTTCATACAAATTAATTCACCAATGAGGATTGAAATTAATTAAACTCATGGGCCCGACGAATGTATTTACAATTTTTCACTGCTATTGTCCATCAGTTTTTGAAGAAACTGTTCTTAGTTCACTGTTTAGTTCATCCACCGACAGTAATTCCGTGTAATTCACAAACTCCAGTGTTTATGCCGAGTATAGGGCGGGCTCGATCAGCCAATCGCTTTTGAATTCGAGCCTGACGTCATCCAATACAGCTGACTCCCGAAATCGATGCTACCAACTTAGCCGCTAAAATCTCCGCTTAACGGATCGGGAGAAATGAATTGAAGAAAATCCAAGGGAATGGATTATTGAAAATTAGTTGTCTACAACTATCATCGATTGTGGGTGTCGGAAAAAATTATTATAATGAGGGAGGTAATCGAGGAAACTATTTCTCAACTCCAGAATATCCTCATGTGAGACATATACGAGAAAAATAATAATTAAAATTTTTTATGGGTGGAAGGGAAAGTTGACTCGCGTATATTATGGTAGTAGCGTTCCCGTTCATGGCGATCGGGACGCTACCGCGTCCCTTGATATCGCGCATGGAGACATCGTCATGCAGGCAACGACGCTGACCTTCAGGATCTTCATTTGTTCCGACGGTCTCAAGCTATTTGACAACGGATTTTTACCGGATCGAGTTCGTTTCGCTCATCCCACGATCTACCTGCTTCGCAGATTTCTAAAAGTTCACATGCATCTGTCACGACATGCCGACACCGCATCGTCTACGATCAGCAAAAGCTAACGACCGATCGTTCAACATATTCTGCATATGTCCTCATCGGCTCCATCATGCTCATCGCCATCGAATGCTGTTCACCGTCCGCTACGCATGTGGAAATCTGGTTTCCTCTGTCTCTCGCCCATCACTCAACGTATTTCGCCCCGATATACCTGGCTCCAGTTTCGACGGCTTCGCCACACGTCAATGCAGAGCTCTAGCTCTATCGCTTCGCCACGATCAGGTTCAGGCACGAACGGCACGCGCTTCCGATTCGCCACGACCAACGTCAGACTCGTACAGCACTAGCTCCGTCACAGACTACAAGGTTCGCATCATCGCTCATTCTCGCCTTTATCTCGACACGCATTGATAACGACACCCGGGAACGGCCCATCATCGTCTTCGATATCGACACGACTCCGACCAGACTCTGACAGCTTCATCTTCGACGGCCAGCCTCGCCACTTGGTCCAACGCTTCCGAGACGCCCACGCTTCCGAGATGACGTCCAGTTGATTATCATTTCTACGGCATCGTTTTATCTGCTTTGTGTTATCGTCGAACAATTTTAGCACTTCTCAACAATCAATATTATTTATTTTCTCTTCGTTTCCTTTTGATTGATTTGTTTCCGTTTTCTGCTCCGCAGAAGGGGAGTACTTGTGGTGTGAGCCACAAACGAATTATTATTTCAAAATTAGTTAACGCGTCTCGAATATTCTCTACCATCATATTCGAGACGAGCATCATTCTGTCCTTGTCCCTCACGAGATTTTTGAACAGTTCTCGAACCTTTCATAACAGAAGATATTTAAACTCGCACGCTCCCCGACGAAGGGTCAGTCAGTCAGTCATCTCAGTTGAATTCAGTTCGACTTATTTATTCGATGTAAACACATCTCTGCGATAAATACAACGCCTTTACATTCCACAATCACGAGTTATTATTGTGTCTCTATACACCTAACCGCCACAAAGAAACCTCTGTAGCTCAAAAATTGAAGGCCCTGGACTATTTTCAACATTTTAAGTATCAACGGGGCAAACGAACAATAAACAATTAATTTTTTGCACTAATTATTCGTTTTTAGACATGTATAATCGATCTGCAATACATGAGAAATCCCACTCTAATATCTCACGACTTTTAAATATCATAGTAGTCTCCCCTTAAATTGCATCGAATTTCCAATTTTTTCCCCTCTAAATCGCATTCAGTGTCACTATCCTGAAAATTCAAGAATATATTTATCACAATTTTCTGGTTTTCTATTCATTTTCAGGGAAAAATGGAATGGGAATTTACAGTTCTGTTTTATTTTTCCACGAGATTCTGAATTTTCAATCACAAGATTTCCTGAAATTTCGGTGAAATTGAAACACAATAAAAATTTCCAGAATTCGGCACGGAAAATTCAGTGAAAAATTTTTAACAGCGTAAACAAAGCGCCTTTTACGCTTATCAAAACGTAAATTACGTTTATAATTTAAGGCAACTTTGAGCGTAATTTACGAATACGAGATCGTAAATTACGTCTATATGATCGTAATTTACGAAGATTTTGAGCGTAATTTACGCTTCAACTTCAAGCGTAAAATACGACTTCTTAAACGTAATTTACGTTTAGGTTTTTCTGTGTGTAAATTGTTTTTAAAAACAATGAAAAAATAGGCTACACAGAGACAATAGAAAATGAAAAATTACAATGTGAATATTGTAATCCAGGAACACCGATACAACTTTAAATTTTTATCCATGTCAAATTAAATTTTACTTTTATTCTGCCACTTTCTACTATACCGACTCGTGATTTTTACTGTGTTCAAGAGTAAATTTTGAGTGTGGCGAGTATGATCCACGATTACTATATTTATAAAGTAAAAAATAATTTTATATTTTTTCCATGTAGTGACTATTACCAAACGAATGGTGCACGTTGAGAAAAGGTGTTTTTTAAATCTATCCATCTTGTTATGAATTTGAATTTCAGAAATTTTTTGTCTCTGTGACGAATCCTTGATAATTTAGTATATTTCAAATCTCTATATTGAACTTAGAATGAATCCACCTCAGAAAAATGGAATTCCAAAACAGAAATATATTTTCATTACTCTTTAGATCAAATGTTTGAAACGATAACTCCACTAGCAAAAAAAATTCAATCAAGTAAATTGTTCCGCCTACCGACAATATTTTTCCCAGTATCGTTCACAGAGAGGTTGATGGAAAATGTCGAGGCGACATCTGCACGGGCGGTACGTTAGTGCATCAAAAATCGCACGCGCTCCGCGATTATAATTGATGGGGCGTTTGATAATTAATAGGACGGGAGACGCGGTTCGCGCCCACCCGAGCGGTGGGAATGGTTAGTGAGCCATGGGGATGAGAACCAGTGGACCGAGGTTCGTGGTTCGACCTGTAGAGGGAAAGGGGCACCCCTACCGATTTAAAACTGCCAACGGGGAACGCGAGCAAGGGAGAAAGATACATACGCCTATGCAGTGAGTACGAGGTACATGGTAAGCGTTGGCTAATTGATACGTGCCCATTAATTATTACGTCATTTCCGGTGAGCCGTGTTGCGGCACCAGCACGTGCCCCTGACAAGAGCTTATACGCTCTCGGTTTTACCGCTCTTCCATAGGTATACGTGTTAAAAGGTATATAAATATGGGCAACGAGAAATGAAAGGGTGGATTGTGGAGAACAAAAAATGAAAAAATCTTTCCTAAATTGTGGGTCCGTCAAGGACTCTTATCCATGTGACCTAATTATTCGGGTCAAGTCGTAACTCATCGCAAACAGCCGAAATATACCATTTTTGCTCGACTTACGAGCAGTTACTAGCTCGACATCGTCCGTCGTGGATATAACAAGTCACTCATCGCCTCCCGTAGTATGGTTACTCATCGTCCTTCTTGGACACAATAAGTACATTCTTCGATACTCAACGCGAGAATGAATTCACCAACCGTTTCGTGGGTTATCCAACGGTATTTTAGTCAGTGATTCAACGAATGTTGGGAGTTAATTATCGACATCAAATGTACTTCAACGTTTTCGCCGGTACATCAACGTGTATTTTGTCTCGTAGCTCAACAATAATAATTCAATTCCTTCAATGTAAATCATCGAGTCAGTTATCATTTGTATAGTAAATTCAACATGTTATTTATGTAGTAAAATGAACGGAAATTTATTGGTGATTTAGTAAGCACTATCAGTGAAAATTAACCGTGAAACACATCAGACTTGTTATGAACGCTATGAGACAATTATCAATTATTTGTGTTGTAATTGGAACTCAACTATTGAGTCATTCGTAAATATTCGCGCACAATTGTTTTTAGAGAATAAATAGAGTCAGCTCACGCCTAATTCTCTGTGTACTTATCTTGCAAACAAGTTCAAACCTACACTTCCCTCCTACTGGACCATCCTGGGAATCCACGAACCTTACCAGATTTTTAACACATACATTACAACCAATCAAGAGTAAAAATTCGGCAAAATTTCTTTTAAGGATATCCAAGTAGTTCAGATAATTTTTTCTGCGGGAAATCCTCTTCAGGGTTTATAGAATAGACCAAGCGTATTTTTTAGGGGCAATATTCACTTTAGTTTTCGAACATTTTTTCGAGAAAATGATTTTAAAAAAAATAGATTCAACAGATTGTGTCCATAGGAGCTGTGTACTCCCACCTTCAATCCAATAGTTCATAGTCTTGAAGCGTTTTCTCGAACACATAATCGTTTTTGTTCATTATACTCATTATACTACACCATTAGAAAATTACTCCAGAAATTTCAAGTGAAACAGCTTGATATTTTTACCAACGATTAAGTTACATGACATTCCTGTATATTTCTTCGATAACGAATCAGTTAATTTCTTGAATATTCCAGTAATTGTCGATTTCCAAAATACGATTGTTCTATTTAACAGATTGTGTCCATAAGAGCTGCGTACTCCCACCTTCAATCCAACAGTTCATAGTCTTAAAGCATTTTCTCGTACACATAACTGTATATGATTTTATTCAGTATACTCTCTAACCGGTAGAAAATTACTTCTGAAATTTCAAGTGAAACAGCTCGATATTTGTACCAACGATAAAGTTACATGACATTCCTATATGTTCCTTCAGTAACGAATCAGTTAATTTCTTGAATATTCAAGTAATTCTTGATTTCTAAGTCCATAACGCCCTGAAAAACATTGAGATTTTGAAAGTTCAGGCAACAACTTTTCTGAATTCTCAATCTTTGAAAATTGAATTATATGTGATGTTTAATTTTCGAGATGAGTTTGGAAATTCAAGCTTTCATAGGAAAATCAAAGATTGTTTAACATGAAAACCCCAATTTTCTTAAATTTTCAAGATGCATGAGAAATTTTATGACTTTTTTCATTTAAAATTGAATTGAAACTCACAATATCGTAAATTCAAATGACACTGTCACTGAAATATCAAGGAATTTTGATTGGTGTCGTTTTTTTGGCGACATTAAAAAACATAAGTTTCCGGACAAATAATTGCAAACAATCAAATTAAAAGCTTCTTGATTTTTGGCCGTCATACGACGGCCATATTGGATGGTTTTAATCCGTGCGTTCCTGACATCTGGCGGCGGTCCGCTCAAGTGGCTACTCGGACAGAATTTACGAAGTTATATATGTGGTGCCGTATGAGAGGTTAGACCATCGAGAGTCAAGGTTGAAATTGAATAAAATATTGTTTGCAATATTCATTGAAGAAATTCCCAAAAAATGTATTTAACAATGAAAAATCCGAAAAAGTATGGGGATGACAAAATTTCCAACATAACTAAAATCTTGCTTGAAAAAAAATTGCTTATTTGAACGAAGTACTGGGACATCCTTAAATGACGAGGTGAAAAAAACCTGGAAATTGAATGTACTATCAAGTATTTTTTATGGTCGCAGTAAAACTTTTGACTACGAGCAATAGACTAGCGCAAAAGACATGTTAATCCGAAGAATAAAATAGTAAATGATTAATCCGATAGTCAGAGGTAAACTCGACCTCACAAAATAAAAACGCAAGTCGAATATTTCTGACATGATTAATCGGAATATCCGTCTAAGTTGAAATATTATTCCAACCATAGCAATGCAATCATTTATCTTAATTATTCATCTTAATCGATGTTGGTAATCCAATCTGATCTATCATGAATCATCTATTGTAATTTCAGCTAAACAAAATTATTATGAGTTTATAAATATGCTCTTATTCTATAATTTCCTTACTTCACTCGTCCAATGTCTCCATCCGAATTTCTGATAAGTAGACTGACACTGATGCACAAAAACTGGTTAAAAGTCTTTATGCTGATCATCACCAATATTTTCCAAATTGCGATAATCGGTTCATTTTTTCAATTTGATTGCAAGTCAGGCTGTTTATGCTCCTACAATATGATGAAAAATGTAAGACAAACAGGGATTTTCGGGTAATCATTTCATACCGTCGAACGGACTGAAACCGTCGAACTTACTATTACGAATCTGTTGTTGTATGAAATAAGTTACTGCTACAGAACAGATGTTAGTGATACCGCGAGGTACTTTACGAGACAAAGCTCCGGAGAGATGATTTCGGTCTCAATGAACATGGAAATCTTTGCTCTTATCTCAGTCTCGAAATACGCAGTACTCCTCTCGTGATGACTCCGAGTCAATTTATCTCATCTCAGTCTCAAGTTGTTCGTGTTTTTTAATGTAAAATCTCGGTTTTTGTCTCGGTTTGTCTCGTCTTGACTTTCTACATACACTGAGAAAAAAAAATTCTAATATCTGAAATATATTTTATTGAGAGAAGTAAATTATTTTCAATGGTTTAATCTCAAAATGTGTGCACTTCACGAAACTCGAATAAATTTTCATTCATCACTATCGTTCCGCGTTACGTCAGGAATATTGTACATATTGCAATATTGGAAGTGCATAACGAAAAAATCATGAAAACAATAAAGACTAGAAGATGGACGATTCTTCTACGCTATTTAAGTAAGTTCATTTGCTACAAAATCATACTTGAGTATAAGAATATTTTAAAGCATGAGGCCTTTCTCGGGTCATGTGAGTTGAGATGCCTGAGAGAATTAAGAAAATTGAAGAAACTTTACTTGTCTCAAGAAAATATGTTTCAGATATTAGAATTTTTTTTTCCCAGTGTATAAAAAAAGCGAAAAACTGGAAATTGAGATAAAATTAATTGACTCGGAGTCATAACGAGAGGAGTCAGTATCGCATATTTCAACAAGACTGAGACCAGACCAAAAATTTCCGTCTCCACTGAGACCGAGACAATCCCTTCAAAGTATTGTCTCCTGGTGTCTCGTGAAATGTCTTGCGGCATTACTAACACAGATGTAGATATAAAAGAGGAATTCACCATTATTGATTCGTTCAGTAAATAAGAGTACAATCTTTGCATAACTCAAATGAGTAGCTCTAACCAAGCAATTCACTAACGCCGGCTCTGCACAAAAAAGATGATCATGAATTCCAAATGAAAGCAATACGTTGAATGCATTCAAGGTGCTTAGAGGCCATCGAGAAGCGATCCATTAGACTACCTCGTAATTTACATTTGAATTTACATTCTCGTATACACCTTGAATGCAATATAGAGGTAAGTGGTATCCCGGACTCACACACGTAGCACATAGTTTCTCTAGTAGGTTGGGGTGGTGAGCAGAGGGAGGAATGTCGAGGGGTGGATGGAGGTCCTCTCGCCAAGGTGCAGAGACAGCTAGCATCCTCTAATCAAGCGACCGTCCATCTGCATACGAATGTAACGTCCTGAGAGATAGTCTCGATTGAAACTGTGAGTCGAAATGGTATGGCGCGACTTACCGTCGATGAGAGCTTAAGCGTATTTCCCTGACCGCCCCTTTTGACGATTCTGTCTACGTACCATCATGGCGGACGTACTCATGCAACTACCTCTGGATCGTTTGTTCACTCGTTGAATTCGGTGTGGAAGTAAAGAAGGAGACCGAGGGTTAAAGGATATCATATTTGGAAATCGTTTTCGAAGATTCAATTTTTCATGCCCCACCTCAAATCGTATTATAGCTGCCATAGTTACGGCCGAGGAGTCAAGATGATATGGTTGATGCGTCATCGTTATTAGTAATTAAACATCGATTATGAATCTTTATATGGGAGAGTGCGCATTGATCAACAAGAAGTGTTCTGAAATCAACAGTGCAAAAAGAAGAATGACGACGATGACATGAAATAGTACATTTCGTCATAACGCCGAAAAAAACTGTTCTGGTGCCTATGAGTTTGCAGCCCGAGCTGAAGTCCAGGGTTGCAATCATATGAGGTAGAATAGTCTTTATGTCACACGGCGATAAAAGTATTATCTGACTCATGTGATTATAATCCTCGTATTCAGCTCGGATTATAAGGTTACATTCCTCAGATAATGCTCCGAGAAAATTATTGAATTTATTGGTTGTTGAAATTCACCAACTAGTTGTTGAAAAAACGAATTACCAACCAGTTGTTGAATTTCAACGGCTAGTTGGTGGAATTTAACAACTATTTAATTAAAATGCAGAAAAAGATTTTTCAATTTTATTCGACAACCATTTGTTAAATTTTCAATAAACCTTCGTCGATCTGTTAGATGGATGAAATTCAACAGGGAATCGTAGATTATTGCAAAAATATCTTCTAGGGGAGACATTGATCGATTGAAGATATAAATGATTGCGGGATTGTTTCCAAATGTATATATGCCCTCACCTTCTAGTTTGGTATTCAAAATTGATTGAATGAAATTGAAAAATCATTTCTGGATTCTGATTAATTAGTTGTTAAATTTCACCAACTAGTTGGTGAAATTCACCAAATAATTTTCTCCGTGTACTTTTATCGCCTAATGACATAATATACTATTTTATGAATGACAACATTTTATTACAGTTCTTTCTTCACTGGTACATTTTTTCGGATTGAGTTCACCAATATGACCAAAACAAACAGAGAAATGATGTTTAATGTAATGCATTCCCAGGGAGAATTTATGTGATAAACTCAGCAATACTATACTATCGCATTACCTATCCATCAATAAATTGGCATTGGTGAATGAGTATCCAACTTCACGAATTGTCAATGAATCCACGAATCCGATGTGATTAAATATATATTGGATTCTTAACCAAGACTACGAGTCTGAGATAGTCGTGGAAAAACAAAGGAGCTTATGAGGTTTACTCCTTCATTTCATTTTCCGCATATCAGACGGGAATTTTCTCATGTATCTGTCTCCTCTTTCCCTCCAATTTTTTTCCTCTCTAATTTCTCCCATTTCGTCCCTCCCATATACGTTCTTTCTCCTCGAGCCCACCGGAGCGCAGGATCGAATCAAAATCTCGTCTCGTATTTCACAGCAACGATTCCTAATTAATTTTTCTTCCCACCCTTTTTTCCATCAATTCTGCTCCCTCTCCCTCCCACTTTTGTGCGCTCATTCTCATCGTTGTTGATTGTTCTTGCATACGTATAACCCCTCGAATACAAGGCGCAATGTGTACAAACTCTGCCTGCTCATTTGCAACGGTGAACACGTACACTGGTACTAAGGAAAGCCCATTCTTTTTCTTTTACGAAGGCACCCGGTGAGGTAAGTGACAGGCGAAGAGAGTGAAGGGGAAAGGATAGGGGGTCCGATGCATCGTAACATCCATAGCAAAGAACCCGGTCGAAGGAGGCGTGCAGGCCGTTAAGCGCGCCATTTTACGGCGACTTCCCCTTAACTTCCCCGACACTTCATTTCTTTGAGAAAACCAATCTCTTCTATACTTACCGGATAATGATTTCCTCGGTATTGCAACTTGCGTTGTAAATTACGAATCCACGAGATGTGAAAAAATGGAGGAGGCAATCAGTAGATAATGAGTAGATGGGGTGAAATAATTGAAATATGATCACGTACATTTGATATTTTATGAACATCTTTTTCTTCGTCATGACTTACGGGAATGGTGATTGTGAGCATTTAATCCTGTCCCGTTGAAAGTTTAATGAATTTTCCGGGGGTGCACGACTTATCCCCAAAAGAGAAAAATTGAGGGGGAGAGGATGATTCTTGACCACTGCTTTTACTCACGTAAACCATTATTATTGTCGGCAGTTTATCATTGGTCTCTGTGGATACGCAAGTCGTTGCTTGAAACAGCATTATAGCGGTGGCGGAGTACTTGCCAGGAAGGAGGAAGATCGTAAACCGTACACTCCTCAACCCAGTATTTTCCACCACCTCTCTTCCCTGCTTCATTCTGTGTTTCTTCCCTCTCCGCTAGCGAAAGCGGCGAAGAGGCTGCTAAAGGCGTAGAATATTAAGCGGTGAAGTAAACACGCATCCCGGTTTAGACGTGGCAATAAAGTGCCCCAACGGCAATAAAAGTAGCCGTGAAATTTATCACCGTTATTCGTCTAATAACCAAGACCTTTTACGGGTGCGATCCCTAGCGTTGATAACTTCATTCGTATCTCTTGCGATTCCCACTGGTGGCGTTCTCATCATTCTCATTTACACGGTTCCGTTCATCTTTTAGTTGGACTATTAAGTGTTTGATCTTTGCATGAATTCATGTAATAAATTGTAATCGATCTGAAACGTTAGATGTAGAGACATGTTCCAGTATTAGGAATAAATCTCACAGTGAAGGGAAAAGGTTAACGAAAATGATCCTACCGATCTAGAAACAGATACTATACATTTGTTTTCATTCAGTTTGTCTCACACATTGGGCCAGTATTGGGAGCTGAATTGCCGAGTGTTAGATGTCGATCTTTGATGAGTCTTGCCCGAGACTCGGCTAGACATCGGTTTTACAACGTACGTTGAGCTGATATTGGTTGCCAAGGGTCGATCGACGATGGCAACCGAGACCTACCCAACACTTATTTTAAATAATTGGAGAAAATAATTAATACAACGCTTTTACATTTTTCGGTTCATTCTTCCTAACGAAGCTGATGACTGTTGATAATACCGACGTCGGTGGCGATAAAACAGAAGTCGCGACTCTAGTGTGCGAAGGGTTGCAAGTTCGATCCCAAGTGGAACCGAATTTTTTAACGGGAAGCTCCGGCGAGTGGAAGGTTGCTAGAGTGCTGAATGGGACCCAAATAGTATATTGTGTCATTAGGACCGTAGACGGAGGTTTGCGATGAGTGCTGCTAACTCACACGAATCGCAAACCGACGTCACGGTCCGTATGACACATACTATTTTTTGTCATGAAGGCCCGTTGAAGGTGAGGGGGAGGGGAAGGGGAGGGGGCGCAGAAGCGGGGC
>NW_021680350.1:606278-614329 GCF_001412515.2 Diachasma alloeum
ATTCCAGGCTTCTTCGTTTGATCCTGGGGAATACCGTTTGGTCTTTTCAGCATGTTAAAGTATCCCAACATCACTGTCTCGTTAATTGTTTTCATTTTTTTCTCCTGGAGAAAATTCTTAAAATTACGATAGGCTCGATCGTAAACGGGTCTGGATTTTTCAGGAATAAATGTAGACGTAGCCTCTTTAGCGTTGTCGAGAACATCCTGAGCGATAAAATCTTCATCTTCGAAGTCCTCCTGGTTTTCTCCATCTTCTGAGATATTTTGATAATTTAGAGAGCTCACATTTGCTGATGCGTTAGATGATGAGGTTTGGACATTGGATGTTTTATCAAAAAGATCGGGAGACACGATTTCTGCATCGCTCTCATCACTATCAGGAACAAAATTGTCCATTTTGTGATCTCACAAATCAGTAAAAAAATCTCACAAATTAGCTGCACTCGTAACGGTATGACAATATAACCCTCAAGTTACGACTGACTCCCTAGCAACGGAATAACAACTCCTGATGTCATCGGCAATGACGGTGGCGCATCGTATTAGTGGTGAACGATCCGCCGAGTTTTCAAGCAAGTGACAGCGATAACCGCACACTTCATGTTGTATTCCTACGAAGGTTTTGTGGGTTGCCCATCTAGAAATTGTATGTTTTTATTGTCCTAGGGCTGCTAACTCGAGTTAACTATACCTGTGCTTCGTTTAACAGACCTGGTCTGTTAAACGCCATTTAGCTTCCCTCAAGACAGCTATAGTAGGCGCTACCTAACGGGCCTGAATGACGAAAAAGGAATATTTAACCCCTCGCACTAGAAACAGTAACACCGATTTTTTTTACTGTGTAGAGTATTGAATAAATATGATCTCAGATTTAGGGAATGGAAATAAGAAAAGAATATAGTATACACTGATAGAAAAGGTGGAACGATTCAATTGCACCAAACGAGACTTCTTAACTATTACCGCGATTCTTTCATAGTTAATGAATCGTGATAATAGTTCAAAAGCCTCGTTTGGTTCGACTAAACCGTTCTATCAGTGTACGTAGAAGACATGAAATAGCCATCTCTCATTCGAGTAAACAATATACGTCAGTCAAGTATATTTTGTTCTGGATTGCGGCTTATGCATATACTTGATTCTGGTATAAAATATACTCAGTTCAGGTATTTTTCATCCATGAAAGGAACCAAACACTGTTACAAATTTTCGTCTGAATTTTCCGGGCCAAATTCCGAAAATTTTTATCGTGGTACACAATCGTGTTCAATTTCCACTGAGATTTCAGGAAATCTTGTCATTGAAAAATCAAATATTCCATTGATTTTCTGTTTAAACGATCTGGAAATCAATAAAATAATTGATTTTTCAGTTCAATTATTCTACCAAATTTCATAAAAAACAAGAAAATTCAGGTAAAAATTGAAAATTCATGTCGTTTTGTTTCTGAATATTTATGTTCCACTGAAACTTCAATCAAGTTGAGAAACTTCCATCTCGCCCCCTCCCCCCTGAAAACTCATGAATTTCCGTGAATTCTACTTTTTTTTATCGTTATTTTACATCGCTTCGACCCGGTTAGGGTATATTGCGATGTTAGGGTATATGATGATGATCAAGACTTGAAATGGTTAGATCGTACCATTCTACCCAGCCGGGATTTGAACTCGGAACCTTTCGCATGTGGGGCAACGAACTTACCCACTGCGCCAAGCCACCGGAATGAATTCTACTTAAAACTTGAAATTTCATAACCATTTTTTCCCTAAATATGATTCAATGTCAGTCTTATGAGATTTACGATATTATCTTCCATGAAATTTCAAAAAAATTCTAACAATGAAGGATGTAATATTGTTCTGGAACAAATGAGAGTAGTCGTTGATTCTTTCAATATTACCATTTTCTCAGGTGCGGGATCATCTCGCCAAATGAATAGAAACTATTTAATTTAGAATCAGTTATCAATATCGTAAGCTAGACAAAACAATAGGTACAGTAGATAACCCACAACTTCTACGAATAATCCACCTACGTTTTCCAAGAATTCCCACCAAAATTGGATAAATTTTCGTCTATTAGAGGCTCTCCCGAGAGGATGCAATTATAGTTAAGGACTACTGCATCAGTGACATTGTCTGGGAATATGATAAGCACCGTAGGATATCTACCTGAGTGTGGGCCAGTGGTACCTAATTACGGAAAAGCCCTGGGGCAATGCTGGAAATGGGTGTCCTATCTCCTTTGAGGTGATGGTACACAGTCATTAACTTCAGTACCAATAGCTGTAATTAAGGACAACCCAAGACACTTGATGAACAACAGCATCAAGCATAAAATTATTACAACCATAACAAGAAAGAAAAAAATTATCATTTTCCAATTTCTTAAACTAAATTGCTTATTGGATAGTGTTGAGGCAGTTGTGAATTTCTAAAGGACCGATAAATTCCATGCAATTCAACTTTACGGATAAACCGTTTCCCAATTTTGGTGAAATGAACTGGCTTGGCACAAGCAAAGCGGTTTTCCCTTCGGTAAGAGCGAAATGCACCAAGGGCATCGGTGCGGCAACGCGTGGCAACTCGGTTGCTACCCGATTAGACTGCCTGGATGATGGTAGTAGTGGGCGTACTCACAAGTTTTCGGGTATATCGGTCCAATTACCGGGACGAGGGTGAATCTGCCAACTAAGAACTCTTCGCCCAGTTTGGTAGAAGAGAAAAGGGGGGAGTGAGTGAGTGAGAGGTGGAATGTCTACTCTATTTTCCGCTCACACCATATATCTAATCCCGATTATTAATTAAATCTCGTACATAAAGCTGTTTCGGCTAGCAAACTCTACAATATATTGCTCTTGTATCGGTTAATTAATGCTCCCACCGTGGCCGATGAATTTTCTACTTGCCACGACAAGTACCCAATTCTGACACTTCTGACATTTTGGTAATTCCTCCCCTCTTTCCCCTGCTGAATTTTCATAATTCCCTATTCCATAATTTCGCTGCAAATTCACTGAATTACCTAGCACGACTGGACTCTTGTACAGTCTCTTATGACAGATGTACGAACGTCCGGTACAAGGAGCCAAGCTATTCACCGGAAAATCGATTGTCGTCATCACAGGAGGACAGCGGAGAACGTAGTGCCTTTTGGTGATAGTAGGGTGAATCCTTTCCACGCTCGATACATCGCACAGTCCCCTTTAATAGTGGCTTCTCGAAGTACTCAGGTGAGGCTCCTGTAATTTGTAGCCCTGGCACTTCATCAACCTTCGCTGCATCTCCGAACATAATGACTTTTGGATTATTCGGTCAATGCAGAATGAGTGAAGTTTAACCTAAAGCATATTAGCATATTATGAATCAGCCGCTGCTTCTAATAAGTTTTATGCTTCCTCCCTTTATCTTCTCTGATGCATTATGATTTATTGGAGACACTCGCAATAGATCAATAAATTATGGGTAAAAAGTTGAAAATAAATGGCTTTTTATTTCAATGTATGCACGGAATGGAAAAGTGAAGATTCTAATAATCCATATTTTGATGTGAAATTATCTCAAATGAATGATTATGCATTCACATGCATGGAGTTTTCTGCAGACGATTGAGCATCTCCCGATATCCATTTGAATAGAATGGCAAAGGGGGCTGCATCTATCGACGAAGCTACTGGGACAAAATGCTGCATGGACGAGGGTGGCTATTACAATTAGTCGCCATTATGGATAGGGTGGATTTAGCTGTAGCGTCATATCGACCAACCGGTTCCACCCCGGATGACCGAGGTAACCCGTCAGTCTATCATTGCGAATCTACCGTGTATGTTCTGGCCTCTCTACCCAAAAGCACTCGTACGATTCTCCCCTCCTTCCATTCGTACCAAAATACTCGCCTTTGCTACTCATTCCTAACGCTTCCCATCCAACCTCTCCCTATTCCTGCCATCGTTGTCCTCTGGCCGCACTGGTACCCAGTCACACCGACGTAATTACAAGCATTCATTTCACACTAAAAGCCGGGGACCTGGATGAGTCCCGTGCGAGCGCTTGCACAATTTTTATCATATTTTTTTTCGAGTTATTCTTTTTATCTGAAAATTCACGCGATTACAGGATAGCACTATCCAGTGCATTTGACTTTACCAATCGCCAGAGTCAAACCCAGGCATTCACATACAAAAATGGTCAATAGAGTGGGAAATGAAGGAAGAGTCTACATTCGAAAAAATGAACAGCCAATCGATATCATTCGATTCAATTGCTATTAGTATACAGTACAGAGCTCCATGAATTCTTATATATATTCCGGAAATAAGTGCCTCCATTTCTCTTCAGTATGAAATTACCTAATCAGTCAATCAGTTGTCGAAAGCTGCATCTAGAGATGGGCAATATTTGTCGATTAATTGAACACGTCGATTTTTCATGCCCAAACATCAATGTTTTTCATTCGATGTTTTCAACGGCCGATTAAGGGGAACAGCCACGGTAAAATTCCTTTAAAAAAACAATTTTTTTTGCATTTTCTCAAAGAATATACTTTCAAAATATACCTGTGAACATTTTATTTGAAAATCTGAAGAATTGGTCGAGTTATGACCGCTTATATTGGGACAGGTGCAACGGCTAGGCTGACCCAATGCCCAGGTAGCTGCCCCTTGTCGTTCTATTCTATCCCTATTAACAAATCCTCTGGCACTTCTAAGGTCCATACAATCAATTGTATTGGAAAATTCGCCGTCCAGAGGTGAAAATAACTTTATGAATGAACAGGTAAACAAAGCTGTTAGTGACTAATTCAGTTTATCCAAACTTTTAGTGCGAAATGCATGCCACGCAGCGCATTGCGAATTGTTATCAATAGTTGTTCAAGTGATTTTTTTGCATTTTCAATTTTTGTTCGGTATCATGGATAGAAAAACAACCAAAGGCGGTAGATCAAGACCTACGAGGGATGGGAGGAAGTTCAATCGCCCTAAGAATTGGTACGAAATTGAAAGAGGCACTGCGAAATTATTGAGTATTGCAGCTCGCCAATTGCAGGGTGAAAATTATTTTGCTGTTACCCCAGATACAACAATCGGTTATCGACTTTTGAATTTTTGCAGTGTTTTTGTAACACTTGCAAATTATGTGTCGTGTAAAAATTGTGGTGGTGAAGTCAAATTTGGAGAACGCAGCACGCGCGGTCCAGAATTTAAATTGGAAGTGAAATGTGAAAAATGTGATCCTGTGTCTATTGACTCCTGTCCACTGATTAATAATGTCTATGAAGTGAATACACGATTCATTTTTGCGTTAAGATTAGTCGAAATAGGCTTCACTGAAGCTGAAAACTTTTGTGCGTTCATGGATCTACTGCGGCCTATCTTTCATAGTTTTTATGACCAAATAGTGGGATATATTTGCACCGCATCGAAAATTGTACGTGACCTATCACTTTCACAAGCCGCGAAGGCCGAGGTGACTGCTATGGAGAAGGCAACAGGTATTGACAACGTTAATGAAATCAGTGTATCTGGAGACGGAAGTTGGTAAAAGAGAGGATTCAAATCGTTGCATGGGATTGCATCTCTAATAGGCGTCTACTCTGGAAAAATTGTGAATGTTATCATGAAAAGTAGTTCATGCCTAAGATGTGCGCAGATACTTCCCATGAAAGGAACACCTAAATATGATGACTAGTTTGAAAAACACTCTGAAAAATGCAGATTGAATCATGAAGGCTCTGCTGAAAAAATGGAAGTGGATGGAATTGTGGAAATGTTCAAGCGGTCCGAGACTTTACACAATTTGTAGTACACGAAGTATATTGGAGACGGTGATACTAACACCTATAAAGGGGTGGTTGATGCTGCTCCATCTGGCGACAAACCTGTCGTAGAGAAAAAGGAAGACATCAATCACGAAGCCTCCATGAGGCGGCTTATTAAACCATTTCGATATTTTCTGCAAAATAAGGAATTTTTTTTAATCGCTACGCTTAACGTTGGACGATGTCTTCTCATAGATAAAAATGAACGATTATTTGTTTCAGATGATCTCATTCAAAAATATCGATGATTTTGGTTGTAGAAAAGACCTCGACGTCATAATTTATAACTTTTTTAATAATGAATACCTTTTGATAAAAAAAATATATTTATGTTACTTAATGTTTATTTTAAATGTTTCTCATTTGTAAATCCTTATTTCCTTCATCACATCGGGAAAAAAAAATCAGAAATGAAGTCATTTTTGTTTTGTTCCACAGTGGCTATCCCCCTTAATCGATTTTCGATTCTTTTCGCCGAACATTGATGTTTTTGAATAAGCAAACTAAATTTTTCCTTTTTTTATTGAATAATAATGTTGATTCATTGAGAATAAAAAAATCATAACTTATCCGCAATCAGAAGTAATTAGAGTATGTACGTTATAAATGGCAAGTGCACAAGTTCAATTATCTATTGTTTTTTTTTAATTAAAATTTTAACATTTTTTTAATTTAATTTTTTTAGCAATTCGTGCAGCTAACGTCCAGCCACTGAAAATATTCAATATATTTTTTTCAATTAATAAATAACCATGATAAAATGACAATTTTATAATGATTGATACTGTTAGTGCTGAAATTTGGTTTGATTCTGGGCACTACTGTGTCATCGTTGTTTACATCCCCCCATGGATTAAATCTGATGTTGAATATTTGTTGAATATTTTGAAGCCTGCGCTCGTATTCATTGCGTTAATAGTAAGAAATGTATTTTTTTAGTTGATTTTAACTGTTCTAAATTTATTATTGATGATGAAGGGCTCCGTGGGGACAAAGCAAACTCCCTGACTGAGTTTCTTACTTGTTGTGATTTGAGACAATTTAATTTTGTGTTGAACGGGAACGATCGTTTACTCGACCTTGTCTTATGTAGTTCGATGTGCACTGTGGATAGATGTCCAGTCCCTTTGATCACAGAGTTGGTGCATCACCCGGCGCTATAAGGATAAAAGAGTTCCGCAGGTTCATGGTGCTGGAAGCGGTAATGAGAAGATATTCAATTTCAGGAAAGCGGACCAGGGTGTTGTTAAGAGTCGTCTATTCAGTGTGGACTGGTCTTGTTTAACGTTAATTGATAATGTAAATGTAATGTGTGACTCATTTTATGAGAAAGTTTTTGAGGTCTTTGATGAAACTATTCCATTAGTTGAAAAACGTGGTTCAAAACACAAATATCCGTTTTGGTATACAGCAGCAATTATTTCGGACATTAAAGTGAAAAATAAACATCGTAGTCAATTTTTGAAATATGATTCTAGCTTTCACTTGGCGCAATTTGTGTCATTACGTAAGAAAATCAATGAAGATGTAAAAGCAGCATACAGGTCGTATATTGCAAGTGTTGAGAACTCACTGATAGATGATCTCCAGGGTCTCTGGGGCTTCCTGAGTTGAATGAAGGGTGAGTCTCAAGCAATGTTCTGTCTCAAATACGGTGGGCAAACGGTGCAAGAGCCACAAGAAGTGGCTAACCGATTCGCGGAATTCTTCATGAATGTCTGTAGGCCGATGTCGAATATTGGAAATGACTCTAGGGTCAAATGTTTTCTTGGGGATAATATAAGATTTGACGAAACGGAGGTTAGCAGAGCATTGTTGTCGTTAGCGTCGAAGTCATCGTCTGGGATGGATCGAATTCCGAACACATTTGTAAAGGGTGTGGGTGACTCACTTGTTGAGCCACTCACTATGATAATCAATAAATCTATAATAAATTGTACGTTTCCGGATCAATGGAAAGTCTCCAAGATATGTCCGGTGCACAAAAAGGGGGTAAGATTGTGGTCGAAAATTATAGGCCGATTGCGGTGTTGCCCTCATTTTCGAAGATTTTTGAAATCTGTCTTTATGAACACTTATTTGGTCTGTTCTCCTCCCGACTGTCGATGTCACAACACGCGTTTGTATCTAAACGCTCCACAATAACCAACCTTGCTGTACACACACAGTTTATTACTTCTGCTCTCTCTCTCTCTCTCTCTCTCTCTCTCTCTCTCTCTCTCTCTCTCTCTC
>NW_021680350.1:621045-654809 GCF_001412515.2 Diachasma alloeum
CTCTCTCTCTCTCTCTCTCTCTCTCTCTCTCTCTCTCGAGGGCACCAAGTTGATGCCATTTTTACTGACTTTTCTAAGGCCTTTGATTGTGTAGACATTGGCAGATTACTGACTAGAATAGCGGGGTTGGGTGTTCCCGGAAAATTGCTGGATACAATCAAATCATACCTCACAAATCGTTCTTATGTGGTTTCCTGCAACGGAGTCTTTTCTGATCCCTTCTATCCAACTTTCGGGAGTGCCCTAGAGCACTCATTTGGGAGCGCTATTATTTAATATGTTTATAAATGACATTATGACGGAATAGAGCTGTGTGACTTCAATATATGCTGACGACGCGAAACTTTGTAAAGTGATATGTAGTGAGGAGGATGCCGTTAGGCTTCAGAATGATGTTGACCGATTTGTACGTTGGTGTGATGAGAATTTTCTGGACCCGAATGCGTCGAAAATGTAAAAAATTGTAATTTCATCGGGGGCGCAAAGTAATTGAGACTGGCTATATTGTAAAGTGGTGTGGTGATTGAGAGTACGGAGGAATGTCGAGATCTGGGGGTTGTCTTTGATTGTGGGTTGACTTTCAATAGTCATATAAATGGCATAATCGCTTCAGCAGCCAAGACGTTAGTTTTGTCTTGCGGGTGTGTAAGAATGTTAGTAATTTGCTAGCGATCAGGATACTCTACCTTGGTCTCGTCAGACCTCAGTTTGAATACGCGTCTCTGATATGGAATCCAGTGCATGCAAATCAAATCAATAAGATTGAGTCGGTGAACAAAAGATTTCTGAAATTTATGTATTGGAAAAAGGAGGGTTTTTATCCTGAGAGGGGGTTTGACTTACTTGACCTATGTGATAAATTTTATTTGGTGACATTGAGGAAGAGAAGGCTCATTACTTCAATGTTATTCATTATCAAATTGATCCGGGGGAATATTGATTGTCCTTTCATAAGTGTCATAATTGTCAGTTCATAAGTCAACTTCCACTTCGAGTGCCACTGAGCAATTCTAGGCTCAATGCCGTCTTTTACTTGCCAGAGAAGAAGTCTAATGTTATCTCGCCACTTCATTTAGCATGTAAAGCCGTTAATGACTTTATTGAGTTCTGTGATGACTCGATAGATATAGTGTCATCGCCACTCTCCGCGATTGTCAGTATGGCATATACATTTGTGAAGTCGAGAAGGAGTTGAGTGACTTAGATTATTATTTTGGTTAGCTGCATTATGAGTGATTTGTGAACCGCCACCTGCCATCTTACTATAATTGTTATTATGTATGTACATATGTATATTTGATCTAATTTAAGCAACATTTGTATAATGATTTGATCCTATAATTGGCATCGGCTGTTGGATCTTTAATTAAAAAAAAATATCAAAATAACCCTGTTTTGAGATTCAAAATTTAACTCTCCAGCAGTACTTAGCATTGCAATGCAAGTTCGTCGGGTTGTATTTTTTAAATATATATTTTTCGATAAAAAAGGGAAAAACAATATTTTAAACAATTTGTTTTTTCTCCTGTGTGATGATAAGAATATTGAGTCTTTAAATAATCGATGTTTTTTCCTGAAAAATTGGTTCACAACATCGATGTTTTTGGAAAACATCATTTTTTTGATAATCGATGTTTTTTAAAACATCGCCCATTTCTAGCTGCATCAGAGAATTCGATCAACGATCCTCAAACTGATCTCTTGCTTCTACTGTTAATCAGTAGCTTCGGGCGTCAAGTTGTGGTCAATATGTTTTCATAATAACCCCAGTATAAGTAGAACATTTTAATGACGACATATAGGTAGTAATGTACATAATTATATGGCATGTTTATAATGGTAATAACGAGCTGGAAACGAGTTAACTACTTCTATCAAGCTTCGTCGATGATGGGCTGTAGTCAGCGCTTCCCGGGTTGTATATCGCTTAACAACTTTTCTTTGATCATAATGTGGATGGGGTCTAACGATGCCTCGTGTTTCATAGGGCGAGTTTTTTTTTACGGACTTTTTTTTTCATTCGTGATATTTTTTTTCCACTTTGACATATATTGTGCTGTATTAGGCAGACTCTTCGTTCACTCGTTACATGATCATATCCCCGGCAGTTGAGAAAATTATTTATAGCCGAAAGTGATGAAATAAAAATGACTGGAATGATCGCATTGAATGAAATTGGTGAGAACGAAGTGTTCTTGCAAAGAAGATGTTTCTTTTATTCCCATGAATCAATTCTACTGAAATCAAGCAGCCATCTCCTCATGTTGAATTCTTCTCGACATCATAAAGCATTCATCCATATGTCTTCTCACTCTTTCATTCTTCTCAACAGTTTCATTTTATTTTTTCAATTCATCTTCTCCTTTAAGGACATCTGTTATATACACTGTATGTACTTTGAAAATTCCTGCAAGGAGTTCGCCTTCTTATACTTCACGGGCTTATGGAAATAGAGTCTTCGTACAGGAAAGTAAAGAAGGAGCCAATCTCGCGTATGATCGAGCATTTCGATTTCATACTGAGACGTATTATCCATACAATGATCGCTTATATACACAGAATAGCCGAGCGTGAAAAAATAGAGTGAATAGACTCGTAAAGCTCGAACTATTTATTTTTTCAAGTTTTTTTTCCTTTTTTTTTTTGATTCATGGAACATGGGAGCCAATCAGGCACCTTTTGCTCTCTACAGCCGAATATAAATGCCCTCCACTTCATCTATATAATCATGGGAGTGTGAAATTAACCAGCCAATTCTGCAGTCAACCGCGAACCTTGCACGCATCACCGAGAAAGCACCAACCTGCAGGCCAATCGGGTAGTGACTCCATCCATCCTTTTTTCGTGGGCATCCAATTCAAAATGCCATTAAAATTTTCATTTCCAACCACTTTTTGCTAATGATGGGCAATTCTTTTTTTCACTTTTTTACATTGCGACAACTCGGTGATAATAAATTCATGCAACATCACTTTTGGGGCATTTGGTGGATAGTGAAATTCCATTTTTCGGTGATATACTACATGCCTCGTCAAGCAACAGATGGTGCTTGAAATTTTTAGTTAAAAAATGAAGCGGATATAAGAAGAGGGACAAAATAGGACAAAGTAAATATGTAATGAATGAGCAGCGTATTATAACAGAAACAGATTTTGGGAAAATTAATTTGGGTTGGACAATTAAGACTGATCGTTTATTTAGAAGGGAATGATCGATCCAATATGGAGTTCTGTAGTGGAGTCATAGAGGATGAAAAGTTTTTCTCGAGGGTCATCTGTCAATCGAAGGGAGATAGCTAAATTTTTCGAGAATCTGTTTCGTAGAATACAGGTAAGCACGAAAAATAGTGAATATAGAAATTCCACCGTATCTTATTATTAGTATACGATATTCCGACCTTGACAATGTTCGATTTGCGATTTTCTTGATAGAAGTAAAGATGCAATTCTCAAAAAATTTGTTGTGAATTGTCGTGAGTTTCACGGTCATGGCCTCCTTTGACAAGGGGTGGTAGAAATCGACAGTCACGTGATAACCGTATTCATCTGTCAGTAATTATCGCGCAATTTTGTCACTCCCACCATCATTGTTGTTGTTATGTTTGTCTTGTTTGTCATCTTCTGGTCGATCCGTACATGACTCATTGAGCTGTGTTATCGCTCTTCCTTCAATATCTGAGATGAATTATTGTCTAATTGGTATCTATTTGTCAAAATGCATGATAGTATTATTAATTACGGGAATTCCGTATCCAATGATATATAAGATGAAGACATTCGTATGCATATGTTTTAATTTAACAATTTTAGTGAGACTGTTCAATGTTTTCTGCCGAAAAGATACCCAAGGGGTCAATTGAGCTTTGACATTGAGATATAAATGATTTTCCTGTTACATTATAATTTATTATTGAAGAATAAGCAGTATTTTGAAGGCTTATGATTGAAAAATCACTTGTTTAGGCCCTACACTTGAGATTCGAAAATTGAAAAAGATAATGTCAATTCTTCGTTACCTAATAATACTGCCCTTGGCCAGTGAGAAGAAATTGCCCAAAGTTATTCAGAAATTTGAAAAATCGCCATCGAAGAATAGTGGGAAGTCCGTAAAGGGAAAATCAATGGTGAATGTAGAAATTTCCGATAGCTCAGTTGAAAGAGTCTCAGACTGCTAATTTCGGAGGTAGAGTGTTCAAAACTTCCTGAACTATTTTTCTTTTCGCTTCCGAACGGTTTTTAATCATCCATTTTGACCATCTTCTAATTCTACTTGGAAATGATGTAAAACATCATGAAACGTGAAGATGATGTTTTTCGAAAATGTGTGTACGTATGTATGTGCGGATTTTTTGGATTTTTTGTTATAAATCCTCACGAAAAGAGGAGTACAGTTCGAGCTGAAAGTATGAAATTCTGTGGAATAATTGGCATTGCATGGGAGCACGTCTGGGCGCAATTTCCGCTCCATCGGTTAAGTCGTTTTTGAGATATAGCAATTCCATGATTTTTTTCTCGATGTCGACATGTTAGTAACAGAGTCATTTCCAGAAGTAAAGAGACGTAGCTCCAAAAATGCGCTATTCATGTTGATTTTCAATTTTTTTTTAAACAGACCAACGTATCTCCAATATTTTTCGATTAGACAAACGTAAATCCAACTTACGTTCTTCTGTTACAAATAAATTTTAAACTTTCAAATCATCGAAAAACTTGAAAAAGTACGGACTTGGGAGATACGTCACTCGGTCGAAAGAACTTTTCCGACTCCTGTGATTGCAGATCGAGACAAAATCGAGGGTGAAAAATTTTGATCGCTTTGTATCGAGAATATACATTTCTAACTGTTGAGTCGAAAGCCGGATTCTTCAGGATTATTGACATCAATTCAATTTTGTTCACGTTTTAACAGAATGAAAGTTTTTATTTTTATGGAAATTATCAGTCTGATAATTTCCCTGCAGCCGGGGAAATTATCAGTGTGAAACCCGTCACGTGACCCTGAATACTACACTCTGATTGGTCAAAATCAGAATTGAGGACATTGTCCGGAAATTCGATTTAAGGGAAAAAAGTCAATGGAATATCAAGTTTCTCTGAAAATTCAAGTGAAGCCCCAATTTTTTAGGAGCAGGAAGATGGAAATTCCATAGCTGACATAAATTTTCAAGAGAAAATGAATATTCACTGCTGAATTCTGGTGAATTTTCAGGCAATCACTTTAAAATTCTCGGAATTCCAGGAATTTTTAAGAAATTCAAGGCGAGATTTCTCTGAATTTTCCTGATTTTTCATAAATTTTCCCAGAAGAATTATTTCATTTGCAGTTCTCACTGATTTTTTCATGAAATTAGGAATTTTCAATGACAAAATTCCTTGAAATTTCAGTGGCAATATTACGTGTTAGAAATTTCCACACGGAGAAAATTTTTAATAAAAATTATCCATCCAGTAGGATAAAAGTGTACTATGACTCACTTTTCACGGATCTTTATTCTGACGTTTATCAAAAATTGATATTAAATAATAAAATTTATTATAAGTAAAATAAATTTTATCCTACTGGACGATAATTTTCATCATACAATAAAAAATTGATGATATATTTATCAAAATTTATATGGATCAAAACAAATAATCTACTTGAGAAAAATAAAAATTATTGTTATTCGGTTAGTTATTATACTGTCATAAAAATAATTTTTATCCACTCAAGTCGACTAAATTTTATTCATCGTGCGCATTAGAAAGTAACCAGATGCGCGACTATTTTTATCCTTCCAAATAATAAAAAGTCTAAAGGTAATGTAGAAACTCTCGGATTAAAAATATTTCTGGCCCGGTCGGTAACACTTGAGTGTACAATAAGCGCGATATTGGCCAATTTCATCACCTAACCTCTAATTTTTATTATAATGTTCTATTATTTCTCACGACTCACGACTAATTAATTGCCATTCAAGTATTTAAATCCATTAATTAGGCATGTCAGAATTTGTTACTAGGCACTCGACCCACAAGAAGGTAGAGATCAAAAATAAAAAAAATACTGGAAGTATTCTGCTCCAAAAAGTTCTAAGTGAAAAAAAGAAATAAAAAACATGAAAGAGAAATCGAATTAAATTTTGTAGAACATGAAATATTAACTGGTGATGCACTTGACGATTTTCACTCTACAGAACTTCCAATTTTGATGCATTACAAATAATAAACACAAGATAAATTGCATATAACCTCTGCGTGGTAACTCATGTTTACGTCATTCCAGATGTGCAGGTGAGGATAGTAATTTTTACCCTTCTGGAACGATAAATTTTATACAGATAATCATAAAAACTCTCCAGATGTTTGATAATTTTTATCCTCGTATACTGGCAATTGTTATCCTGTTAAGGACAAATATTATATTGTTAACGGCGAATATTATACTGAAATATTCCCTAAAATTTATCCTTTCAAAGGATAGTTATTGGATCACGAAAAAATCAGTACAGAATTATCCTTCCATCCAGATAATTTTTATCTAGATTTCAGGATAATTTTTATTCAAAATTTCTCTCCGTGCAGGACTCTTTTCTATAAATTTCAGTGGGAATTGTTTAACAGTGAATGAGCTACTTTTGACAGAAATTTTTCGTGTTTTGTTCACATCATACAATAGTGCAATTATTCTTATGGAAAAACACCTTATTCCCGTGTTATTCTTATGGGAAAAACAAAGCTCTTGGGGGCGCTTTAGGATTGTCATGGAGAGTTAAAATTTTAAGAGGATTTTTTTTCTATTTATTTCGAGTCTTTTGAGGGGATGGCACATAAAAAATTCGGGAACGGGCACTCTAATGTACACAGATCAATCAGCCATCAATACCGCTCTCTAAAAGCAGTCTTATGAACAAATTTCATGAGCTGTTTCATTGCCAACGGCATCTCTATCTACGATTGAGACCCTGATGTATCCTCTCCACTGTTATCCTCCATCTCTCGGAAGTTATCAGAAAGCCGGTTGCACAATGGATTAGCATGTCTGAGGTACCGTCCACCAATTTCAATATCCCCTCGATAAATATTCGTTTTGACGATGATATTCTTCCTTTCTCCTTCCGTCTATTCTGAACTACTGCCCTTTTCATCATGAGATTTCGTGAAATTGCACCACTCAAGAATATTTTCAATGAAAACCCTTCGAATCCATTTGATCCGCTGAGTTTGAATACCACCTTATTACGGCAAATTCAAGTAATGAACTTTGCGGGTAAAATAATGGAGTCAAACTGAAGTGAATTCGTTAATTCTCCAAGATTACCATTAATTTCTTAATTAATGTCCCCTCTAAATGGAATGAAGAATAAAGTTATTCGGTAAATTTTGTGCTAAGATCTTTGAGCCAACGATGATGCAGTCGTTCAAGCGTCAGACTTCTCCACCAGTCTTCTTTCTTATTTTCTCTCCCTCTCTTCGATCTTTCTTTTTCCCTTTTTTTCAACACCTCAACCGAAGTTTGTCCCGTCTTGGCTTGAGTAAGTAATATGGGAAAGAGGGAAAAGGGAAAATAGAATTTGTGGAAAGCACTGGAATCCAGAAGGAGCGTTGAGAACACTCGCACCGTTGAGGGAGAACGTTGAGTGAGTCCGTCTGGTAATATTAATAAGTAGAAAGGTAGGTATGAAGGTGGGAAGAGACGAGATAGGTAGGGCTGTGGAGTTAGAAAAGTTGGTTTGATCAGTCGTACCAACTCGGACCGGTTGAGCAGAAAACTACAGAGAGAAATGGAGAGGGATATTCAAGCACTAGACCACATCAGACGGACAGCTCCCTCGCTCCAAAGCTGTTAGCATAATTACAATACCTCTGGCTCTGGCTATCCGACTTTCTGCTTACTTCAAAAATCGCTCCTCTTTCTGCAAGCCCCGCTGGAGTATTTATTTTCTCCTCTTCTTGGATTCTCTTTTTCTCTCTCATATTCACAATCGGACTGCGGAATCTATTAGCCTGACGTGTGCCATCATTAGACGAATGAGCAGATGTGCAACTTTATTCTTGCCTGGATGCCTTATTCATCCGTTCATTTGAAACCGTAATACCTATTTAACATATTTATGAAGTAATTTCTTTTGTTGGACAATTAAATCGTAAGAATTGTCTTCATGGACAGCCATAAGTTTTAAAACACACTTTTTCCATTTCAGGGAAACTCTGAGAGTATTTTAAACGAAGATGGGCAGATGAAAATGATAATCATAATTGATCGAACGCTTCAGTGATACTGTGCGACAGGAATACAGTATTCCTTCAGTTGTACTCATTCCCGATAGTTTATGACGATCAACCACCCCTAACGAATGTATATACCATATATACTCCAATGTCTCTTACACATGATAGACTGCCGTTTGAGAAGCGTAAGGGCGCCAAGCTGAATCAGCTATGGTCAGCCAGCCGAGACACCCTCGTACTACCATCTATGTCTCTGCTTCTTTCATTTCTGCCATTCAGACATAATTTCTCTCCCTCACAAATCTCAAATCCCTTTTTGCTAAAACAAAGACCAAAAAGCTATTCAGTTTCAATTTCTGTTTACATTTTTTACAAATATCTGATTCGTTTAAATTCCGTTGAATGGAGACTACTATGAGTTTTAATAGTCGCAGGCGATTGGAGCGAGATTTCTCATACATTAGAGATCGATTATATATGTCTAAACACGAATAATTAGTTTGGAAAAATTAATTGTTTTTTGTTCGTTTGCCCCGTACACGCTTGAAATGTTAAAAATAGTCCAGGGCCTCCAATTTTTGAGCTACAGAGGTTCATTGTTTTTCAAAATTTTTGAAAAACTGTGTGCAATAATAATTGCGAAGCAGTTTATTTAAATTCGACTCCTACACAGTTAAATTCGTTAAGGTAGAAAACTTATCCTTAAAATATTTAACATATATTCTTGATTCTTTCAGAAATATTTTTAGGGCTATTTTACATGAGCGGTACAATTTTGTATTAATAAAATAACGAAATTAGCAATGTAGGAGTTGAATTTCAAAAAAATAATTCGTAATTGTTATTGTACACATTTTATAAAAAATTTTGAGAAAAAAGAAACCTCCATCGCTTCAAATTGAAGGCCCTGGACTATTTTTGAGATTTTAAGCGTCTGCGGAGCAAACGAACTATGAACAATTAATTTTCTTGCACGAATTATTCATTTTTAGATACAGATAATCGATCTTCAATGTAGAAGAAATCGCATTCTAATAGCCTGCGACTTTTAAAACTCATAGTAGTCTGACCTTAAATATCTGAATAATTTTGCAATGATTTTATTATTTGAACTAGACACATCAGCATTTTACTCTACATTATTTCAAGTTATCCCGCCTAATTCAATTCATAAATTGAATTCTCCAAAAAATCTCTAAATCTTTAATCTGGTTCGTAAGAAACTCTAGAAAGTATTTGGATATCCTCAAGTCGAGAGAGTTCTCCTAGGGCGACGGTTTCAAGTTCTAGGGGAAGGGAGACGATGTCTCTTGGAAATGCATTTTTAAACTCTTATAAATTCCTTCTGGCGGAGTATCAGATATTCTTTTCTCGATATATCGAAGTGGAGAAACATGCTGCAGATGTTATATATTTTTTTCTGTACTTTGCATCTCCAATCCAGCATGTCTTTTTCATTCGATTGGGAAGAGGAAAAGACGAAGTGGAATTGGAAATTCAACACGGAAAATAAAAACAGTAAAACCTCGGTGTTGGAATAGAAATGGACCAGAGTGACGGAGTTGCGTTTGTCGCTGGTAATGAAGCGGATTAGTCAGAGTGACGGAGGGCAGTAATTCCCCGGGCAAATGACGTCAATTGTGTAACGAACACACATCGCGACACAATCGCTCAACTTCACCTGGTGAACCAACTCGTTCAGTTATCAGTCTTTTTTAACTTTACCTGCAACTCTCCGATGGAATTTTTTTAACCCCCCGTCGTTGGCACAACAACACCCATAAATTTTAGCGAATCAGCTTTACCCATATATTGGTTTCTCGTGGCAAAAAAATGAGTCTGTGGCCAGTGAATCGAGATCGCTAGGTACTTGTAAGACTGCAAAAACCATCGACTGAGAAAGAAAAAGAGTAGTACAGAAAGAAAAAGAGTAGATAGAACCAAGCAACAAGAGCGTTAAAAAGTAGAAAAGTGGAAGAAGGTAGTAACCAACACGAGAGAGAATGCAGTGGTTTGATCCCGTGGGGCCCACCCAAACGGTGCGAGTGGCCGGAAATGATTACTCGTGATTTAAGAGGCTCTCCAACGGTGCTGCCCAGCCGGATGCATTTAACCTGCTTGAAGGGCCATGCCCTGTTTTATCGGTGGAGTGCAGAAATCGCCGGAGCTTGGACATTAGCCCCTTGCGTCCTTCGGCATCTTGACCCTCCTCCCCTTCATTCCTCCATCCACCTACCTTTTTTGTATTTTCATATGGAGCCACCGCTTACAATTTTCATTTTCACTTTTTCCCTCTAAAGGTGTAGACCGGCGTATTCATCTCGCCCTGATCAACATCAAATTCTCATTCTGTCAACTGAGGCTTAGAAACACAGGAGTATCATCGGTGAACCACGACGTGCCACGGTTAACCGAGCGATAGATGGCCCGGCAGCCGCAATCGTGTCCGTTGGCCAGTAGCGAGAGGGATCTCGTGGCCAGGTAGTTGTAGACTCTCGAGACAAGTACCACCATCAACATGGTAACGCCCTAGTAACTGCTACGTAAGTCGTCGCACTGGATATGCTGCTCGTACCTCTGCATCATCTGCAACCCAGCGTTACACAGAGGTACAGCAACACACCCTTCCGTGAAATTCAAAAAGGGGTAATTGCACATCCATCCATCCTGCTTGATGGTCTCTTCATCAGGGATCACACGTTCTAACTCTTGAGTGAAGTCAACATGTCTTCAATCAAAAGCAATACGTGTATACAATCACACTAACACAACGAATTTAGATTATATTTGCTGTTGCAGTGTTTCGTGCACTGTCAATTTCTAGTGGATCATGACATCAGTTTGGAGAGGGTGAATGGGGTTTGTATGGAGGGGGTAATTCTTGGACCAGTTTCGGAATCCCATTGCGTTACCCGGGTAATGCCATTCTCTTGTTTCTCTTCCGCTTCGGTGAAGGGTGTATTGTGGTCGTAGCGATCCCATTACCGCGGCCAGTGTTTGGTGCCAGTCACGAGGATAGACGGGCTCGATACATCCAACTCATTTGCAATTAATTTGCATTTAAGAATCCTCTAATCATTTCATTAACTCTAGGAAACAAAATTGTCCTAATTTTCATTCCCATAAGCTGGTAGTTATGAACTGCCGAATATTTGAATCCAAGGTCCTGGATTTTAGCATCCGGTCGCATTTACAACTCGATCTGTCTAGTGATGCCGCGATACATTTCATGAGACATCACGAGACAAAACTTGGAGAGATGATCTCGGTCTCAATGAACATGGAAATCTTTGCTCTCGTCTCAGTGTCAAAATACGCAATATCGACTCCTGTCGTGATGACTCCGAGTTAATTTATTTCATGTCGGTTTCCAGTTTTTCGTGTTTTTTATAGGTCGAAAACCGAGACGAGACAAACCGAGACAAAAAATGAGATTTTATATTTAAAAAACTTGACACCGAGATGAGATAAGTTGACTCGGCCTCATCACGAGAGGAGTCGATACTGCGTATTTCGAGACTGAGATGAGAGCAATTATTCCCGTGTTCATTGAAAACGAGCTCATTTCTCCAAAGTTTTGTCTCGTAAAGTGTCTCGCGGCATCACTAGATTTGTCGGAGATCGAAACAGCTTTAATTTCTGATTTGATTCTGGCTCTGTATTACCTAGTCAGGTTTCTAGATCGTACATCAGGTGTGTATCTCACAAAAGAACTAGACGGACTAGGATTAAATAAAAATTGAACCATCCTGATAGAACAAGAACAATGTCTCCTCGGCCTGATATAATTAAGCTAGTTAGGTGGATTAAGTTGTCCTGCAAATCTTGATCGTGAATAGTGATGCCGTCGAGACTAGACGAGAATTATTTTGGAAGGATCATCACGGTCTAAAAAAACATCGAAAGTTTAGGAATTGTCGTAATCTCGAAAGACATTGGATCGGTGCATCTCGTCACGAACTTGGAAGAATTCATCACGTCTGAGTTTCAGTATTTTCTGTTTTTCAGATATTTGTCTCGATATCTGTCTCGTCTCGTGAACTTAAAAAACCAAAAATGTTGAGATCCAGGCAAGATGAATCCTCCCGGAATTGTGACAAGATGCACCGATCCAATGTCTTTCGAGATTGCGACGATTCCAAAACTTTAGATGTTTTTCCAGACCGTGATGATTTCTTCAAAATAATTCTAGACTAGTCTCGACGGCATCACTCATCGTAAAGTGATATTTTGCCCTTCTTGTCCATTTTGTCGTCCCCTCCCGTAAGACGTTAAAGTAACCAGTGTGGAAAAATGCCATGATTTGAAAGAGGTATGTAAGTAAAAGGTCAAATGACTGAGACATTTGATTCTGCTTTTCGATCCATGTCAAATGATTTCAATCAAGAACCAGATCTGTCTCGAATCAAAACAGCTTCAGGTCCCAGCTGCATCTCCCTTCACCGACCAGGTCAGTTTTCTGAATCACAAATAGATCAGTATTGTTCAACGAAATGCTTTACTGATCACAATACAAGAAAAAACCGCAGATCCTACACTGTTCAAAATTTTTGTGTGAATTTTCCGTGCCTAATTCCGGAAATTTTTATGATGTTCCGATTCCACTGAAATTTCAGGAAATCCTGTTATTGAAAATTCGAAATTCCGTAGAAAAATCAAAGCGAACTGTAAATTTCCATTCCATTTTTCTCTGAAAATTAATAGAAAACCAGATAATTCTGGTAAATATATTCTTGAATTTTCAGGAGTGACACTGAATGCGATTTAGGGGGCAAAAATCATGAAAGTTCAGATTTTACTAAAAATTCAATGCAATTTGACACTGAATATTCATATTAGATTGGAACTTCGAATATATTGAGGAATTTTCGTCTTTATGTCCCTTAAAATTCTGGAATTTTACTCTACTTTCAATAAAACCTGAAATTGTATGACTTTTTTCCCCTAAATCGCATTCAGTGTCACTGTCCTGAAAATTGGGAGTCAACTGTCCATGAAATTTCATTTTTTTTCTAACAGTGTAATTGAAGTGGAAAAATTGATTTCACACCTGATGAGGTTCAATCTGAATCGGTTGATCGTTCTGCCTGAACCATCATCAAGGTACCTTAATGGAATCGCACTGTGAGACTCCCATAAAATCCTCAACTCCCAGTTAACCTCAAGGAATTAATCCCATAATTACAAAAGTGTGAGTTTTACACAGTATTAGACATGCAGGAATCACCCGCAATAATCAGAACATTCTATTTGTGACTAGCACAACGATGGGAATTCCACAAAATGTTGACTCATTATTACATAATCTTCGATCGGCATACATAATCATTTCAGTCGTGATGATTACCGGAGATCGTTGAACGCCACCCTAAGCGGTTCATATTATTGCCCATGAAGGTTTGTGTAACACATCCCTTGCGTACTCAATAGCACAATAGGCAATGGGACCAATGAGACCAATCGGCGTGTTCAGATCCCACATCAACTTAACATTAAATTGATATTTCATGAATCCTTGTCAGCAACACCGACATCAGCTTATTCAGCGTCGTTCAAATCAAAATTTAATCACTAGACCTGAAGATCAGCCTCTTATTCCCCTATAGTGTATCTCCCTCCCTTCGCCCCAACTGCACAGGGCTATAGTCACCTCCGGGATAGACCGGTCGACCGTTTGTTGGACACAATGCATGGCTTATACGAAAGTTCAATATTTTTCGACAACAAGGAGCCCACTTTTATCTTGTTATAAAGGTTGTTTGACTAACAAACACGGTTGCACAGCCATCAGATAATTGATCACTGCATCATTATAGTGGACATATGCGTTCACTCTTTTATCGAATGTCTCTCTATGTCAAGAGTATCTACACCATTATTCTACTGCGTTCAACATGCGTAATCCGGGAATCAATAGAGTTGGAATACACCCAAAAAAAATTACTTTTGATCAGTAGAAAAAGTACTTGTATCCAGTATCAAGGAGTTTCTGGGGAACAGGCACATTTTTGTACTTCCTCGAAGTATGACGCATCAAGTACCTGGGTACTGGTGAGAAGTACCTCAGTACTTGTCTCAAGTATTTTGTTACTTGGGACAAGTAACAAAATTACTTGTACTGAGTATCTGGCTGGTTCTTTTCAAAAGTACCAAATAAACTCAATATATGTTGAGTATAAGAACTCAAAAATGTTATTCTACTTCTACTAAAAAGTGAATTTCGTCAGAAATTCAAAAATCCATGTAATTCCCATTGAAAAGAAATTGAAAATAATTTTTCGAAGCCTTTTAAATGGTGATAACAACATAAAACAAAAATCTCAACAAAATTGAAATTTTGCCTGCTGGAAAGCATACCAATAATTCTCGAAAGCATTTATAAAAGTCGCAATCTATTGATTTTTTCCTACATAATATTTTCTGCTGAACATTTCTTTTTACAAAAATGCATAAGAAAGCCCATTCTATCCAGTAATAATATTAACTTTTTTCAATATGGCAATCAATTGGAAGTACTGAAATTAAGTCTTAAAAGAACTTGAAAGAAGTTGAAAAATTAGCTTTCACTAGTACCTTTGGTACTAGTGAAAAGTACTAAAAGTACTGGCAGTAAGTAGTGATACTACTTCCTCCCAGTACAATTTCTACTCGATCGGCAGATGTGGAACTTCACCCAAGTACACAAAATGTACTTGGGACGAGTATTGTTAGAACTTTTCAAGAGTGAACTTCCCCCAAGTACCGGTTTGTACTGGTGAAAAGTAATTGTTTTTTTAGTGTATACTTGTAGAGTTATGAATAAATTACAAGTTCGAGAATAATTGGATAAATTGATTTCAGATGTTGCTCCATAACTCCTAAAGTTTGCCGATTTCTCCTGAATGGGGGCCAAGTTTTCAAAGCACGTGTCGAGGTTTTAATGGAAAATCGAAAGCAGAAGCAACTCGTCGTGATAGTTGACACATCACTAACACCCGATTGGCAATTCTGTATTTGCAAAAGGGCAAGGGAATATCTACATATGCGCGCCAGCACAGTCTTGGAGTATTATCAAACAGTCAGCAATCACACTTCTGCAACTGTGCCCAATATTGGATACCCTACCTTACTCCCGAGTTGCTTCCACTGACGACTTACTTTCCATCTCAGGAATACAAATGCAAGGGTAGAAGTGAAATACACATATAGTGGTAGACGACAAACCTTCCAGTTGACAAACAAAGCATTTGAGATTGAACAGACACGCAATTTCCGTGCGTGTCATGCAAATTGTGGCAAATTAATTTCTGTCACTCACGCCAGTTCGTGATCAGTTGCTGAATGTTTTGGTTTAGAAATAATAATTTGTAGGCCATTCATTCATTCTGAATCGGGAAGGGTGTTCGCGGTAATTCCACAATGACCGCAACGATGGCTTGTGACGACACTTATCATTGTCAAAATGATCGAAAAACTGTTGAATGGTTGATTTTCATCATTGCAAGCGTCGCGGTGATCTTCCGACGTGCTCATTGTGAAATCTCCTTAAAAGATGATTTAAAAAAAATTAAGATGAAGATGTCTGGAAATTTAAGATACATTTTCGGTCCCAAAATCATAAATAAGTCTTCTGGGTCTATCGGGGTTCTATGCCAGTTACGTTTCAGGCTGACTGCTCACATTCAAAAATATAAGTGACGATATATGCGACGTATTGCAGCAATAGTTATTGCATATCATCTGCCGTCCATGATGTCGCGGAAGGTAAGTTAATATAATTGGAACTGAGTGTTCGGTCATTTCAAGGAATTCATTGTAATTAATTGTAATCTATATAGGATTCGCTGTCAATTCAACCATCCATTTCCATTATGGTTTCAAAAAACTGAAAAAATTCCATGATGTTACTATGCCAAAAAAATTTTTTTGGGAATTTTCACAGATTTTTCAGACAACTAGAGAAGGAGATATATTCAATTTTTGAATATTAATTATTTTTTACTTCATTCAATACTCGGGAATTTTTTTTTTTTTTAATAGACGAAATTGGGGATTCAATTCCTCTAGAGTTATGCAATAAATATTCATGCATCGTAAAATGAAAAAATTTGTGACTCAATCAACCAATCAAGTGGGGATAAGAGGATGGATCTATCTCCATAATATATACAATAAGAATAAGAATCTATAAAATTAAATCAATCGAATTGTGAAGACGGAAATGGAAATAAAATAAAATAAAATAGTATAAATTAATCTAGCGACGGATGCGAAGCACTCATTCGCTAGTACTACCATAATCAAGACAATAATAAAAGTTTTGTATGTTTTATTCTTTCAAACCACATGAGTCAACTTGAATAGTTAAAGGAAAAATAAACACACAATTCACAATCTCCTATAGAATATAATGAATATTTTTGTCGACGCTATTTCTTAATACCCACATCATTCGCTTCATAATTTTTTTCTGCAATTTGACAGGGGTTGATTTAAGGGTAAGGCAGAATCCGAGAGACACACGTAGTAGACTATATAGCGATATTGGAGTCCTGCCGAGCGGCATTACCCGAGGGTGGATAATACCATTCAATCGGCTCTCACTTTCACTTCCATTTTTTATTCATTTTTTCACTTCTTGAAAGTGTTAAGTATCTACACCTAAGAAATAACACATTGAATAGTCAAAGAAGACTTAAAAAACCTTTTTCAGCGCAAAGGCTTAACCCTACTTTGGTCACCATATGAGAGAAACGCCGCAGAATGCCGTCTTTATTTTATCATTGACTGGCTGAGTGGAAAAATCCGCAAAAATTGGAATTCGTCAATTTAATTGTCTAGAAAATTATAGTAATTTAAAAAATGATTTATATCTGGAATTTTTCAAGAAAACAAATTATTTCGAACAAACGAATAACATTTTGAAATTATCCGTTGTGCGATATGGAAACGCCCCCGGGCAGTGTAGAGTGAATTCGGCAACGTTCCAGCCTAAACAACGCAGCGTCAAAGTTCTCATATGGTGACCAAAACTAGGTTTAAAATGCAAATTTCCCGTTAGGTGAGCGGAGCAGGCCTGCCCTACTGTAGAAATACTAGTATTCAGCATTACTGAGGGTTTACGATAACTTGTATATAGTGATGCTGCGGGACACGAGAGAAACAAGACGGGACGAGAGAAACGAGACAGGAGACATGACGACACTAGACGAGAAGAGTCATTCGAGACAATGACAGGAACGAGACAAGAGGAGAAAAGCCGGTCGAGAACGAGAGAAACTAGAGGCGAGACGAGAGTCGAGAGAGCCTCCCTCTCTCTGCCCCTCTGTGTATTTCTTTTCGTGTAAATTGGATTATAAAAACGAGATACCGCGAGACGAGACGAGATGAGAAGATATGAGAGAATATCTCAATTCTCTCAATTGCTTTCTGACGAAAGCAATTCTTCTGTCATTTCGAGACGTGACGACAGAAGAAATTGCTTTCCTATTTTCATCCGAGACCAGACGAGAGAATGGTTTTCTGACAACCAGACGAAACAAGAATCTGCAGTTTCTCATCTCGTCTCATTTCGCGGCATCACTGCTTATATATTAGTTTTCGGATCGGTAATGTGCAATTTCAGAACACTGATTTTGATTTCAGAACGGTACCGTTCACAGCGAGTATAATTTCTTACCCTGATGATGAAATTATGCATTGCATTCTTCGAATGTAATATTGGGTACATCGTGATTTGGATAGCTCTGATGGTTAAGAATGAAATAATACGTTCCATGTGGAAAGCCAGGTTGCGCTTATGCGAATTGGTTGAACTTCAATAGTATCGTGGCTTCCTCTGCCCGCTTTTACACAGTCCTTATGCAGAGATGTACAGGTAGAGGATGGAGTAAGGATGGAGTAAGGCAAGAGGTTAGGGGGAGGGGGCGGTTGTCTACCCACCCGAAGATCTGAGGAATAGTTGAGAGTTGACGAGTCGATAGGATGGGCTCATACGTCTCAGAATCCGAAGGCAAATCCCACGGACGATGAAACTTCTCCCTCCACACCCCACCATTCTTACTCCTAAAACCTACATACCATCGGCTATACCCAAAGCTTTGTAGAAATTTTCATACGCATGGTTTCTTATACTTGCCAAAAAAGTTTTTCCAGAAAAATATTCAAAGAAGAAATATTGTCAGAACAATTTTAGCAGATGAAGGTTTTAACTTTGTAACGGCCCATCTTACCAATCTCTTTGGTTATTTCATGTGGACTTATTTGGGAATTTTTGCGGATACTGGAAGAAAAGTTTTCGAGAGTTTGGGTTTGGATACTTTGGTAGGATGTAATCACTGAGATGGATCATCGGCTTTGCGAGGTAACTAGAGATTTGAGAGTATTTTAGTGAGGGCTATTTGCGGGAAGGAGAGTTTCGCAGACTTTAGATGACCATGAACGACGAAATTTTGCATCCATTTTCAAGACGAATTTGTACTTGGGAAGAGAAAAGCGGAGCAAAAATCGTTTGCCTGGGTTTAAGATAGTTTTGCATCCAAGGCTGGTCAAAATTTCTTAGTTAAACTGTCGGATCACGATCTGATAACATTTTGAACAAAGTATGTGGATCCAATGTGGCGGATCAATGTTTCGATCTTATTCTGATTAGTTAAATCTGGACTATGGATCCGTATTTGATCCGATACTGATCAGAAAGATCTGATCCAAGAATTTTGATCGTGGATGATTTAAATTGATCCACAACTGATCAAAATGAGTGTTTACTAGTCAGTCTCGTAGCCTAAACTGATTTGAGTCTCCACTCGGATTCAAGGCATACAGAAAATTTCTTCCATTTAACGTATTATCGGGCATCGTGTATCGTTGCTCGATGAGTAAACTTAATTGTGATTGAAACAAAAGTTAATTTATGAAGTCAACAATTTTTGTGCCGATAAATAAAATTGTTCCACTTAAATTTCCATTGTAATAAATGAAATTTTTGCTACCTCACGGGAAAAATTTTACTGCGTTTTAACATAGAAAATTTGTTATTGGTCAGTCGAGGCATGTTGTAACGAACAATTAATTTGTCAAATGTTCATTCAATTATTTCGTGAAATTGGGTTATACTGTTCGGGAAAAATGAAATTTCCTGGACAGATGACTGCGAATTTTCAGGACAGTGACACTGAATGCGATTTAGGGAAAAAAAAATCAAGAAATTTCAGGTTTCACTGAAAGTTCAGTGAAATTCCAGAAATTTGAGAGGCATAAAGACAAGAATTCCTTAATTCATTTAAATTTCCAATCTAATATCAAATTGCATTGAATTTTCAGTGAAATTTGAAATTTTATGATTTTTTACTTCCGAATGGAACCATTGTATTCCATGGATTTTTCGATTTTCTAATTTTGCGTGGAAATGATGTAGAATGGTCTGAAACGTAAAAATACAAAGTTTGACGACTGTGTCTGTATGTGCGCATCCTCAACTTGGCTGACTTGATAGTCAACTTTTAGAAAGTCGAGGGAATAAACGGCTAAAAAAATTCAAAAAAATCTTAAATTTCGTGAGATTATACCGTGAGTGTCCCAATTGCCGCACGGGACCCCTTTCCCGGACGCAGAGCGCTCTTAGGATAGAATTTAGCATTTATCACATATTCACAGTCATCATGTGCATTTCATTTTGTTACATGTGATTGTCCAATTATGCCCCTTCAAATCACACTATTGACGAATGTTCCACGAGTTTCATACAATTATTAGAAATTAATCTACGTAAGAGTACCTATGGCTGGTCTCTGAGCTGGTGGTTGTGTAGTGCGCGAACGTTAAAAATCATCGATATTGCGTAAGGATCAAACAGCAAAATGTAAGTGAACAATTGATTTTAATAAGTTTCTAGTAGTTGAGCAACAAATTTGGAAACAGCTGAAATGAAAAAAAGAGAAAAATAATTGTTTTTTATGGAGGAAATGTTAAATCCGGCATCTCGGACGACTGAACTCGCGGTTGGAGGAGCTCCCGCACATGTGATTTCCAACCCTTAACCTCAATGTTTTTTTTCTGTCAGTTTCTTTGCTTTCATAAAGATATATTATTTTCTGAAACTCTCGTGCATTAGATAATGAAAAAATTATGAGAATAAAAATAAAAATAACGAATATAACAAATTCATCCATTTTTTTGAATCTTTTAGGCCTGGAAATACAGAAAAAAAAGCCGACAAATATACCAATGAGGACTTGCGGAAATCTCTGAAGACTGTCAATTCAGGAAGGACTCTGGGATGAAAAAAAACGAACTTTTAGATAATAGTTGTGGAGACGCTAACGATTCTCACAGCCCTCCCGAAAAAATCCCTCTAAATGAACCATAAACTCAAATATTTTATTGTCTCAACGTTTTTGTTTGTCTATTATTGTGTTGATTACAGTTTATCATTGTTGAAATAGTAATAAAATTACACTTAATATACTTTTCACAACTGATTTCCTATATTTCACTGTGTCCGAGAATCATGCACACGATATCCGGCAACCCGGCTAGGTCAGTTTTATTCGTCCGAGAACTCGACCATAAGAGCTATGATGGTTTTTTATGAATATTTATCAAATTCTTCGGAATTAAAGTTGAAATCGAATGTCTTTTTGTCAAGAAATGATCAAAGATGACTCATGAACCGTCAGAATTCATAATTACAAAAAAAAAAACACAAATTAAACGCTATTGTCTGGTAGAATATTCTTAACCGTGCGGCAATTGGGACACTCACGGTAAGTATAAAGGTGACTAACTCTGTGCACTGGTTCAGCTGAATCGGTCTAACCATTTTCGAGAAAAAGCCATTTGTTTCTAAATCGTTTTTCGTAAATATCTCGGAAGCTATCCATCCGATTTCAATTTTTTTTTTCAAAATACTCGCCTCGATATCTTCTATCTTAATCAATCAAAATATACCCGAGTGGAAATTCTGTTCAGGTCTCGATCAGAAACTGATCAAGTCCGATTCGCAATTCTGATCAGGCATGTTACGCCTCCACCTTATGTTTTTCCACTAGGGTATATACTCGTTCATACTAAATTTCAGAGATATTTCAATTTTTTCATTTTTTGCTCAAAATCCTTGTTCGCACGCTAGTTATTTTTTGAATTGATATATCAACTTGAAATTTGACACAAGTCTGCCTCTTAGTACTGCAATGGATGGGATCGAAGATGGGGTGAATGGGATGATTAGTTTAGAAGATATTCAACATTATATCAAAATCGTTTTTCGTAAATATCTCAGAATCTATCCATCCGATGTCAATTTTTTTTTTTAAATACTCGTCTCAAAGTCTCCTATCTCATTCAATTGAAATACGTATACCCGTTTATACTAAGTTTCAGAGATATTTCAATTTTTCCATTTTTCGCTCAAAATCCTTGTTCACACTCTAGTTATTTTTTTAATTGATATATCAACTTGAAATTTGGTACAAGCCTGCCTCTTAGTAGTGCAATGGACGGGATTGAAGATGGGCTGAATCGGATGATTAGTTTAGGAGATATTCAACATTGTATCAAAATCTGTTTTCGTAAATATCTCAGAATCTATCCATCCAATTTCAATTTTTTTTTCAAAATACTCGCCTCGAGGTCTCCTATCTCAAACAATCAAAATATATAGACCCATCTATACTACATTTTAGAGATATTTCAATTTTTCCTTTTTCGATCAAAATCCTTGACCGCACGCTAGTTATTTTTTGAATTGCTATATGAACTTGAAATTTAGCATGAGTTCTCCTGTTGCCACTACAATGGATAATATCAACGATGAACTGGATCAGATGATTAATTTTTGCTTCCGAATGGAAGCTTTGCATTCGTTCGATTTTCACTTTTGCTAATTATACTTCGTGTCTCGCCCTTCGAGATTACGAAGTGTAGTAATGTTAGTTATGCCGATAATATCACAAGTTTTAGAGCTAAAAGTAAACTAAATTTGAAAATCCCTGTCACGAGGTTAGGTGGCGCTCCGTGGAGCTCCCTTTCTTCATTCATTTTCTTGTGCCGACACAAGTCACACGTACTGAGCATCTTGTTCCCAGAAAACAGATAAAATCGTTCAATAAAAAAATTTATCGACACAATGGGAAAACACAAAAAAAGATCCCGTAGCAGAGAGAGAGAAATCGACGATTTGCGGTCGAAAATGAGGAAGTTGGAGGAATTAATCGAGTCGCGTCTGCCGGCGCCCCAATCTCGAACACCAAGGGACGCCAACATACCAAATGGGACAGACGCAACGATTCAACAAACAGAACAAACAGATCAAAACGATCGTAACTCAAAAGGTAGGTCTCGATCGAAATAAATAAAGACCTCGTACGAGAGACGAGACTCATTTTGAACGAACGAACTTATACGAGAGATAAGTCTAGCTTCGATTCACTAATTTTTTCTCACATGGTCGAGCTTACACGAGAGGTAAGACGGGACCAAAAAACAGAATGCTGAAATCTTTTTTCCTGTCATTTCAGAGGTGGAAAACATTCCACCAAACACAATAAGTGTTCTCGACAAAGGTGTTGCAACTGACAAGACAGTGGATCCTGAGATCCAGATTATTGAGAAAGTATCGGATACCTCAGCTGAACCCTGCAAAGAGAAAAAGGAAGAACCCCCTGTAGACCTCGACGATGATACTCTGCTTATCTTTGGAGAGGAACCCCCTCCGAAAGAAAGTCAGGTGGAGATTCATTCAAGCATCTCCAAACGGTGGAATGATTGGCTCAAAATGAGCCTCAAAAAAGAAGCCAAGGAAGAATTATTCAAAAAATACCCACGAGGAGGCCCATGCCCTCTCCAGGCTCCCATTCTTAACCCAGAAGTTATAGGATCTCTCTACGATGGCTCGCAGAAGCGTGACAAATACTTTTCGATCACACAGAACCTGGCAGGCTCGGCCCTGTCAGCTCTGGCACCAGTAATAACCACACTCGTTAAAACAAAAACTCGTGAATCTAAGACATTACTGGGTGATGTTTGGAACGCAGCAAGACTCGTGGCCGAAATTCACCGCTCCCAAACTGTAGCTCGCAGGGCATGCATTCTTCCAAGCCTGATGAAGCCAGTGGCATCAGCACTGGAGAAGAGGGAGGCCGACTCTTACCTATTTGGAGAAAAGCTGGTGGATAAACTCAAGGAAGTTAAAGTATTGGACAAGCTGGGCCAAGAAATCAAACTCCAAACACCAAAGAAACCCACCAATCAAAACCAGTCGAACTGGAAAGGCTCGTCGGTAACCCAGAAGTCGACAACACAGACGAGCTACAAGCAGAAGCCATCAGAGACATCGTCGACCTCAAAGAACACACAGAAACAGAAGAACTATCCGAAATCCACACAATACAAACATCAGAACTTCTCTCATCGCAATCGTTAGTTCCCAACTCAACACAGGTATTAAACTTTGCAGGTAGATTATCATATTTTTATGAAACATGGGGGAACATCACCAAAGACAAAGTAGTTCTCCAATCCGTTCAAGGCTACAAAATAGCCTTCGAGATATGCCCAGAACAAACCTCGTTCCACGAACGCAACTGGTCTCATACAGAGACAAATACAATCCAGGGGGAAGTCACTAGACTTCTGACCATTGGAGCTGTCGAACGCTGTAGGCCAACAAAGAATCAATTCATTTCTAGTTTCTTTCTGAGACGAAAACCTAATGGTACTCACAGATTTATCTTGAACTTGAAAGATCTAAATAAATTCATCAAAACAGATCACTTTAAACTAGAGGATCTGAGGTCTGCGTGTAAACTGCTCAATGAAGACATGTTCATGGGCACCATCGACCTGAAGGATGCGTATTTCTTAGTACCAATTCACCCCGATTCCAAAAGATACCTTCGATTCTGTTTCAAAAATCAATTATACCAATTTTCATGTTTACCCTTTGGATTAGCCACTAGTCCTCTCGTCTTCACTAAGCTGTTAAAGCCTGTTATAAACTGGCTCAGATCTCGAGGGAATTTATCCATCATTTACCTTGATGACATCTGGTACTAGGAGCATCTGAAAAAGACTGTCGAACAAACTTAGAAACTACTTGTAACCTCCTCGAGAACCTGGGGTTCATAATTAACTCAGAGAAATCAAATCTCTTCCCCACACAGCGCTGTAAATATCTGGGTTTCATAATCGACTCATCAAAAATGTCAATTGAACTACCCGAGGAGAAGAAAACCTCCTTAATAGCTCTTCTCAATAACCTAGGTCAAATAAAGAAATGCAAAATCCAGGATTTCGCCAAAATTATTGGAACTCTAGTGGCTAGCTGTCCAGGAGTCGAATATAGTCCTCTGTACTGTAAATCATTAGAAAGAGCCAAGGGGAGAGCCTTACAGGCCAATGAGATGAACTATGAAGCGTCAATGACGATCCCCAAATACATAAAAGCCGACTTACTCTGGTGGAAACTCAAGGTCCCTAACGTGATGAGAAAAATTAGGAAATTCCAATACGAACGAGAAATATTCTCGGATGCATGCTTGACGGGGTGGGGAACCTATTACGATGGGCAGGGATCCAACGGACAATGGAATTTGGCAGAACGAGATTTAGATATTAACCACCTAGAACTAAAGGCGGCCCTTCTGGCCCTCAAAGCCTTCGCACACGATATAACAAAGTGTGAGGTTTTACTCAGAGTAGACAATACCACAGCAGTAGCTTACATTAATAAAATGGGCGGGGTGAAATTTAAATCTTTCCACTTGCTCGCAAAAGAACTCTGGGACTGGTGCGAAAACCAGGAAATCTGGGTCCTCGCAGCCTATATCCCGTCGAAAGCAAATGTGGAAGTAGATGCCCTATCCAGAAAGATAACCGATGACACTGAATGGGAGCTATCAGACTGTGCTTTCCAGAAAATAGAACCTGTGTTCGGTGTTCCCGACGTGGATCTATTTGCCTCAAGAGTTAATTCTAAATGTGAGATTTTTTGTGCCTGGGGACGAGACCCAGAAGCCAGTTACTCTGATGCATTTACCATCAATTGGGCAAACAGAGACTTTTATGCCTTCCCCCCGTTCGCAATGATATCCAAGGTTCTACAGAAGATAAAAAATGATAGAGCATCAGGTGTAGTGGTTGTACCCCTTTGGACAGCCCAAAACTGTTTCCCCATGTTTCAAAAAATGATTATGGGCAAAGAATTATTATTCAAATCTAACTCTAACTTATTAATGTCCCCTTGCAGATCAACAACTCATCCTCTGGCATCCAGGCTTACCCTGGTTGCCGCGAAAATATCCGGGCAGCTTTCTTAAGGAAAAATACGCCAGAAGAAGTAATAGATACAATGATCTCTTCACTTCAAGACTCCACCATCAAACAATACAACAAGCCACTAAAACTATGGTGCGAATGGAACCTAGGGAAACTTGAGGACCCTCTAGCTGTCTCAAAAACCAAGGTTTTATCCTTCTTATCGTCAAGATTCAACGACGGCACTGGCCATGGGTTAATTAACTCGACAAGGGCTGCCTTATCCCTCATGTCGTCAAATGACTTAGGGAAAGACGCCCTGATCTCAAGATTTGTAAAAGGCTGTGCCAAGAAAAGACCGAGCAAGCCCAGGTAAGACACCACATGGGATGTGAACCTGGTGTTAGAACAGTTGGCTAAATGGTATCCTCTGGAATCCCTTGATTAAAAAAAATTATCACTTAAACTCATCATGTTGCTGGCCTTAGGAACAGCTCACAGAATCCAGACTCTAAAAACCATCAAACTGGGGAACATCTCCAAAACAAGAGATGGCATGGAAATTAAAATCTCTGATAATATCAAAACGTCAAAATCGGGAAAGGCTAAACCAGTCTTAAAACTACCCAGCTTCATCAATAAACCGGAACTCTGCATTGCACACACTTTGTCTCATTATCTAAAAACCACTAAAGAGTTGAGGGCTAATGAGCAAAGCCTACTGATTTCATTTCATAAGCCTCATAAGGCGGTTAAGAGAGACACCATCGGAAGATGGATAAAAACGTGCCTCCAAATCTGTGGAGTAGACGGAAAGTTCACAGCCCACAGCACAAGACATGCCGCAACGTCCAAAGCCGCGAAATGGGGCGTGAACATAGACGAAATCAGAAAAACAGCTGGCTGGAGCGAATCGTCACGCGTATTCGCTGACTTTTATCAGAGACCAATTGTTACTCAAAAAACTAACTTCGCGGAAGCCGTCATCCTTAACGGAGAACCTTAACTTTTTAATTATGTTCAAAATTAAAAGAATTGAAAAATAAAAAACTAAAATTGGGAAAAACTAAAAAATAAAAAATTGTGAGGGCTCTAAAGCTCTGCACTTCGTAATCTCGAAGGGCGAGACACGAAGTATAATTGAATGATCAACCGAGCCCGAAGGGCGAGGGTTGATCTAAATTATACGAGTGTTACCCACCCAATTGTTCCAATGCCCGGAAAAATAGTGAGAATCCACTCTTTTTTCTGACCCTTAATTTTATCAAGAGAAATACAATTTTTTGTTTTTCACAAAGCTTTAAACTCAATGAAGAAAGGGAGCTCCACGGGGCGCCACCTAACCTCGTGACGGGGATTTTCAAATTTAGTTTACTTTTAGCTCTAAAACTTGTGATATAATCGGCATAACTAACGTTACTACACTTCGTAATCTCTCGGGCGAGACACTCGTATAATTTAGATCAACCCTCGCCCTTCGGGCTCGGTTGATCATTCAATTTTGCTTGGAAACGATCCAGAATGGTCTGAAACGGAAAAATACGAAGTTTGGGGACCATGTCTATATGTGATAGTGTCCACTCGGTAGTCACTTTTTCTTAAAATTAACGAATAAACGGGAAAATTAATTAGTTTTTGAGAAATAGCCATTTATTTCTTTGCGCTTTTTCCTAAATATCTCGAAAACTACCCAACCGATTTCTTTTTTTTTTCAAAATATTCGTCTTGATGCCCTCTATCGCAATCAATCATAATATGTATACCCGTTCATAGAAATTTTTCGAGATATTTCGATTTTTCTCTTTTTGACCTAAAATCGTTGTTTGCACTCTAGCATCCGCAAAAATGGAGATATTAACTTGTTTATATTTTTCATATCTTTTTTTAAATCTTTGTTGATTTATTTATCCCTTTTTTAACCTTTTTTTATTTCTTGATTTTCGCTTTTTTGTAATGTCCTTCCTTTTCTTTTATTATTCCTATCCTTTTCTAAATCTTTTTTCGCCATTTATTTATCCCTTTTTGCTTCCGAATGAAAGCCTTGTATTTGAGCGATTTTTTGATTTTCTAATTTTGGTGGAAAATGGTCTAGAATGTGATGACACGTGAAGAAATGATGTTTTTAGGGTCATGTCTGTATGTATGCGTATGATAACTTCGGTTTTTGGTGATCACTTTTTAGAAAATTCAACATATTATAAATACGGTGAAATTTGCAGATAAAAGTCTGAAATTTTGGCTTATGGTAGTTATGATTAAACTTCAGTTTGGTACGCAGTTTTAGCCCGATCGGTTCAGTAGTTCCTAAGATATAACAACTTCTTCAAAATTCATTATTCCTCAATATCTTAAAATCTCCTCCACCGATTTAAATATTTCTTTTTTTAAAATACTCGCCTCGATGGCCTCTATCTAGATCAATCAAAATATATATACTCGTTCAGACAAAATTTGAAGATATTGCCGTTTTTTCGTTTTTTTATGAAAAATCTTGTTTACACGATAACTTGATAAAAAATGGAGATAGGGAGTTGAAATTATGTATACTTCAAGCTTTTATCACATAAAAAGTTGATATTGTGGATGGGGGTAATTGGCCGAGCGGTTCTTGAGTTATTCAATCTTTTGTGTAAATATATTTCTTCAAATTTCTCTTGAACTGCTGAACGGATTTCAATCTTTTTTTTTCAAAATACTTGCCTCGGTGGCCACCATCTAGATCAATCAAAATATGTATACCCGTCCATACAAAAAATCAGAGATATTCCCGTTTTTTCGTTTTTAAAATTTTTTCATTCTTGTACGCACGATATTTTGAGAAAAAATGAAAATAGTATTTTGAAATTTGGTGTGATTATAGCTCTTACAATGTTGAAGGTTCGTATTTTGGATAGGCGTAATCGGCCGAGCAGTTTCGCAGATATTTAACCTTTTGTACAAATCTATTTCATTAAAAGGTTGAATATCTTCCTGCAGCATGTGGTTACGGTTGTATACCTGTCACAAGGACTGGGAATTGCTACGGATCCATTCGGAAGCTTACTCCCAATGGAATTGGTAGAAATAAAAAAAAGAAAAGGAATAATAACGCAAAAAGTAACGGTCACATGCCCTCTGTCGAATGGGCTCGAACCCCTGCTTGTTTCCTCCTAAATCGCATTCAGTGTCACTGTCCTGAAAATTCAAGAATATATTTACCAGAATTTTCTGGTTTTCTGTTCATTTTCAGTGACAAAAATGGAGCGGAAATTTACAGTTCTGTTTGATTTTTCTACAAAATTCTGAATTTTCGATGACAAGATTTCTTGAAATTTCAGTAGAATCGGTGCACGATAAAAATTTGCGGAATTTGACACGGATAATTCAGACAAAATTTTTCACAATATATGCTCCCAAGAATCAACTGTGAAAACCCAGAAATTCAATAATGATGCGGGAAGTATTATGTCCACGAATGACGCAGTAGTGAAAATGTCCAAACATAACATTCTCATTGTGTGAAGTTGAGAACAGAATATTTGGTACAATTGGCGAGTGCTCATTAATTACAATATGATCATGTGTGGAAGGCATCCATCCACCTTGCGACCGATGACACAGATGTTTGCAATTGTTCAATGCCAGGCGGAAGTAAATAATGGAGTATTGGAAGCTAGGTATAAATGCAGTCGATGACACTGATGGGGAAGTGTACAGTCGGATTGTATTCATCTGCGATGCAGCGCTCAGTGCTCTGTTTGTTGGCAACAGTCGCTGCCGCTGCGGCTGCTGGTCTCTACGGGGGTGTAAATGTTGATAAGAACTCGGTAAGTGGATTATTACAAATATTTCTTTTGCATGAGCACTCGTGATTTATTTGATCATTGCGGCGGTATTTCTATAGGCGGGAATCCAAGGGGAAATTGTTTTCCCAAAAATTCCCGGATTCAACAGTCCATTCTTCGGTTTCAATCTTTTTCCGACATATCAGCCTCAGCAACAGCAGCAAGAACAGCAGCAGTCAACATCCAATGGTTTTTCCGGCTTCGACCCGTTCGGGATATTCAGACCTCGACAAAGTCAACCGCCAAAAAATCCATCAAAACAGGAACGAAACCCTCTCTTATTCAATATTCCAAACGTTGAGGATTTAATCCCTCAAATTCCTTTGAATCTTAACACCACCGATCTCGAAATCCCTCAACTCCCACCTCTCCCACTCATTCCACCGATCCCAGGCCTTCGAGATGCTATCCAAATGGCTCGGGATCATGTTAATATCACCCTGGGCATTGGTACTGACTTGATTGATGGTATTCAACAAGCGATCGAGGAAGCACTGAACAGCGACGATCCCACTGATGCCATACACACGCTGGTTACAACGATCTTAAATGCTTACCTCGATGTGGCACGCAACTGTCCAGCAATCATCATTGGTTTTCGCGTGCTGCAGGAGGGCATCCGCCTATCTGGCGAGGTTGCCAAATCTGTGCGAAATGTCCTCGTTGGTCGTGAAACTACGTAAGTTACGAAACACATCGAAAGTAGGATACACCACATCGGCGGAAATGAAAATTAAATAAACAGCATTCAATCCTTTGGTTAAAAAATGGTGTTGATTATCTTTATTGGCGAATAAATATTATTGATTGCTCCTTCTATTATTTTTAATTTCCTTATCACCAAATTGCTACGTAAGCAGGATGCTATATGCTATCTTTCCACTTTCCGAACCTCCATACGAGGGAAACAATTAAATAATTCACAATGCACAAATTCAAAAATTCGGACGCATACGGACTGGAACTCAGGTGGGATATGACGCCACATCTCAAGTTTGCCGGACTGGTGCTCTGCCAATTGAGCAACCGAGGCCTTCTCCGCATCTCCGAATTTTGAAACTAGTGCAAATCGTAGACTATTCTCCCACCCCCCACCCTTCCCGTTTATCGGCAGTGATTAATTACAATGAGAGATGTTATTTCGACCGGTACATTCAGATTCTGTATTATCCCCGGTAATTGTAATTTGTACCTTAAAAACATCTAAGATTTGATCGAGTAAAATAGCTTGAGAATAATACAGAGTGTTTTAATTCTTTGTTGGGATATGATCAAAGGCAGTCTCCTTGTCGACTGAGTTGAGATTAATTTGAATACGAGATATCACCAGCAATCAATCTCTTAACTGACATCAACTGTAGCCTATGACATATATTATATGTTGTCGTAGAGATGATGGCGTCATATCTGTCACGCGTTTTATTTACTCCGAAATGTATCTAAATATTTATCTGCAATCATCTGATGAAATATTATAATTCAAAGTGATTGGAACGGTCCATATTTATTTCATTCTCCATATATGACGTTGTTCATATTAAGAGGAATAATTAATGGGATGTGGGATGCATAGTTCATGGCTGTGATTAATGACAGGTGTTGCTGCAGACACCGATGTTATTGTTAGAGTATTTTGCAATTTTTAATCAATTAATATGTTGTCGTTGCTTCACGCACATTTTATTAGAGCTTATAGTGACTACGTACTAAACCTGTCAAGAGCCTGAAGAAGCTGCGATTTGCAGCGAAACGTCGCGATTTGACAATAAATTAGTATTGCTGAACTCTTCCAACATCCCATTAATTATTCCTCTTATTCTCCATATAATTCTTGAAAAATTCTCAAACTCAACGTCGACTTCGGAAGTTTCTTTATGAAGTATCCAGATTGATGGAGTCCTGTTACCTTGATTTGAAATGAGTCTAAAATCGACTAAAATCAAGTCGGTGTCAACTCCAATCATCCTTGTTTAAGAACAAACAGATTCGGATCAATTCCGTCAATAATCGTTCGTTTCACCAAAATTCATGAATGATCTCATGGCTACCCGTTATTCTATTATGACCATACAATAAACATTGAACAGTTGTTATAATCTGCTCTTGTCTTATAAAATTGTTATCGACCATACATAAAACATGAGAAGCGCCTCACCCATTCGCATCTATGCAGGCATATATGTTCCTAGTAAATGTGTATTGTGACGTATTTCGCAACTCTGCGGAACGCTACGAAAATACGCAGCCCTCGGCGACCAAATCTTACAACCAAAAGTTGAGCGCCAGTACGTTTTCTCTCAAAACGCACAAAAACCGAAATCTGTAATCCACAAGATAGACCAACGAAGGAACAGCTGCCGACAGCTCAGTATATCATCCGCAGAGGCGGCTGGATTCCAAACTGCTACTCCGAAAAATTATTTTGAAATGACTGGGTTTGGAACCCATGATTTACTAAAAGAAGTCAGAAATACAGGGTAACAGATGAATTTAATCAGATAATTAAACAAAATCGAAAATCTGATTACAAATATTCTCGATATTCGAGGCACTTAATCTTCGGAAAGAAAACACAAAGTCGAATTACAAAATAATGAATAAACGATTAGAAGACTCGATACAAGACAATTCCCTAACCGCGATATGTCAAAAGATAAAACACTAGTCAATTAAAAGATAGTCAAAAATCCGTCAATTAATCCGTAGTCCATGAAAAAGGTTAAACAGTAAAATAACTACCGAAATTACCAATGAGTCCTAAATAACCGCGGTGCAGGAATCTACCATTATACCTAGATATCAGTGCATCCACCCAAAGTGGCGAGAATAAGAATCTGACACTACAAGTTATTGAGAAGAGGATTGCCTCGAGGAACGAAAACAACATAGCCGGCAACTGACGAAAGGTCACCCGGCACAAGACAACAGGTCGAGCGCCGAAAAACGCTACAATCCCTCTGACAATAATTACGATAATTCAAGGGTCTCTGAACGATTATGCCGAAAATTAAATGCGATGAAATTAGGCTTTCAGAGGCTGAGAAAAATTATAGAATATCTCGAGAGGTAATAATACTGACCTCGAGAATTACAATTCGTCTTAATACCCGAAAATCAATATCCAACGGCGAAAACGACGGAACGAGAGTCTAGAGAAATCTAACACTTAGAATCACTGAATTTATTTACAGAAATCTAATCCAAAATCCAAAATCAACCAGACAAAATATTAATTAGCAAATTTGACCCGAACAAAATCTCTGCCGAACAAGGGGAAAGAAATAGCCTGGAAATTCAACAATCACTAATATGGCGTCAATCGCCCCGGACGCAAGCGTCCGACAAAAGGAAATCGCTAATCTTGCTCCTTAAACAGCAAAATAACAATTTTCACTTTAAAAATCCACCGCTCACCAACTCCGATGATCAGTCGATGGCAGAAAATTTCCCAGACCTTCCCCAGTTCGTCAAATTACAACCACAACTCCGGGTCTCGACAATGTAATACGCCGGATGAAACAAAATAAGATAATTCACGATGTTTCTTAAAACGAGATGGAAATTTTGGCAAAGCGGTCCTCTGGACGTGCAAATGAGAAGTGTCCGTCGCCCAACTGACCCACGCGGCATCGTTGCCCAATCACACGATGCTGTGATTGGTCCACTACAAAGACCTCTCCGCTCTGATTGGACGTTGAAACCGTACTCAACCAGAGCTAACGAGAACTGCCAAAAGCAATTCACGTCCGCAATATCTTAACGAGCAGCGCGAATATCCCATTAAAAAAATCGATTTGCAAAATAAAAGATTCCAAAATAATTCTCCTTATCAGTAGTAATAGTTCTGAACGTCTGAAGTCAGTCTAGAATTTTGCAGTCCGATAATGAGATCGTCGTCTAAGTTCCAATTATTCCGACCCCGTATCCTGGCGCCGCCACTCGGTCTTTCAGGTGAAATCCAATCGTGTGCGGGGCATTCAAAAATGCGTTAGCTCAATGTCTCATGCTCCAGAGCATCTGAGACCCGAAGATAGGTTACTGGAGCATCCCACGAAGATCCTGGCTCCATCCCACGATGTGATCCAGTCTCGATCCCACGATGATCCGGTGAGCGGTCAGACGATTCAATACAAAACAAAATTAATTAATAAATTAATTAATTAATAAATATTCAAAAGAAATGACTCTTGGCTCGCCAATCAAGTGACTTCTCGTCTGGAATATTCAGCGACCCGCCGAACGGTCGAAATCTCAAAAATACCACGTTACAATATATAACAATAATAGTACATTACGCAACTAGTGCGGAAAGCAGGTGGTTACTCACGAGGGCGGTGCAGCCGTCCGAGTGATACCGCCTGCTGTCCGCACGTGTTGCGTATACTATTTTATACGATAAGTGCGTGATGAAGTCTGGGGGCGGAGGGGGGGTATGGGGGGCGACCCCCCCACGAGAAAAGGGGGTCCAGGGGGCGAAGCCCCCGGTGGGGGGGGGGGG
>NW_021680350.1:655068-701276 GCF_001412515.2 Diachasma alloeum
GGAACTTCTGAAGAAAAAATTAATTATATTCATTAAATATGTAGTTCAAAAAACTTGTAAAGTATTTTTAATTGAAAAAAAAAAAGAATTATAATAATTACAAAATACAATTTTTAAAAATCGTCGAGAATTCGCAAAAAAAAGAAAGTTATAATTATAAAAAAATATGATACAAAACGTAATTGAAAAATCGGAGAATATTTTATTTCCATTTTCTTCAAATGTCACATCACCAATAAACTCCTCCTCATCAGTAAATAAATTCTCCTCACTGCCTAACTCTTCATCACTATCAGGAATTATACGATTTTGGCTCATTTTATCTGCTTCGAAAATCACCTTTTTATTTTTCAGTCATTCCATGTATTCACTATTCGCAGGTTAGATTTCCTTCCTTGTTATTCTCTTTTAATAGGTGATGCGCATGCGCGTCATGCGTTATTTCGGGTTTCAGTTGACTATAGTCAACTGAAACCCATGCGGTTACACGCACGTATCATATAAAAAAAATTTCTACGTATTCTTCCTATTCAAGAAATATGTCTTAGAATGGTCGGCTGTCGCCAACCTCGAAGGAATCAGGCCGAAGAATATATTTTACGCCATCGCAGCGATCGTGTTATAGCCCAGTGGCAAAATATATTTTCGTAGCAAGTATCGTCAATAGTATAGGCTCCTTCAACTACTACGCGTTATATTCACATGTGTGACACTTCAGGCGGATATTTCCATACATAAATTCCATTGAAGGCATGGTCGGTGTAGAGATGTACTCATAGGTGAACGAATACTCAACGATATTGTTAAGGATTCTTCTATGTAACGATGGTAGAAAATTCGGGAGCGATCTACTGGGCATGAAAAAAGTAATATTGGGTGCATAATTAATGTCATATATGTGAGGGAAATCTCATACCGAAACCCAGACTTGGGGAAAAATATATAATGATAAATTTCCTGTCCCGTCTTTTATTCCAGACAAAAATATATTGTAAAGAATAGGTACATTTAATAAATAAATAACTGTTTATTAAAGATTTTGGACAAAAAAAAAATACAAAAAGGAATGCCTCGTCCGCGGACTGGATATGAAGATAAAAGAATATTGAGAAAGAAAGAGACGATCGTATACGAAGTTGGTTGAGGGGGAGGAGAAGAGCAAATACGCAACAATATCCTATGTCTAGTAATTGAATTTATGCATGTCATTTGCTCTTTTTGAAGTGACTCGAGAGCTGTTCCACTCATTCCTCACGGAGAGAAAACTCTACAGTATGGAGTTTCAGAAACTCATGTTTCTACAAGACGTGGTATTTTAATCAAGAAACTGGTGAGTGAATTTCAGTGAAAAAATCTCTGGAATTTAGTACCATAAACTGATTTAATTTCAGTGAGAAAAGTCCTTAAATCCGTATCGTTGAGTTTTGACATCAACAACCCTTCAGAAAATTAAAATATTACTTCACGTGATTAGGAGTAAGGAAGGTTAAGAAAGAAAATTTTGAAATCAGAACCAGGTTTTTTTCCCCTTAGGTTTCAATATTATAAAGTACTGAAATGTAGACATTTTTACTGAAAACTAGGAACCTTTTCTTCTCTGTGCTGATCAATGGGAATGTTGAGTGCAAGATACCGTTTAGCACAAATCAGTCGAGCTTAAAGTTATTAAATTGTTAAGATCATGCTTCGAGGAACATACGCACGCAAAAGCACGCCATCATCCGGTGAGTTTTCATTCTTTTCTAGCAGTAGGAGTAATAATGCCTGAAGAACAAGCAAATTTGGTCAAATTTTTATTATTTCAGGAGTACATACATGGTTATATACTATGGTAATATACATCTACATGGTCCTTTTGATAGGAAGTAACATTAAGACTGTGAAACTATTGAGACTACAAATGAAGGAAAAATTTGGAGCCCGGAGCAGATTTTTCATTCGGGTGGGTATAAGCGATCATCTAATCTCACTCTTCGGATAGCGTTTTTACCACTGAGCTACTGAGGAACTGCCATGAACCCAATTGCCACTATTATTATATTTGAAACTATGCACAGAAAAGAGTGGGGGAGAAATCACCAAAGAAATCGAGTAATTGTTGGGCGAAATTCAGTTCTACGTCGTTTTGACTTAATATATTGAGGAAATAGAAAGTTAAACGAATGGTGAATTTTTTTCTCCGCTTTTATTCAAAATTCTATAAAAAATTACTCCAGCGAAAGTAAATAATTGCTGAATGTGTAGGATTTTTGTTTCAACAGAGAAGAATTTTTCTACTGGCAAACACTGTACAGCCGATTTTTACTTACATCTGTTCCCATGTCATTTGCATTGTTGCTAGAAAAAAAATACTGTGCAGATGCAGGAAATTTTACTGTATGAGGAAAAAAAATGTCGGCATTCACAGATATCATTTTTTACGGAACGAAGCGTAAGATATTGCCCACCAAAGTATTTTTAATTCAAAATACGTTGCTCCACCATTTTATTTCATACAGTAAAATTTGCCGAAATTTTCTAGATTGTTTTTCTACGACTTCTTTCATCGTGTGTTAAAATGGTAGAGCATTAAATAATAGTTAAGGATTAGTTAATAACTGAACAAGTTACCCGAGTCGACATTTAATAAGGTTCAGACCCTTTCTAATTCTGTCCTGGTCGCCAAAACATAACGAGATCCAGATTAAATGCTGTTAAAAGCAGATAGCTCGACTCTTAAGATTGGCATTACCCTTAAATCAAAACAAGCTTTTTGTTATTCCGGCCGTACGGCAGAGCTTCACGAACGCCCAATCGCTGTCTTCGGCCGTTATGACACAAAATATTGTTCTTCACATGGCTTAAATTTTTTTTATGACTTATATGATTTATAACTTATGTAATTGCAACCATTATATTCATCTTCGAATACTCGCTTTCGGCGCGGCCCTAGTAAAAATCAAATGGCCGAGCGCCGTCGCCCAGACTTTCCAGGGGCGACTCTCGTATAACATACGAGTGGCTAATGACGGAACGTCCCCACTACCGCGCCCAATATACGAGACCTGGGCAGCGATTATGAAGACGCGCTCACAGCGATGTGTACTATGGTTCTGTTCCGTGATTGGTCAATTGCCTTTTGTCATGTGACCGTCATGTGACGTCACGTTTTTTTATATCATAATTTGGGTTACCCTGTTGACTCATATATGATAATCAACTAGTTAGATGTGATGTGACCGTCATAAATTTTTCTGTTGCAAAATCTTGTCAAAAATTGTCAAATTGTATCGGTTTTTTGGTGCAAGGGTTTACTTGCCAACGTGCCCATCAGGGAGAGGATCTTGAATCTGGAATTAATTTTTCCGTAGAATGAAAATTTCCGTAGAATATCCGGTTTCAAAATTGTGTGTAATTTTCAAATGAATATCATGTCAAAAATTATGATGGACAATTAGTGAGAAATCATTTATTTTATTCATTGATTTCAACTGTTCGACCGTTCCCAGTAAGAAAAATGACACTTTGTCAATAAACTCGCCACTGATTTTTCTTTTCTAAACTGAAATACGACTGATACACATGTTGATGCTTTGTGATTGTCCATCCATGGAGGTAATCATGGGGAATTTTTGAATTTCGAACTAGTTGCCTCCAGCTGGGGTGCCAGTAATTAGAAGGGATGTGACGGTCACGGTGTAAAACAGTCACGTTTGTGTCATGTGACAATAAATTGTCATGGCTGGCCGTGTCACATGACCGTCACTGACGTGTCATATGAGTGGTCAGTGATGTGTCATGTAATTTTTTCGCATCCCTGATGTCGTCCTGCCGGTCAGAATTTCTACTAGAGGGGCTGCAACCTCATAGTCGCCAGATAAGTTTGTTTCAGCCTTATGACGAAATCTGCTATTTCCTTACTACTCACTCAATTCTTTCAGATCAATATCGAGTTTTATTGATGTCTCCTATTCGGGCCGGAATGAAATGTCTACTCGGGTAGGTGTGAATTGCTGCACAATATACTACTTCCACACATCTGCCCAGCAAGTTCGTACTTTTCTTGCTGATGAGGAAAGTAAATACTTTCCACCCTATGGTGCTAAGTACTGATCACTTCCTGCCGCAGTGCGAGAGGTCAGTACTTGTCTCCCACTCCTCGGCGAGCAAAATGGAACATTTTTCTGTAAGCGTATTGAAAAATCGTATGTCCACCTCGGGGGTAAAAAACATGACGTTTTACCTTCAGTGCACAATATGATATCGTTATATAATATGAGTCAGCTTTACGCATATTACTCTGTTACTCATATTAGCTTTTCTTCTCCGGGGACAGAGAATTCTACAACGTTAAAGATTGAATAACATCACTACAAAAACCAGGTATCTGATAGCTATCTGAATTTAAGATATCAGATGGTAAAAAACGTCTGCATCTTCAAAAGTGTCTCAAAATGTGACTAATGCTTGAAAATTTCAACCAGCATTTCTGTCTGAAAATGATGGTAGACATTTTTTGTGTCTGAAAAATTTCAGGTATTTATTTTCAGATATTTTCTGTCTGAAATTCATTTATTCATGAGCGATTCAAACATTTCACTATTAACATATCTCACCTGATTCAGACGGCAAAGTCCATTCAAACATTAACTCTTAAGATATTTCTCATGTCTGAAAAGTTCCACTCATCCCCTGCAAAAACTAGGTGTCTGACAACCATCTGAATTTAAGATGGCAGATGGCAAAAAACGTCTGAATCTTTAAAAGTGTCTGAAAATCTAACTGATGTCTGAAAATTTCGAACACCTCTTATATCTGAAACTGATGCGTGTATCTTAATTTCAGACATCTTAGTGTCTGCAATTGAAATACCTCTATTGATTCAGACACATTTTAATGTCTCAAAATTATCTACAAAATCGTCCCAAAAGTGTTTGAAAAGTGTCTATAAAAATGTCTGAAATTCAGTCATTAATTTTTGCAGTGATCCCTGCATCAGAGATAGCTAAAGTCGCAGAGTCATATACAGTAATTACACCAAGCTGAATGATTGCTACTAGTACTATAGACGTAGTAAAAATTAGTGGCGTTTATGGTTAATCAGTGTCTCGGTAGTCCAATGCTAATAAAGCACTCACGCGATCAGCTCAAGGTTGTGTATTTCGATACACACCTATGAAGCTCGAAGGTACCAATCTTTTCATCTTATGTCTTCCGAAATTCTTTAGTTTCAGTATCAACGGAAACATTACATCAAATTTCCTCCTTCGTTCTGATATAGTGAAAACCTCCACTAATCTCCATATTTACCGCATTGATGTACGGATTTTCAATGATACATTGAGCCAGATGAGCTATCTCATCAGGAAATGCCATACGTTTCGGGGTCAAGAGGCCCGCGATGGTGATCTTATGCAGAGCCTCATTCCTTCGACGTTCAACTGCAAGAGGTTAATAAACTTAGAAATTCACTCAATATTCGGTAGAGTAATGTTTCGAATGCTTCGAAACTATTAGCTATTTTCCAAAGCGTCCGTCATATAATGAGATATGTGCGAATTTTGATAGTCACAAAATCTTGAGTACTGAGCGTCAGGACAATACCTAATTAATGCCCAAGGAGGAGAAACATTAACTGCAATAATTTTCGCTACAGCAAAATGTATTATATAGGGTCATCGAATACATTTAACGGGACAATGAGAGATATTTTTTGAAAACTCACCGACTCAATTTTTTTGGTTGTGAATTCTCAATGCACACTACCCCTTCCCCCCCAAATTTTCGTAAAAATTCGCTATCTCCCTTAGTTTAGAGAGATTTTTGAAAAACCCCAACGATAACCCACCTTTTCATAAAACACCCCTCTTTGCCCTCTTCACAAGCCTCTCCCGGATATCACAACCCCTCTCTTTGCGAAATTCCCCCTCAAAAATTGAAAAAATTTTCTTGATTTCAGGAAATATTTTTTCTAAAATTAAGTATATTTTACAATGAGAGATGTTATTTCGACCGGTATGTTCATATTCTGTATTATCTCCCTTAATTTTTTGTTTGTGTGACTCCGAATTTTTTAAGTTGTGCATTGTTAATTATTTAATTGTTTCCCTTGTATACAGAGTCGGCCAGATTCTTTCCATGTAATTTGTACCTTAAAAACCTCTAAGGTTTGATCGAGTAAAATAGCCCGGGGATAATACAGAATAAGTATATTTTGGTTTAAAAATAATCCTAATTTTGATCATTAATTTTAACCGATTTTTTTCTAACACTTGGAAAAAAATTTCTAGATATTAGAAACCTGAAGGTTATAAACCACTGTTTCTAAAAGATAGAGAATTTTTTCTAAAGCTAATCCATTTTTTTTCTCTGTGCTGCCCTCTGATTGGCCGAAATGGAAAATACTCCTTACTTGCCATAGGAGTGTCCACATATCCTGGCGCTATGGTCACGACACGAATACCCTTCGGCGCAAAAGATCTTGCGAGTGGAATAGTCATGCCTCGGACTGCAGCCTTGCTGGCAGCGTAAGCCACCCCACAGGACGGAGCATCGTGGGCCCAGATACTTACAATGTTGATGAAGAGGCCACGTTGCTGATTCTCGTCAGGCATGTTCGCTGCCATCACGCCGGCCGCTAGCCGCGTGACATTAAACGTCCCCAGAGCATTGACGTCCATCACCTTCCTGTAGATCTCGAGAGGATGTGCCGTTTCGGTTTCAAAATCATACGGGTGATGGACTATTGCAATGCCTGCACAATTGATCACCACATTGATACCACCAAATTGCTCTTTAACTTGTGTTAATGCTTGTTGCACATCTTCCTCTGAAGTCACCTGGAATTAATTAATGTGATGTAACCGAGTAATAGAGAGTTATTTATTTCCTTACCCTTACGTATACATATATATATATTTTTTTACTGAAATGAATAGTTTCCATTTGAATGGTCATTATTGCCTGTTTGTATTGGTCCCCTCTAATTCGCGTTATCCGATTCTTCTTTATAGGAGATCAAAGGCGCGCTCCGCGCGCCTGTCACTATGATTGATTTTATATGATTTATCACGTTATTATTGGAAGTTGATTTGAATCAATGTTATGCCACGTATACAAATTTCTATAGTAATACTAAGGAGAAATTCGTGGGAAATGATTAAAACTTCTTTTGAAAATCCATGAATTTTTATTATTGAAAAGGGATCGAAATTTCCATCGAGAATCGGGCGAAGATACGTCGAAATCCATGAAAACTTCAACGTTGATTTATACCCTACTAGAATTTACATACGGCATGCCGAATCTAACCTCCACCAGATTCGGCGCGAGTTTCGGTTTTTGTTAGGCATGCCGGATAAGGTCTGACTCATCAGGGCCTTATGAGAACCAGACACGGCATACCCCATCCGGTATGCCTAACAACCTACGAGGCTCGCGCCAAATTCGGTGGAGGTTAAGTTCAGTATGTAGTACGGAAAAAAGCATTTATGAAAGGCCCAAATAACTATGTGTGTAAATAAATATTTCATGGATACTTAACATCAACATAGTTTTGACATGGATTCGGCAATCTGGTGGGGGCCTAATCATGGCCTGATTCGGCAAGGTCAATATATTCGGGATATCTTGAATATGTCAAACATGTGAATTTTCCGAAAATGCGATCATTTAGATTGAATTTTTCATGACATATACGAAAAAAGACTATAAGACATCCTGCCGAATTTGTGAGAAAATTCAATTGGATTTCTATCCAATTTTCAATGAGTTTTCCGCCGATTTCTATCGGAACTTCCCACAGCTTAGGACGATACTCTATAAAAAAATGGAATTCGGGTTTTCTATACAATGTATTTCATTGAAATATTTTCTATAGAAATTTCCCAGCTCAAATTTTCCAATTTCGTCTGTTGGATTTTCTCAATTAAAAGAGAAAATAAATCGAGTAGAAAACAGTTGAAAAATTCATGTCGAGGGATTTCTAAAGAAAATAATGGAGAAAGTTTTATAGAAAAATGAAGTTCTACTGTTTTTTTTCCATAAACGTGTTGCTCTTGAACATTTTCTGCAAAAAAAAGTGATGTGCATCTCTGCGACATCCTTAATTAATAATCTGATAAGACCCTTGCCGATTGCCGAATATTTGCCGAACCTTTGTCGTAGGTGGGGGGAAGGGGGGGGGGGGAAGACGATGGATTCATAATTATTATTATCAGGTTGAATCATACAAATGTTAGAAAAAAATGATAGAATGATGCATATGAAGCCTGTGATTTACATAGACAGTACGAATTGGGCAATATACGAATTGCGCGGTACGCTAGTCGGCTAAGGTGTAGGGTTAGTAATCTGTAGGTCCCGGGTTCGAAACCAGTCGTGTGCGGAATATTTTAGGTTAAAAAAAATGGATTGTTCAGTGATAAATGCGTTCAGGGGTTCAAGACTAATCAATAATAAATGATAAAATCAATTAGCAAATAGTTATTTTTTTTCTTTTACATTATTCGAAATTATAATGGATAGTCTAGTCATCAACCACGTATATATTTGCGCATATAGATTTGGACGGGTGTCAGTTGAAAGTTTTGGGAATTATTTCGAAAGTGAACATTGAATTATCCATAATCAATAGAAAAGTACAAATTAGATCAATTATAATTCTTTTCTTTTTAAATGGCTTCCATAATTCGGCTGGCATGCGGCAATCCTGATCCGGCCCGGATAATAAAAGCGCGTAACGTTTTGTATCCGGGCCAGACTCGGTTGACCACATCAGCACCGAACATACCGAAGGCTCGGCATACCGAACCAGGGCTGAAAGGTTTGCCGAGTGAAATTTCTAGTAGGGTACAGGCGTTATCGATGGAAAACCATGAATATCTCGAATACTAAATACGATCAAGTCGGTTCCTCTTATACAGATATATAAATATATATATAGGGGAGGGGAGGGCAAAACGGACCGCTGACAGAAAATTGATAATTTTTGTTTTTGCTTCCAAATGAAGCGAATTCGAAGTCATTTGTGGTTTGAGGTGATTAGGAAATCTGATAAAATTGCGGTTCAACGACACATGTTGTCTATAAACCCCTTGTGACGGTTACGATCTAAGATACTCCCTTTTAATTTAACACACTCAGTGTTCCTGATTTGAAGGGAAAAAAATGATCAATTTTCTGTCAGTGGTCCGTTTTGCCCTCCCCTCCCCTGCCATTTACTCAAACATACAACTCTTTGTAGACATAATTTTTGACTTTGGCGTTTTTTCATTGTTTCTTTGTGAAAACTTACAATGGATCTCATGATCGAACTCTCGAAAAAGCCCCATATAATGGTCTGTGATTGAAAACATCTCTCCGACGATCTACACCAACATTATCAACATCATCAACATCATCAACCAAAGTAGTATCATCATCATGCATGCGATTTGTCTTTCAGACATTTAGGAATAAACGTATGACATCTCCTATTTATATTGGAGATCAATACAAAATTTTGATATACATTGCATCGAAGTGTAATACGTCATTATCTTGAATATAGATTGTAACCCGCACGACCCGCAGCTGAAAAGAATTCTCCATTGCTTAAATTTGAATAACTATTTAATATTAACCGCACAAGTACGGAGTTAACCAGCCTGTCCTAATATGCACCGATATCGCTATATTATAAACACGTTCAAAACACTATCTCCATCTACTGCTGAGCCGTGTGAGAACACTCTGAGCGCAGAATGACACATACTTGAGGACATGGAATTTCTATTGTTTTTGTAGTATGGGAATCTATTGAGTACGAGGGGCTATTCACAGGCGTAATCGTAGTATCACTCGCTGCTGTAATGAATTTTAATTGGGCGATGAAACTAACTTACGTGTAAGTGACGTTCGATTGTAATTATATGAAGTCCTCGCTCGAGTACATTACAACTGTAGTATCCCTTCTGTCCGCTAGGTGGCACACCCGAATTTAGAGCTGTGGCGATTCCGCCTCCGCTAGTCCCCACTTCGACCTCGAGGCAGCGCCTCGATCAACCTCAAGCCGCGACAGCTGCTCAACGTCGCCCACGGAAACAAGCCATTATTCCAAAGCCTCTATTCTAACGCTACACGTGTAGCACTCGATATCAAGTCATTCCAAAGTCTATTTGTACTATTAGTATTACATTATTATAATAAATATTATTCCTGTTGCTAACTGTAGTGATTCAATTACACTGGGGAACCTTCCAATAAGTCTAAATTGGTGACCCCGACGTGATCTCAACAGATTACGTTTCTACACGAGGTAAACCCCATCGAGTACGAGTCGCCGCATCGACAGAGTCATGCCGCTCACCCACTCGCCATCCGGTAATCAGGGTGATTTGACACTACAACTAGATGAACAGCAACAACAACAAGCATTACTACAGCGGCAGCAACAACAATCGTTGGCACAGCAACAGCAACAACAATTGTTATCACAGCAATCACTGCAGTACACTGAGGCTCAGATCATGGTTGTCACGCAGTTCAAACTCCCAGATTTCTGGTCCCATGATCCCGAGCTATGGTTCATCAACATCGAAGCCCTGTTCTCCACAAAAAACATCAGAAGTGACGCAACGATGTAAGGAGCCGTGGTTGCTGCCCTAGGTTCTGATGTCCTGAAGGAGATGTCCGACATTCTCAGAGCACCACCGCCTGCAGATAAGTACCAAAATTTTAAGGCCATGCTCCTCAAGCGTTTCACTGAATCAGTTGATCGCCAGCTATACAAACTCTTGACAGAAATGCAGCTAGGCACAAAAAAACCAAGTCAACTCCTCAGAGAGATGAGAACTCTTACTGGGACGAAAGCTAGTAAAGAGCTTCTTCGCAGCAGGTGGCTGGCCCTCTTACCTGTCATGGTGGCCAATATTCTCAAGTTTGTCGCAAACAATTCCACTCTCGATCAGCTTGCTGAGGCAGCCGACAGCGTCATGGAGAATCACACCAGTTCCCAGGTTCTGTCAACAAGCTTCCAGTCCATAGCTCTCAACAATCAGCCCATGGCGCCCAGTGTTCAGCTGTCCATGCCTTTCAACACACAGGCCTTCGCATCCTCCACCCAGCCCATGCTCGCTCAGGGTCAGGTCATGGCAGCCAGTCACACTCCCTATCAGAGACAGGCCAGCAACATTACGGGCGAACAGAGGTTGAGTGAGCTCGAGAGGACGGTAGCAAATCTACCAGCATCGATCAGCAGCCTGACTGCTAAATTAACAGGTGGAAGATCACAATCTCGATCACGATCCCGAACTCCAGGACCACCATACCACTGCTTCTATCATCAGATATTCGGTGCCAGGGCCGCCAAGTGCCTCCAGCCTTGTGCGTGGATACCATCCAATCAGGGAAACTAACTGAGCTGTCGTCAGTCCAGGCGGTTGGCGGCAGCGCTCAGGTCATTCCGTCCATCAAAGAGTAGCGTCTTCACGTTTACGATAGGTCTTCACACACCAGATTCCTCGTCGACTCTGGCTCCGTCGTATCAGTGCTACCACGAACCTTAGTCAGACAAAAACTACAACCATCAGACTTCAAACTCTTCACTGCCAACTTTACTAGTATTGCAACTTACGGACTTCAGCCGATTACACTCAACCTTGGTCTTCGTCGAGCATTCTCCTGGCCCTTCATCGTTGCGGATGTACAGTCTGCAATCATAGGGGCTGATTTTATTGTTCACTTTGGGTTGATGATAGACCTAAAAAAGCATCGCCTTATCGATCCTCTCACATCCCTATCAACAACTGGAGAACTTGTTGAAACCTCAGATTTCGGCATCTCAACAGTGGATCAGCACTCATTCTCCAACTCCGTTCCTGAGGGCAAGTACTCAGACCTCCTCAAGCAGTTCCTCGACATCACCAAACCAGCTGTCTCTGCAGCCTCTCACAACCCGGCAGGTGTGGCACACTACATCGTCACCACAGGACCTCCGGTTGTCGATCGATTTCGCAGACTAGCTGGTGCGAAACTTCAAGCTGCAAGGGACGACATCAACATGCTGCTAGAGCTTGGTGTTATACGCCCGTCTAGTAGTCAATGGGCTAGTCCCATCCACATGGTGGAAAAGAAGCTCGGAAGCTGGCGCACCATCGGCGATTTCCGGCGACTCAATGCACAGACAGTCCCGGATCGCTACCCAGTACCTTATCCTGAGAATATTTTCCAGCGCCTGCACGGTAAGAAAATATTCTCGACCATCGATCTGGTACGGGCCTACCACCAAATCCCCATGGCTCCCGAAGACATCGAGAAGACGGCCATAACAACACCCTTCGGCCTCTTCGAATTTCTGGGAATGCCTCCTGGACTCCGCAACGCAACTCAGACATTCCAACGGCACATGGACAACATCTTGAGAGGTCTGGACTTTGTTGGCTGTTACATAGATGACCTCATTGTGGCTTTTGAAACCCATGAGGACCATCTGCAGCACCTCCAGCAAGTCTTCTCCATCTTACGTCAGCACAAGCTATCGCTGAACTTCAGCAAGTACGAGTTTGGAAAAGAGGAAGTGACCTACCTGGGCTACACGATCAACAAGGATGGATACAAAGCTCCTAGCTCACGTGTGGAGGCAATCATCTCCTTCCCCAGGCCAGAGACTGTCACCGACCTTCGCCGATTTCTTGGAATGGTCAATTACTACCGCAAGAGCATTCCTCACGCTGCTGAGTCAGAAGCACCGCTTAATGGCTTCATCACTCACTCCAAGAAAAACGACAAAACTAAGATCCAGCTGGACCCCTGATACCGAGGAAGCTTTGGAGGCCTGCAAGCAGAGTCTAGCTGATGCTACCCGCACAGTCTTTCTATCGCCGTCTGCACCCCTTCTGCTGACTACTGATGCCTCTGACTTTGCTATTGGCGCATCACTGGAGCAGTTTGAGGACAACACCTGGAAGCCAGTCGGGTTCCTCTTAAAGAAACTGAGCCCTGAAAAAAAATGGAGCACATACGACCGAGAGCTACTAGCGATTTTCTCCGCTGTTGAATTCTTTCGTCATGTCCTTGAGGGACGCCACTTCGTCATCAGGACTGACCACAAACCCTTGGTCGACGCCTTTTGGCAAAAAGCAAAGAAAGCTTCTCCTCATCAACTCAAATTTCTTGGCTACATCTCGCAGTTTACCACTGAGATTGTGCATTTGAAGGGACAAGAGAATGTTGTCGCAGATGCACTCTCCAGGATCAACGCGATCAACATGCCCACCATCCTGAGCCCTGAGAGAATCCACCAAGAGCAGGAGGAAGACGAAGAGCTCCAGCAACTCATCGACAATACCAACAATTCTCTGAAACTACAGAAATTATCGATCGATGGCACTGACTCGATCTACTGTGACATTTCTTCAGGCGTTGTAAGACTCTTCATCCCTAAAAATCTACGACGAGAAGCCTTTGACACTGTGCATGGGTTGTCCCATCCCAGCGGACGAGTCACCGTTCGCACCCTCAAGCAGAAATACATCTGGCCCGGTCTCAAGAGGGACGCTCTGGAATGGGCTCGCAACTGCATCGCTTGTCAACGCTCAAAAATTGAACATCACAATCGTCTAACGCTCAAGCACATCGACGTGCCAGACTCTTGCTTCAACCATATTCATCTTGATCTCATCGAGCTCCCAGTGGTCAACCGTCTCAGGTACTGTTTAACCATCATTGACAGATTTTCCAGGTGGCCCGTAGCCACTCCCTTGGATGATATGACTGCTGATACCGTCTGCACTGCCTTCTACACCCACTGGATCACTCAATTCGGCACACTTCTCACCATAACTACAGATCAAGGCTCTCAATTCGAGTCTGCACTCTTCAAGGCCTTGTCTCGACTGATTGGTGCGCATCGCATCAGGACTACACCGTACCATCCTGAGTCAAACGGCCTGGTTGAGAGGTGGCACAGAACTCTCAAAACAGCTCTGATGTGCAACTCACAAGCTCCATGGCCTGAAGTTCTCCCCACAGTACTCCTTGGTCTTCGCACTTGCTACAAGGAAGACCTAAACGCTTCACGTGCTGACCTCGGATTTGGAACAGGTTTACGCGTTCCGGGCGAGTTTTTCGTCTCGGAAGACATGCCAGCTGATCCTCAAACTTTCGTGGAGAAATTCCGGGAGCACATCAGAAGCCTACGACCGACACCAACGGCCCATCACAACAAAGAGCGCATGTTCATCCTAAAAAACCTGTACTCTTGTTCACATGTGTTTCTTCGCATCGACGCAGTCAAACGACCCGTGGAACCACCGTACTCTGGACCTCATGAAGTCCTAGAACGCCTGGACGACTACACCTTCAAAATCAAGATCGACGGAGACGAGAAGGTCATCTCAGTGGAGAGACTCAAGCCAGCATAGATTGTCAAAGAGGATCCTGTCAATCCTCAACAACCTCAGCAGGCTGAGGAACCTGAAAACATTGGACCCCAGTTACCGTCCTTAAGCATGGACCCACCTGTTCGTACCTATGCCAAAAGGAGAGACAAGACTGTTTCGTTCCCTTCGAATCTCACGAAGGTCACTGGGGGGGGAGTGGATGTGGCGACTCCGCCTCCGGTAGTCCCCACTTCACCCTCGAGGCAGCGCCTCGATCAACCTCAAGCCGCGACAGCTGCTCAACGTCGCCCACCGAAACAAGCCATTATTCCAAAGCCTCTATTCTAACGCTACACGTGTAGCACTCGACATCAAGTCATTCCAAAGTCTATTTGTAATATTAGTATTACATTATTATAATAAATATTATTCCTGTTGCTAACTGTGGTGATTCAATTACACTGGGGAACCTTTCAATAACTCTAAAGAGCTATATACAAAATAAATTTTTTTGGGGGGTCCCCACCTCTCTCACTCGTCGCGCTGAGGCTTCAATTTTTTAAAGTCCCACAATAGACACAATTATATGGGAGGGAAAAATTATGATTCATATTTTGGGTAGGTGTAATGTACTCGAGCGAGGACTTCATATAATTACGATCGAACATCACTTACAGGTAAGTTAGTTTGATCGCCCAATTATATTTCGTCCTCACTCTCCTACATTACAACTGTAGTTGTTTAGAGATGCATATTATTGACATGTGTACTTCATTATATAATTACTCATTTATTTCTCCTAATAAAGATCTTGCAAAATTAGCACTGTCTGATTTAACAGGCCTCCTATCAAATCTAGCAAACATCTGAGATCCTTCAGACCAACCTGCAGTTCTACGTATTGAGAATTTTTCGACATTAATTCCACTCAAAGACAAACATCTTTTAACCCATCTACTAATCGTATGAGTACTCACTGCTTTATGCGGTTATTTAAAAGAAATAAATAATTGTTTGCACTGATTTCTTAAAGAACTTGACTTTTCTAAATATAACTTAATTGTTGAAGGAACACATAACATTGGTTTGTTTTCAAACTTTCGTAATTTAAAGAAAGGCGGATCTCGCCCAGGACATGATGTTTTGAATATATCTGGAATTCTTATGTCAACTCCATCAAGTACTTCTCTTATATGATTGATTTTTATTTTCGAAAAAGCTTGTGCTCTTTGAGCATTACTTAATGCTAAGAGCATTACTGTCTTATATGATAATTTTTCTAGAATCGATACATCTAGATTTTCTAGAAAACGAAGGACAATGGCTACATCCCATGTTGAGGAGTATTTTGCTCGAGGTCTGAGTTTGTAGACACCCTTCATAAACCTGCAAGTGTTTGGATCTTCGCCAATCTTTTTCTCAGAGAGTAAAGATATTGCACTTCAACATGAATTGAGCGTACCATATGATGCTCCCGAATTAAACTTCTCAGACAAAAATCTTAGAACTACCGTAACATTTATATCCAAACGATTTCTGTTATTCTTCGTATAAAATTCCGACCATTGTTTTAGAGCAGTGCCATATTGTTGAAGCGTGGATTTAATTAATGAAGCTAGAAAAAGGTCTAGAGCTTCTCTTCGAACTTTCCTTAATAAGAAAGCTTCCGGGATATTTTGCTGGCAATCAAACTTAGGTGTTCCGCTCTTGGATCTGACAGTCTCCTGCATGGGGATAGGAGCAATTCCGAATGAGCTTCGAAAATCAGCGGTTTACCTACCGTTAATTTTTCAAATAATGGGAACCAAGGTTGATTCTTTCAAAGTGGAACAACTATAATGCCGTACGCCTCTTCGCGCCTTATCTTCGCTAAAGTTTTTAGAATTAAAGAGAAGGGTGGAAAGGCGTAAAAATAGACATTAGACCACTGAATGGTGAACGCGTCAATACAGATAGCTTTACAGTCTGGTTTCCATGAAATGAATCTGTCACATTTGGCATTTTGTTGAGATGCAAATAAATTAATCTCTGGCTCACCAAAAACTTTAACGATTTGGTTGTAATATAAGTCGTTCAGTTCCCATTCAGTGTCTACATTCTTAATTCTGGACAATCTGTCAGCAGTAATATTCTCTTTTGATGGAATGTAAGAAGTGATTAAAATTATCTTTTTACCCTCTGCCCACTGTCAAATTTCACAGGCTAATTTATTATATTTTTGAAATTTAGTGCCGCCCATCTTATTTATGTAAGATATGGCGGTAGTATCGTCTACCCGTAATAAAATCTTGCAATCGTTTAATTCTGAGACAAGTTCTTTTAAAGCAGATTTTATTGTTAATAGTTCTAAGAAGTTTATATGCATCTTCTGTTCTTTTTCCGACCAAAAACCGTAAATCTTCCTTTCATCATTGCATGCTCCCCAGCCCGATTTAGAGGCATCTGTAAAAATGCGCATAGCAAAGGATCCATCCTTAATACAGTGAATGCTATTTTTAATATTAGCTTTCCACCATCGTAAATCTTGTTTAACAGAATCTCTTATGGACATCACTTTGTTATAGCAATTAACATTCAATATAAGCTGGAAAATCTTCTCTTTTTCTAAGATTTTGGTGTATAACCAACCATATTCCACAGCTGAGCAACATGCAATCAACTTCCCAATCAGCTGAGCAAACTCTATAATACTACATTTATCTAGCTTTAAATAGGTTTCTAATAGCTGATAGATATTTTTTCTTTTCTCATCAGTTAGCTCAATAGCATATTTTTGCATATCAATTATAAACCCTAAGAACTTGCATCTCTTGGAGGGTATGACGTTCCATTTTTTATAGTTAACTAAAAAACTTAACCACTCTAGAAAATTTAATGTTTGGTTAATATTTCTCTTACATTCCTCAAAAGTTTCTTCTATGCACAAAATGTCGTCCAAATAGATTACTGATGAAAGGCCTCTACTTCTTAGATTTCTTACAACTATTTTCATAATCTTTGTAAACACCAAAGGGGCTGTACATAAACCGAAAGGTAAAACAACAAATTCATATAATTCATTTTCAAATTTGAACCGCAGGTATTTTCTGCTTTCTTCATGTATTGGAATTAAATAATACGCATCTTTTAAGTCAATCGACGCCAAAAAATATTCTGGAAATATTAACTGGACTGCGGTTCTCAAGTCTTCAAGTTTAAAATGTTGCTTTGGAAGAGCTTTATTCAGCTGTTTTAAATTTAAGATGAAACTATTTGATCCATCGCGCTTTTTAACCAAAAAATAAAGAGATAAAAATTGACCTTCTGTTTCAGTACACACTTTAATAGCTTTTTTACCTAACAAATCCTTAATGCAATACCTAGTAGCCTCTATATCTGATCCCGAATATTCATAATTCCTGAAATTTTCTTTAATTAAATGCTTCTTAATTGGAATTTTATAACCAGAAATGCAAGATAAAATAAACCTATCATCAGTGATCCTTTCCCAATTGTCATAAAAAAGGATAATCTACCCCCTCTTACATCGTTCAATTCCTCTTCTCGACTTTGTTCGGATACTTTGGTGGATGGTGAACTTGAGCTTTGTGGTTCACAAATTGTTGCTTGTTTCTTAAAGACACCTTTTGCCTCAGACGTCCGATGAAAGATGTAGATCCCGTCTGTCCTCCTATCGGACGGGTCGCAAACGGGATCTTGAAGTTTGACTGTTGATTTGGAGTAATAATTTTTTTTCCCACTTGAGGAAGTTTGAGACTATCACTCATCTTGTTCAAAGCCTTGGCGTCTTTAATTTTTTCGGATAAGTCCTTTCCATATAAAAATTCTTCTGGCTTTATCTGGCTTTATCTTTATCTCTTTTAAAATGGCCTTCGTCTCCTTTGACAATCCAGGTTCAATAAATGCCTTTCTAGTGACTGTCTGCTTGGGTATAATAGCAGTAAGAAATTTTCCTGAATCACGTACACGTGTCAGAAGCGTCTCCAAATCAAAATCGTCACCTTCTTCATAGATTCCCGTAACTACAGAGCCAAGAATCGACAGAGCTGTTCCCGCCAGTTTTTGAATTTTAATCATATGATTGGCTCTGGCGATAGCAATGTCCTTCACAGTGGCTGCAATCTGCGGATTTAATTTGGGGGCTTCTAGTTCCGCTACGCATGCGTAGGTTCCCAAAAGTGATTCAATTTCCTCCTTCATTCTTTCTCTACAGAAGAATTCCCATCTCCTCAAAAGGCCCGCATTAATTGGCAGCTTCACCGCCTGACTGGAGGTTGGATCTTCACCTAACTGAAGAAATGGAAAAAAGAGAAAAATGTCACTTCAAAAGCAGTCGCTTTATTATACAATATATATAAATATATATTACGTATAATTTGAATGTCGTGTAGTCACGTGATCAAACACAAACATCATATTACTTATCCTTGTCTTACCATCTAGCAAGCACGAATAGTTGCTTACGTCTCTTGTCTTACCACAACAGTGAAGCATAGACGTGTTACGACAGGTCTTTGTCTCGTTGCACAACGAAGCCTAAAACCGTCTCACATAATATTTCTCTCTACCTCAGGTTATTTTTAATCATTTTTAAAAACTTACAAATTTGATGCAATCCTCATCTAGTTCAATTTCTGTTCCGTCAGTGGGCTTTTCGGCATTTTTCTCATCCTCTATCACGCATGAATCACTTTCTGATGCAATCTCTTTCTATGCTGAATTCTCTGGAATGTTCGACTCAACCTCGTTCTCCTTGTCATCAGATCTCCCTTGAATTCCGTCAGATTTTTCCAGTTTCTCTTCTAATTTTTGCACTTTACTTAACAGTTTTTCTAACATTTCATCTCTTTCACGAGATCTCTTCTTGGATTTCTTTCCCATCTCAATCCAGAAAGATTTTACGAAAACTCTTAAAACACGTGTGTTACTAAGCTCGCGGGAAGAAAAAGTGAAGCCGCAGCGCGACAAGTGGGAGAAGTGGGGACCCCCCAAAAAAATTTGTTTTGTACATAGCTCTAAATTCGCATGTGCCACCTAGCGGACAGAAGGGATACTACAGTTGTAATGTAGGAGAGCGAGGACGAAATATAATCCCAGTGAAATCAATGTAATCATTGTAATTACATGGTTAGCATATTTGTAATCAAGTTTTGGTAATCAAGTGGTAATCAGTTGTAATCACTGTAACCATTTGTAATCAGTGTAATCTTTCGTAGTTACTCCTAGTGAGATCGTGAATTTTGTTTTTGAATTTTCGAACGCGTCATTTTTACCAACGGTAAGTCTCAGAGATCCCTGCATCAATTTTTTTTGGAATCCTAGATGTTTATGGTTCAGAACCTTGTATAGCCAATGCGTTTTGCACAGAGCATTTATCCGTAGAAAATTGATTCAACAGAGTTCAAATTTCATTTTATTCTGAAGAACCAACGACTGAATTATCTTTGAATTATCTGCTGGTATGTTTCATTCTCCATCAATGGTAAATATTCAGTAAATTTATTTTACTAATAGCACTTATAAGTGCCCAAATTTTTAGATAGAGTGATGGAGACTGCATTCCTTTGTTCTAATCCCCACCCCTCCTTCCTCATTTCTTTGCAGGTCCTAATAATTAATTATTCCATCAATTCATCAATCAATCAATCCATCAATCAATCAATTATTCCATCAATTCATCAATTCCATCAATTCATATTTAATAAGAGGCCATTTTTTGTGATTTCAATCATTACAGATATTTGGAAATCACAGAATGTGATCAACGAAATCATTTGTAATCATTTAATCACATTCTATGCTCTTGGTAATCACGGTTATCACGTAAGTAATGGTACTCAGTCCCGTAATCCTGGGTAGTCGATTATATTTTGTAATCGCGGTATCACTCTATTCGCCTGTGAATAGCCCCTCGATTGAGTACCTTTCCGTAAATATGAGACAAAGTAAAAAAAGAAGATTAGGTTTGCTCTGTATATGAAGAGAAACCCCCATTTTTGCATTCTCATATCTTCGAAGTATCCGTTCCAAAGTCTATGCAATGAATCATGAGCACATTGACTTTCCGCTTCATCCCTTTCTCTCAAAACATAGACTTTCCAGGCATAATGTAGGGACTACTAAGGAATAAATCCACAATTTCCTTCTATCATATTTAATTCTATTTCATAAGATGAAAAACGAATACTTGAGCTTAGTCTTCAGAATCTGATGTACATTTCGAAATTAGAAAAGTCCTAATTGAATAAAAACTCCAAGACAATTTTGAATGAAAATCAAATTAAATCGATATGAAACTTACATCAACTTTGCAAAAAATTGCATTTGCGCCAAGTTCCTCAGCTAACTTTCTGCCTTCAACAGCGCGGTCCAAGATAGCAGCTTTCCCACCTTGATTTATAATTCTTTCCACTATAGCTCTTCCTATTCCAGAAGTTCCACCCGTCACGAAAGCGATTACATGCTTCGAGAATTTATGCAATGATTTAATTATAAAGAAAAACCAATCGGAAGCAATTTAATTACAAATTCACCTGCATTTTAGTTTTCATACTCTGCACAAACTATCAGCGCAGCCGACATCAAGTAATTGAAGTTGATTCGTACACTGCTGTGGTACATACAGCGACATATTGAGAAATAAGCGCATGATAAGAATGATTATTCAAATATGTGCTTTTGACACTATCCATGCTTCACTTACCAGATAAGATATACTAATTTATGGCCTTGTATTTATATTTGATCATTTTTTAACGGGTATGCCCCCCCTTTTTTCAATATTTTCAAGCCGGAGGAGATCAGAATGCAATAGAAGGAGGGCTATCCAAAAAGACCGGGGTGCATTATCAGTTAGATCTATTATTTCTTCACGCAGAGAAATTTTTGATAAAAATTATGCTACCGTTCTATAAAAGTATATCATGAGTCATCGTTTCCTCATTTCTGTCCCGAAATTTAGAAAAATTAATATATGATGATCAAATTTTATTCTACGTTAGAGAAATTTTATCCTGAAGTGTAATAAATTTTACCCTTCCAGTCCAATAATTGTTATGTAGATAACAACGAAAATTCTACAACGGTTGGTAAATTTTACCCTACCGGTACAGTAATTTTTACTCTACCGGCTCGGTAATTTTTTTTTGTCGGGATAAAATTTCTCTAACGTAGAATAAAATTTGATCATCATATATTAATTTTTACTAAATTTCGGGATAGAAATGAGGAAACGAAGACTCATGATACACTTTTATAGAAAGGTAGGATAATTTTTATCAAATATTTCTCTCCGTGTTGCAATGTAACCGTTTCTTTCTTCAATTTGCTTGTAAAAGAATAGTTAGGGACACCCTAACGAAATGAGACAGCGGGGCAAAATGCATCTCCTTTAAAATTTGAGTTTTTACACAAATGACCACTTCCTCTATATTTGGCAATGAAATATCTAGTTTAGAGTACGATCACATGAATCCATCGTATCATGTAAGACATTAAGTTGAACGAAATCTAAAAAGTTCAGCAGATTTAATACGCTATTGTGAAAAGATGAATTAAGATGAATTCTATGATATCCGGTATGTAAACTGAGTAAAATTGCCAATGTTAACACGATGGAATGTTGCGCGCCAACAACACCATGAAGTCCACACGAAAGTCAATTCCCGCTGGGGATCCAGGTGAGTTAGTACGAGCCTTGGTTTGCCGAGGCTCAGTGACAGAAGCCTGGAGCAGGCTTGATATTAGCGTTCACTTCAGCCTGAAATGAGGGTGATAGATGGGGCTTTAGGGAAGCCTTAATTCAGGCTTCGTTCAGGCTTAGAGTATTGAGGCTGAATACGGAAAGGCTCACTCAAGACTCAACCAAGGTTATCTTTCAATCAATTGTTACCTTCCTCGTCAATAATTTCATATTTATCAACGAAGAAAAGTCTCTCTATCGAAGCAATAGGCATTACCGTGACCTCCCGTCAAACCAACCGAGCTATGTCTGGACAAGGCTTGCGGCAGCCCTTGGCAAGAAAGGCCTCCAAATTTCATTTAAAAAAATGAATTAATTAGTTTTTGGTTCATTGATATATTGGAATACAAAGAAAATAGCTGTTAATGATTGAAACGGAAAAACAAATATAATGCACGCCCAGTACTTCTTATACCAAAATGAAATCCTACATTTCAACAATTGTCCGAATGACCAAGTGGATAAGGCATCGCACTAGAGATCAGGAACACTTAGGATCGAATCGCGGCGGGTAGATGTTTTGTTTTTCATTCCTTTTGATAATGAACGTTATGCGGTAAACAGTAATCGTTAAGTAACACTAATAAACATAAATAATGAGATAATATTTTCACAAACAATGATAATTGATATTTCGAGGATTGAATGAACCCTTCTTCCCAGGCCTCGTTCAAGCCTCGTCACCCAGCCTGAGAACGTGGTTATCATTTCAGGGCTCAATGAGGTCTGATCCAAGCTTGGATGCCAGCTCCTATCCAGCATTTATAAGCCTTTGGCGACTTTGGATTTTTCCGTGTATAGGGTAGTGATCAAGTAGAGAGAGAACGGAAGGGGGACTTAGGGATTCAAATGGAAAGTTTTTAAGAGTTAAAGAATCTCTGAGGTTCAGAGGAAGAGGGCTAGAATGTAAGTGCGAAAGTGCAATGTTGCAAAGATTGTAGATCACTATGGTCATGTTTTGCGAGGATCAAACTTCATATGAACGATAACTTTTAAGGGTCAAATAGCATATATACGCAGTAAAAAATTGTGAGTGAATTTTGTTGTGAGTGAATGTGAGTGAACTCTGATATACTCCGTTATTGATATACATGGAGTATATCAATAATGGAGTTAGGTAATGAATGAAATGAAAATGGACACCACCATGGTGTCAACATAAATATGGTGATCAATACAGTTGGGTGTGAAAAATAAAAATCCACTTCGTGCCTAAAGCTTGAGTCAGGGCTGAGGGAGGAATTGAACTCCCATAAAGAGTTCATTTCAACACCGAAATCTTTAACACCTACACTGAAAAAAAAATTACTTCTGTCAAGTAAATTTACTTATCACAAGTAAATGTATATAAATATTTGCATTTGAAATGTGTGGATTTTCTTGTAGTTAGCAAACTTACTTGGCAAAAGTAATTTTTTTTTCTCAGTGTAACACTGAAGACCTTAATGTCGAACGGACAGGCAGGATCATCTTAAGGATTAAACAACCACAAGAGTCGATCGTGCAAGGTAGGAAGGATAATGACAAGAGTCAAACGATCACTAAGATCAAATGGGAGAACCATCTGTTTATTTCACTTGATTTATATATGAACCATAGTCGGTCAAATACACGTTATAAGCTGATGAATGAGAACCAGAACATTCTGTAAGAATTGAAATAAATAAATGACGTTTCAGTACGTGAAGGAAGATTGTGATAAAACCTTGAAATGTTGTGGACTAATTATAATACTATCATCGAGTTACACTCCTGTGATGAATTTCATATTGCTCATCATTGATTTTCATATGGAGATGACTTAAAAGATCATATAACTTTATTTTCTATCATTATTTTTCAAAAATGGGGTCTTGTAGATATGGCTGTCTTACTAGATACAATCGAAATTGAATCTCAATTGTGAAAGGTCAAACGTCCCAAGACTCAGATTTTTGGTATTCTTCTGCATACGACAAGTGAAGAAAAAATAACACCAATAAATTATTAGAACATTTAATGTTAAACTGGCAGTAATGTGTCAATTAATCGCAAACGAAATTTTCCCTTCGGTCCTAACTCGTCATTCCGTACGCATTGGCTGTCCACCATTGGAACCTATTTCTACGTGATTAAATCCAACGTCACGATAATGCTTGTAAATTGGCCAAATTATGTGCCGCTCGACCCTGGCCAACGAAGGGGATGGCGGATTAACATACGCATCATCTCGACACCGAGTCGACCTAAAATTTGCATTGCTACGTGTCGAACGAGCACTTGATCTCTTGGGAGTCTGACCAATGTATGTCTCCAATGCAAAATGCATTCACTGGTGGTCCTCACTGAAGTCCATTTTTTCCACCTCTGCGGTTGAAAAATTGGCCAAAAACTGTCAAGGGAGGGGCTCCTAAATGTCCAACAGTAAGAAAAGCTTTTGGCCACTGCGTAATTGTGTCAGGGGAACTGGACACCATGTAAATGGCACACTCGATTACGGTTGACTGAAAAGTGGTAGTCTTACTGTCCTATGTCGCTCTCTTCGGTGGTTGTCCAGTTAGTTTCTCTCCTTCTTTCGTTCCTCTCTCATCACAGTGCACCTAGGCAGCACCAAACTGGCTCTAACAAGCGTACAACCACAACTGAGTACAGTTTGCAACGTACTGCTGTCTCTAGAGGACCTATTACAATCTTGGATTACTAGTTCCCACCTACGGTATGAAATTGGCGGATTGACATTCATAATTTTAAATTGAAATCATTCAAATATTCCGTCAATCCATTCAGAGCATTCAACTTGATCGAATATTTATAAATTGCCAATTATTAATATAGTTTACTGGTAAGAGCTATTGTTTTTTCAGATAGAAATCGATGACTATTTCTAAAAATGGATAATGAGGTAGTGTCAATTCTCCATTCTCATGGAGCGCTTTCTATTTAAATTTCTCTCCTTTTCTCGAAAAAAAAAAATTCGACTGGGTTGTTGCAGGTAGGTCGTCCTGAATGTAGCCCATTCTGGGTGTAACTAATAATTTCCTGACACACACACACACACACACGCAATCACACAGACACACATACACCTCCGAAAACGTTACAGAATGATTTAAGGGGTCATGAAACGGGGTGATATGATGAAATACCCACATTGGATTTTCGGGGTCATTGCAGTAACTTTTTCCAAGGGGTTGGGAAGGTGAAAACTTTCAACATTTAATAGTTTAATAATAGCTGAAACATGACATATGTCAGTATATGTCAAGTACTATATCATAATTCGCCTGTCTTGTTCATCAACCGTCAAAACCAGTAGATTTGCATGAAATTCTCTTTATTTCAACTTTTGTGTAGTTCCCATTCTTTGGGGATTGAACACAGAGACAACCGTGCAATTCTAGTGTACTTCTGTCAACAGCAAGTACCAAGTTTATTACCACCAATCTCTCCGCAATGTCCCATTGATTTTACAGGTTAAGGGTCAACCCTGTGTGTTCACCTCATTATTTTCTGACAAACGTTGATGGCGATAAAACGAAAGGTTATCCCCTCACTTGAAACTGAATTTCTCGAGAAATTGGGAAGAGAGTTTCTCCACAAATGAAATTGTCACCATCTCGCCTTTGTTCCCTCTTCTGTCTTCTAAATTATGTAAACGTTATTATAATGGGAGCATGATTTTAAGTGTCACAAACTCATCAAGATGAAAATCTCTTGATAGGCATTTGCGTTTAATGATACTCTCAATTATTTCTAAAAGCTGACACGTTAATATCCATCTTCTTTAATATTTTTTTTTCACCCAGTTGAGAAATAACTTTTAACTTCCCGATTTATATCGGGTAGGTATTGTAATTGTCCCCAAAATTGAATGTGAAAATTTCATGATATCTTCACGTTTTATGACAACTAAAAACTTTCTATGAAATTTCTGATAAAATTTCTGATGAAATTTGACAGAATAATAATTCAGTTATGAATTAAGACAACGATAATTCAATTCTAAATTCCTGATCATTATTTTCATTATTGATATTTCATAAAGCCCCGAACAAAACATGAATGAATAACTTTACATTTAATTATTACGGAAGCAGCCAAAGTAATTGTTTTTATCATTTTGTTGCATTTATTTAACATGACAGGAATCACATGATGCTCATTCCGAACATGAATGGAAACGGCTCAAAGCAGAACAGGCTTAACCATTAAAATTTAATGCATTTATCAGTATTTAATAGAAAAATACAGAAAGTAAATTGTTGTGGCATGTAAAGTCACACAGAGGAATGAGAGGAAAGAGAAGATTAAGAAAGAAAATCAGATTTCAACGAGTGTAAGAGTCAATAAGGTAGTGAATCTGCAAGTAGAAATGTAGATGAAGATGTTGTTAATCAGTGGATGTTAGATTTTTTGGATGAATACACCCAAGGCTGAATGGATTTTACTATTATATTGTACGAAAGGAAAATTCCAATGCTCATCATTCAGCATAAATGGAATGTCCGGTGCAATATGAAATTATTATTTTCTGAATATTTATTATTTACATTCTTATAATTTCGGCAATTTATATTGCCAGGTTCAGTTTGTCAACTTATAATTTTCTCATTGTGTATAGAAAAACAATGAATCATTGGCCTCTATGAATAGAATCAACATGTAAATATTTGTATTATTCAAATCAGAGTTTTTAAAAAATTCTAATGTTGTTTCCCTGACCGTTGAGGTATTGTTATTGGTAGTTAACAGATGTAAATGACAGACTAGATCGAGAAATTATCTGTCTGATGAAAAGTCATTGGTTCTAGACTAAAGTAATGGTAACTACGAATTTTCCTCATCATAACTGAGTTTCATTTTCATTTGGTAAACAAAAAATTTACGAATATAAAAAGGTGCGAGGGAAAATCTGCCACAGACCGCAAGGAAATATGTAACTAGCACAGGTGTGCTCATCGTAGATAGTACACGATGATGCTGCTCCGCATTTCATTCTTATTGAGCTTGTTTTGCCTATTGTTAACCGTCAATGGCTACCCACAACGTGGCATAGATTTGGATCGTCCCGACAGAGTTATCAAACGAGGTAATAGTATATTTCCTTATTGGGTCAAAGAAACCTTGTCTGACGAATATGAGTATGCAGCCCGCGTGAAAGGTGAGGGCTGTAATCATATAAGCTAGAAAGATCTTTTTCGGACGCGTGACGAACAATATTTTTTGTCATAACGAACGTAGGTAGGATGTTACGCGTCCATGAAGCCAATGCCTCACGGCCGAAATGCCAGAAAGTATTATTCTTTTGATGATTCACTGGAAATTAATAAGCACAGAGACTAATCGATTACTCTCTTTGGTTGACTTGGCCTAGATGGAACCATAATTAAGATTTACCGCAAACCTAAGGATTCTCCTACTCCAGCGCCCGACCCTCAATCCGTCTCAAATTCCGAATCTGAAGATTCCGGCCCCGAAGTGAATCCCGGAACTGGTGCCAATTCCGGTGTAGATTCTGGCCCCGAAGAAAATCCTCCACATGGGCCGAATTCCGGCGAAGATTCCAATGAAGATTCTGACTCGGAAGGAAATCCTGGAGCTGGTCCGAATTCGGCTCAAAATTCCGGTGAAAATTCTGGGCCCGAACTGAATCCTGGACTTGGCTCCAATTCCGGCGAAGATTCTGACGAAGATTCTGGCCCCGAAGTGAATCCCGGACCCGGCCTCAATTTTGGTGAGGGACCCGATGAAGATTCTGGTCCAGAGGAAAATTCCGGGCCTGGCCCCACTTCTGGTGAGGCGTCCGGTGACGATTCTGTCCCAGAGGAAAATCCCGGACTTCCGCATTCTGGTGAAGACTCCGGGGAAGGTTCTGGCCCCCATATGAACCCTGGATCTGGTCCGAATTCCGGTGAAGATTCTGGCCCTGAAGTGAATCCTGGACCTAGCTCCAATTCTGGTGAGGGATTCGGTGAAGCTTCTAGCCCAGAGGAAAAACCTGGACCTGGCCCCAATTCTGGTGAGGGTTCCGGTGAAGATTCTGGCCCAGAGAAAAATCCCGGACTTCCGGAGTCTAGTGAAGGTTCCGGGGAAAGTTCTGGCCCCGAAGTAAACCCTGGATCTGGTCCGAATTCTGGTGGGAGTTTCGGTGAATATTCTGACCCTGAAGTGAATCCTGGACCTAGCCCCAATTCGGGTGAGGGGTCTGGTGAAGTTTCTGGCCCAGAGGAAAATCCCGGACTTCCGGATTCTGGTGAAGGTTCCGGGGAAAGTTCTGGCCCCGAAGTGAACCCTGGATCTGATCCGAATTCTGGTGGGAATTCCGGTGAAGATTCTGGTCCCGAAGTGAAACCTGGACCTGGACTCAATTCTGGTGAGAGATCCGGTGAAGATTCTGGCCCAGAGAAAAATCCCGGACTTCCGGATTCTGGTGAAAGTTCCGGGGAAGGTTCTGGCCCCGAAGTGAATCTTGGATCTGGCCCGAATTCTGGCGGGAATTTCGGTGAAGATTCTGGTTCCGAAGTGAATCCTGAACCTGGCCCCAATTCTGGTGAGGGGTCTGGTGAAGTTTCTGGCCCAGAGGAAAATTCCGGACTTCCGGATTCTGGTGAAGGTTCCGGGGAAAGTTCTGGCCCCGAAGTGAACCCTGGATCTGATCCGAATTCTGGTGGGAATTCCGGTGAAGATTCTGGTCCCGAAGTGAAACCTGGACCTGGACTCAATTCTGGTGAGAGATCCGGTGAAGATTCTGGCCCAGAGAAAAATCCCGGACTTCCGGATTCTGGTGAAAGTTCCGGGGAAGGTTCTGGCCCCGAAGTGAATCTTGGATCTGGCCCGAATTCTGGCGGGAATTTCGGTGAAGATTCTGGTTCCGAAGTGAATCCTGAACCTGGCCCCAATTCTGGTGAGGGGTCTGGTGAAGTTTCTGGCCCAGAGGAAAATTCCGGACTTCCGGATTCTGGTGAAGGTTCCGGGGAAGGTTCTGGCCCCGAAGTGAACCCTGGATCTGATCCGAATTCTGGTGGGAATTCCGGTGAAGATTCTGGCCCCGAAGTGAAACCTGGACCTGGCCTCAATTCTGATGAGGGATCCGGTGAAGATTCTGGCCCAGAGGAAAATCCCGGACCTGGCCCCAATTCTGGTGAGAGTTCCGGTGAAGATTCTGGCCCAGAGGAAAATCCCGGACGTCCGGATTCTGGTGAAGGTTCCGGGGAAGGTTCTGGCCCCGAAGTGAATCCCGGAGCTGGTTCGGATTCTGGTGGGAATTCCGGTGAAGATTCTGGCTCCGAAGTGAATTCCGGATCTGGCCCCAATTCTAGTGAGGGTTCCGGTGACGATTCTGGCGCAGAGGAAAATCCCGGACCTCCGATTTCTGGCGAAGGTTCCGGTGAAGATTCTGGCCCCGAAGTGAATCCTGGACCTGGTCCAAATTCTAGTGAGGATTATGAAGAAGATTCGGGCTCTGAAGTGACTCCTTCCCCCTGTTGGAATCTTCGTGGGGGTTCACTTCCTCCAATTCTTCGTAGACTTGGTCCTGGTACTCGCTGGGGTTTCATTCCGGGATGGATTGTATGGGTACCGTAAGTATTTTGTCTAATCCTAGATCCCCATGTTTATTGAATTTAGCCAGTACAATTCAAGAGGAATAGCTGTCATTAAATGAATTATTAGAAATTCGATATTTCGATATTTAGAATTGGATCTAGCCAATCGCCGAATCGTCAGGTCGATCTTGAATGATTGGAATGAATCGAAATTATGCTAACATATTTGTTAACGTATGATAACAGTGAATCTTCCCGTTATAAGTGGAAACTCTTTTATTCGCACAACAGACGGAATTCTTTGTGAAAAAATTCACCAACAACGAATTAATATTCAATTCTTAGTATTCATCATCTGATATAATATTTCTGTTGCAGCAACGTGTGAATGGAGGCTGCCTTCCAGTGACATAAATCAGATATTTGAACGATGGAAACCATTATACACCTGTGGTAGATGGAACTCGATACTACCCATAATTTACGAGTCCTCATCGAATTTTCATAATGGGATGGAATTGACGATGTAATATACTGAATTAGTTAGGGAACAATCTAGTTATGAAGTGAAGTGAATATTAACCGAGCATACACAATAAATATTTAACGAACATCAAATGTTCCGTTTTGCCTTAATTGTTGTTCTTCAGTACGTATTCCCAAAAGACAGGTAAAAATCTTTGCCGAAACATTGAAAAATATGAAAAGGTTCCGCCCTCGGCTCTTTCAATTCCAATTTTTTCTTGTCTATTCATAGTTTTTGTTTTCGTGTGTCCGTAAGTGGACAGCTTACCGACTCGGCCTTGCACCTGATAAACGTTTTAGTCCTTCAATATACTTTAATCACCGTAAATGACTGTATTTACAAGTTCGATGGAAAATTATCGCAAATGGTTGGACTTGATTTCATCAGAGATAAAAACGAACAATTAATGATTTCGATTCCGATTTTGCGCCAATTCTCTCTACTTGAGATTTTCTATGAATTGGAAGTATTTAATAGAATGACCGCCTTCACCGACATAGCTATCCTGTGATTTCCTGCTACTTCAATTGGAATACTAGATGCAATCGAAGTGCGAATGCAGCACAGTGTAGGACACAAAGCCGCATGTATAGGGAATGGCAAAGTGCCGAAAAGTCTGTAGGTCGGAAAATCAGATCAAAAAAATTTTGTAGGTGGCTGTATCTTTCATACCACCGTCAAAGCTCCGAATTTTCTTCAATATAAAAGGCCTTCTTTTGTATCTTTCCAAAACTCACTAAATTCTCAGAATCCTCCGAACGATTTAAGAATTTTCCAGAGAGTGCTAGAATTTTCCAGAAGTTTCTACGTTGATTGCTGTAGTATGCAAGACCTTGTCTTTATTTAAATTTTTATGAGGAAGCAAGATTACTTTGGAAAATCTCCAAAGGTTTTTTGAGTTGTGTGGACACCGAGAGAATTTTCTGAATTTTTTTTAGAAAACCTATATCCTATAATCCTCACCACAAAAGAATGATCGTGGCTGAGTACCCCCACTCTCTCGAATTTGGCCCCGACTCGACCTCGCCACCACTTAGATCCAAAATCATACTTTCTTGGCGGCGACGATAGAATTGTCGAGAAAACGGGTGAATTTTCTCGAATTGTCTAGAAAACTGGAGAATTTTCCCGAGTTGTTTTAGAAAGTCAGAACAGTTTCTCGAATTTCGTTGAACAAAAGATATTTTATAGTAATTTTCAAGGAAACCCAATGATTTTTTCGAAAAATCTAGAATTTTTTAGAAATCCGACAGATGGCGCTGACAACAATGGTTTTTCCTAAAATGCCCGTCCACTATGGAACCATAGACGTATTCACGTCAACAGAGGAGTGAGGTGCAAAAAAGAAAAAAAAATAAGACGGAAGAATGACGGATAAAGTACAAATGTTTCAGAGAATTTCTAGTTTTGCAATCGATAATTCTACTTCAATATATTCCATAATTAATTTTTTTTTCTGAGAGCATCAGTCAATGTATATGCCTAGAAAACACATTTTTCTGAAGATTGTGTCAATGTTTTTTTATGGATAATGTTTATAATAGTCCGCAACTATTGAAAAAAAAATCCAAGTAGCTGTACTACACAGTTTAGAAGATAATTAATAATGAAATGGGGACTTCTAACACGCGAGGATTGGCCAAACGGTTGTAGGTGAATTCATCCCGGACTACTCATCCCAAACCAATTCATCCCGGACAATTGACCCTAAACAAATTCATCCCAACACAAATCAATCCCACGACAATTTCTTCCCAAACATCAAATTCCAATGGAATTTTTCATGGCAACAAGACTAATTCAGGGAGAGAAAAATATTAACTTTATTTTCACAGAAAAAGACACTAAACACGACACCAAAATCAATCAGATACTTCACGATTCCCTCCTAGTATTGTTTACACAACCGATCAATGGATTAACGGGAAACATTGCAAAAAAACGGTCAAATCATTCTTATTCATCTCAATTAACATTCGCCAGAGAGGCCACGTAATAGACCACAGCATCGATTTACAAAATCAGTACAAAACTTGAAAATTAATCCGATAAGTCACGCGATTCAGCCAAGCGTATTCTTCATCAAAACAGTAATAATAAAAAAATGGAATGAAACTGGCGTGGAATGAAATTGTTTGAGATGAATTGTCATGGGTTGAATTTGTCTGATGAATTATCCTGAGGTGAATTACAGTAGACTCGATAACTGTCCTCCCGTTAACTGTCGCTATTCCGGGAATTTCTCAGTTTCAAGTGGTTTTCGCGGAACGGAAACATCCCCCACTCGCATGCCTCGGTTCCTTGCAGTTTTCCCTAAACTTCGCCCCTAATCGTGTCACGCGCTCAGTTGTTTCTATCTCCATAAACTAAACGAGAAGAACACGAATAAAATAAATGCCCTCTCCACATGCATATTACCACTAGTCCCATTAAATTTCGGGGAATCGGTGCGCGGAGTGGGGGCCGTTTTTAAGTGTTGCTTTCGTGGAACTGCGATCGATATTGGTCCCGACGAGCGACAGTTAACGGGAGTGTACTGTAACCGGATACTGGCCAAACGAGGGTTATGGGTCCTTTGGAACTTGATTTTTCCATCTCATGAGAAAACGGTTCTTATGATGTCTTTAAAGAAGTGAGTCAAGATAGATTGATGAATTGCGAATACGGTGAATTTTTTGTGAAAATTTTGCACTACATAGTTTCCGCGATATTCCACTTGAAAAAATGGAAATTTCGTGAAAACCTTTCTTATTTGATTCAAAAAATTAATCAACAAATGATTTTTTATTTCATTCAAATAGTTATTGTTGTCTGCGTCAACTTATGACAATGCTTACTGCTTAAGGGATATACCTTAAAAGAAAATATAAAATGTGAGAGTTGAATATAATTTGGAAGTTTAATGGTTTATCTTACTAGAATGGATATAGTATTTATCCCAAATACAATATGAAAAAATAAATCCGAGGATTAAATCAGGAGTGACTGAGATTTGACTGCGGCATTTTCCAGGTTATATATTAAAAAATTATTTAAGCTATTATCTGATCGATCCCAGAGATGAATTTTACTCTAAGGTTTATTTTCTTAACAAGGCTGCATATCTAATAATTACTTTCCTTTTCACTCCAAAAACTGTTCACTCTTTTCTTAATCATACGATCAATCTTTGAATAAAATATTCCATATCTGTTCATCTGATCGTCGAAGCCAGTAATATTGGATTTTTTATTACAAAATGAATTAGGGATTTAAACGACTATTCAGATGGAAAAGAATGTAGATATAAATTGAATTCTTGATAGCACCTATCCATACTCGTGATTTATTTTTTACACACGGAAAGAAATGTTCAGTAAAAATTACGGAACTCACAATTCACTCACCGATTACGGAATCGACTCAGAAAATTTAAGTGACGGTATCGTAATTTTTAACAGGAGATAAAAATCAGATAAAAATTACGGAACGATCTGGAAAAATTCCGTGACAGTTCCGTAAAATTTCCTACAATCACATTTCATTCCGGAATTACTGAGAAGGTACGTAATTTTTGTTGAATGTTTCTCTCCGTACAACGGATCATAAAAACTCATTCATCGATCCATTTCCTAATGAGATTGAACACTTTCCTGTTAAATGGATAATTCCGACATTCTTGTTCAATATCGTGATAATCCGCTATTCATGTGAGTAGCAAATTATCATGTGAACATGCGACTTATTCAAATGATGACGGTTTTAGAAATTCTGATTTTTTTCCTCAAATACCGAGGAATCCCCATGGGCGCTCAACAAACATAAAATAATGAGAAGCCGTGTAAAATTATCGATATGACGAAGTGTTCATGACGGTCGACTCAATAAATATTAGGGAATACGCATTTTCCGTGTCATAACTCAGCTAAATTATCTATTAGTCTTTGAAAATAACAGACGCCCTAACAAACTGCGAATATATAAAGAGGTGTGAGTGAAGTTCTCCTGCAGTGAACGCCAATGTGCTGTAGTGAAATCGTGAGCAAATTCTCAGCTTTTCCATCATGATTCTACTACCAATATTCTTTCTATCGAGTGTTTTTTGCTTGTTGTCAAATGTCAATGGCTATATCCATTTTGGAGTAGAACCAGATCTTGATAATGAGAATCCAGAAGGTACAATAGATGTTTTGTTCAACTTCAAATAAATTACAGGCGTGAATCATTAATTGAGTGATCCCCGCATTTTAAATGAATAGGAGAAGCGGTCCAAATCTTCCATTCTCATGGTCATCGACGCGCTCATTCGGGTTCTAGTTCAGAATCTAATTCAAAATCTAGTTCCAGTTCCAGTTCTGAATCCAGTTCTGGATCTGACTCAAGTTCCAGTTCCGGATCCTCTTCTTCTTCTACTTCCTCTGACTCAGATTCTTCCGTTGACGAAGACTTTGACGATTCAAATTTACTGACTGACGATGCAATATTGAAAGTGAGGTTTACGGCGTTCGGAGATGCTGTCCAAGTGAGCCTGAAACGCGTCAACAGCCAATTGGCTGGTTCAACTACACCTGTGTGGCTAGCCGAAGGATCGGCTGGTAGAAATATCACTTTTATACGAGCTCACGCAAATGTAAGTCAATCTTTCGTTACGATACTTCCCGAGAGCGAGAGTATTCTTGAAATGGAACGATGTGATTGCATTTACTGTTTATGCATTGACAACCTCTCCATTTTTTAGGCTCTTGGGACAGCACTCCGTTTATACCAAGATCGAGAAACGGGTTCATCAATCCTGCTGACACGCGACAATGATGGGGACACGCATTTCGTAAATATTAAATTTGAAAAAATTGAAATTGTATAAATAACATATATCAGGACAGAGAATTAATCGCCAACATTTTACAACGGTAGCTAGGAGTGGTAGCAGGATACAACATTCACCATCAACCATCCCATAGGCTGAAGAAACGTTCGATTGCACGACGATCACCAATTGACGGATATACAGCTTCAGATTACCACTATGTAACAAAATATTCTCGAAGAAAGAGGGCTGCTCTTAATGAGGTTCATTCAATAATAGAATCCCGGCGAAAACGAGAAACTGCCGCTCCTGACACCACGATTTATCCGGAAATCCTAGTAGCAACTGATTACGACCTTGGATTTACTTCGTAAGTAGGAATGCATCACATAATATAGTCGAACTGTTTTAATATACGATATCATCCACATTGTAGAACAACGAGTGAGGAGTTCTACGATCATCTGATCTACATCTTGGCGTTCTTCAATGGCGTTGACCTTTTATTCCAAGACATACGCAGTCCGGATGTTCGTCTTCATATTGCTGGTATCGTTGTCAATGCTGTAAGTATGGAGATTGATCAATTGACTGAAATCAGAAGACGAATAAAAAATATAATGGAACATGTGTACAGAACCGTGCTGCAGTACCATACATTCACAACAATATAGCAGTTGATGGTTCTATCAATGGCAGGAAAGCGGCCGAAGACGCTGGACCCTTTTATTATACAAACCTCAACTCCTCTGAATTTGCTGCTGGATCGTATGATATTGTTATGACTCTGACCAAGTACGTACTCCCTTTATAATAACCTTACAATACTTTCCAAATGTCGTATACCTATTTGGGTTTAGGAACCTCTTCGATTCACAATGAAAGAAAAATCGATTCATTAGAATTGTTACCCATTAATGGTGCATTTAACAAGTCAGCGAACATTTATTACAACATTAAATAAGTAGAAATTCGCGTCGGCGTTTGATTATTTATGATAAAGTGAAAGTAACTGGTGAAAAGAGTTCAGTGTTTTAATTGTCAAATACCTACTGTCATTATATGTAGAACATACAAAAGAGATGATTTAGAAAATCTTATTCTTCAAATTTAGCACTTACGTTTGTGATGAAGTCGAAAAGGACATTTGCACTCCGTTAATAACTGGTAAGTGTTTCAAATTTCAAATGATATTAATGAATGGTTATCTTAATTAACTGATATTATTTGCAGGTGTTTCAACTATTCATCCTGTCTGCGAGAATAATTATCCTGTTGTTAACATGTCAGCAATAATCGAAGATGATTTGGCATTTAGTGGAACACGAATTGCTGGTCATGAATTGGGACATATGTAAATTGAGTATTACTTTAAATATGGATGTAAATGTATAGTTTGCGAAATTTCAATAACTTCAATAATTTCAATAATTTCGATAACTTCGGCAATTGAAGAATGGGAGCCGGGCATGATAGCGATGAAGATGAAGGTGGTGGCGATTGTGATTTTCACGATGGCTACATAATGTCAAGATACAATGAGAATAGTACAGTGAGTCTCAAGTGGTCAGCTTGCAGTAAGGCAAGATTGAGGGAAGAACTGAGGTAAAGCATTCAAAAGATTTAAACATTGGATATAATGTGAATGAAGCAAGTATTTTAATGATAATACTCTTCCAGCAATGCTACTGCTGATTGCCTTCGCAATCTTCCTAACTGGAAAAAGGATGGAAAGAAACTGCCTCCAATATTACCTGTCAATATAAAAGGTGCCAATGCTCAATGTCGAAGTCTTGGATTCGTCAAATCTTGTCTGGTTAGTAAATTGCTTTCGGATATCAGTCAACTGAATTTGAGTGAACATATTCCTCAACACTATTATTAATGATGTAGGGTCCTAACATTTGCAATGCGCTGCAATGCACAGATGAGCCGTTCCTGTTCAGCACAAACTGCGAACCAGCAGGAGTGCCAGCTGTGCAAGGAGCTTACTGCGGTATTAATCACGTGAGTATAATATTTAATGTCGAATATTTTTATGCACATCGAAGGACGAAAATCAATTATGAAATCATGACTAATTTTGGCACTTGCGATTGAGTCTTCATTTGTTAAAAATGGTGACCGACGTAAGATAAGTTTCTAAAGCAAACTTCCATCTGGCGAACATTCCCTGGATTTAATATTAAATTATTGGGTTTCATGATTTAAAAATATAGTAGCCAATTATATGGAAGAAACGTTATTTATATTCCAGCACTGTATCAACGGCGATTGCGTTCAAGTAAACGTGTCCAACTGTGAGGACGAAGCATAAAATCTGGCTGTGCATAATCGAACTATGGGCATATAACTATCCTCATTTCACCTCGAACATTCATTGGAATTAAAATTGCTGCAGAAATCATATTTGTTTTTCGAATAATGAAGTAGACCTAATAAATATTCATGTAGCATGCATTTTTCGCAGTTGAAGTAATTATTAAATATAATTTCAATTCAATATATATGCCCTCGTTATATCAGTTATGGACATGAAAGCCGATCAGAAAATACAATTTTCGGTACAATATTCTATAAGGAATGACTCCAATAAGGAACATATTATTCAAATAAGTTTTTCGTCATTCAGGCCCATTAGGTAGCGCCTACTATAGCTGTCTTGAGGGAAGCTAAATGGCGTTTAACAGACCAGGTCTGTTAAGCGAAGCACAGGTATGGTTAACTCGAGTTAGCAGCCCTAGGACAATAAAAACATACAGTTTCTAGATGGGCAACCCACAAAACCTTGGTAGGAATACAACATGAAGTGTGCGGTTATCGCTGTCACTTGCTTCAAAACTCGGCGGATCGTTCACCACTAATACGATGCGCCACCGTCATTGCCGATGACATCAGGAGTTGTTATTCCGTTGCTAGGGAGTCAGTCGTAACTTGAGGGTTATATTGTCAAAATGTTACGAGTGCAGCTAATTTGTGAGATTTTTTTACTGATTTGTGAGATCACAAAATGGACAATTTTGTTCCTGATAGTGATGAGAGCGATACAGGAATCGTGTCTCCCGATCTTTTTGATGAAACACCCAATGTCCAAACCTCATCATCTAATGCATCAGCAAATGTGAGCTCTCTAAATTATCAAAATATCTCAGAAGATGGAGAAAACCAGGAGGACTTCGAAGATGAAGACTTTATCGTTCAGGATGTTCTCGACAACGCTAAAGAGGCTACGTCTACATTTATTCCTGAAAAATCCAGACCCGTTTACGATCGAGTCTATCGTAATTTTAAGAATTTTCTCCAGGAGAAAAAAATGAAAACAATTAACGAGACAGTGATGTTGGGATACTTTAACATGCTGAAAAGACCAAACGGTATTCCCCAGGATCAAACGAAGAAGCCTGGAATGACTCCAAAATNCGGCCCCTGGACCCCGCTTCTGCGCCCCCTCCCCTTCCCCTCCCCCTCACCTTCAACGGGCCTTCATGACAAAAAATAGTATGTGTCATACGGACCGTGACGTCGGTTTGCGATTCGTGTGAGTTAGCAGCACTCGGCAGTCGGTAAGACAGGACGAGGCGCGCCGAGTGCTGCTAACTTCACACTCATCGCAAACCTCCGTCTACGGTCCTAATGACACAATATACAATTTCGTGTCACATATGCAAAACAACGGAACTCGGTGTTATTCATTATTTTCCATTCATTTTCAGTTTCTGAAATTGTTATGTCAGATAAAATAATTCACAGAAAATACGTCTTTTCTTCTGTTCTCCAACCTCATAGTAATCGGCAATGCATTAATATATATATATTTATCCGAATCTAGAAGTACAGTAAAGGCTTCGTATAAGATACCTCAGGGACAGTAAGAACGTGGAATTCCGGGAACCCCTACACCCCCCCCCCTATGCCCCCACTACGCGCGCCCATAGAAAGGAGAAACATAGCGATCAGCGGGCTTCAAATAAGATACCTCGCTCGTTGCGCCCGAATTCAATGAAATTTTCATTTTTACTGACTGAATATCGATAACTAATCAATTTATATGTGTTTAATATTTTGAATTTATATCGCCCGCGTTCCCTTTTCTCTCTAAACAAAACCCCACGTGATAGAATGGCAGCTGATGTTGGGGGATTGTGGGTGGATTCGAGAATAATTACAGACGAAAAATTACGATTTTTCGATGGAGAAAGTGGAACAAAAATCGATGTATATTCTCATAATTCGAAAAATGTGATGCAACTCCTCCTTAAGGTGATTAGACCTTCAAGATCACTTCGTTCGTTCCTCCCATTTAACCCATAGCACCGTGTGATCCTTATAACTACTCTCTTCTCGTTGAAAAATGACCGGGGCCATAGGTATCTTATAAGAAACCCACGGAACATAAACATTCGGGAGGCGATAAAAGTGCCGAGAGTGGAGGTATGCCTCGAGTGCTCGGAGCGTAAGGTATCTCATAGAGAGGTATCTTATACGAAGCCTCTACTGTACTTCAAATTCTCCTGAAACAGGACTAAAAATTACTTTTCATGCATATTTTTCAAACATTCAATTTATTCGGGCACAATAGCCTCCATGAACATGCTCAATAATCTTCTCCCCCCACTCGACCCTTCCTCACCATAGTTCTTCACAGCGGGTTTCAGGTACATTAGCGGACTCGAATTCTGTCCTAACGCTTCTCACTCTATCTCTCCGTCAACTCAATGAATAATAACTTTAATGCAAAAAAATAGATGAGCACGACACAGAAAACGACTCAAATTTAGGCAAGCAAAGCTTTAAAGATAGAGGACATGAGTGGCGAAATTTTAGTGACCCTGAGTCAAAGTTCAGCTTAGGTGTCCTCATCTTAGATACATATCCAAAACTGGCCACCACATCGTGATTAGACTTTCGAATCGGTGTCCGATCATGATCTTAAAAGTGTACCTGGATCCAATGCGGATTAATCAATGCCCATTCAATCTAGATCAGACTGAATCTGCATCAAATCTAGTACCGAGAAGACAGATTGGATCCTGACATTTAGATCAGGTTTGGATAAGTTTTTCATTACTGATTCGAAACTGATCAATATCAGATATTTTTAACTCTAGTCTGGTCACCTGACGGGAAAATGCGACTTTAGTCACCTTCGCGGGAGAGTGCCGCCGTGTTATTTAGGCTCCAGCGTTGCCGAATCCACTCTACGCTTCCCGGGCGCATTTCGCGAGTTCCCAGCAACGTCGCGCAACAGGCAATTTCATTTAACACGGGAAAAAATTGTTCACCTGTTGGAAATGATTTTTTTTCTGCCAGAATTAAGGATACAATATTGAAAAAAAAATACTGGAATTTTCCAGATACTTCAATTGACGAATTCAATTTTTCTCAAATTTTTCCGGTCCACCAGTCGATGGCAAGGTGAATAAAACGACGTGTTGCGGCAATTCCCTCGCGTACTGACCAGGCTGGGGTTAATCTTCTGTTATTTCATCCTAATCTGAGTTTTCGAGAATGACTCGAGACATTATTAGGTCGTACCATTTTCCCAGACCGAGATTTGAACGCGACACCTCTCGCATATGAGCCGACCAACTTACACGCTGCACCAGTTACACGGAACACATCTGTGACGAAATTCCAAGCGCATTCATCACCTACTGTACTCCAGGGTATTTAAGTATAAAACAAGGAAGAGAGAGAGAGAAACACTGGTAGAATTTTTTTTGAAATTTAAGTAACAGATGCATTTGCCTTTCCAATATTCTCAACTTGAATTCAATTTCAGACTAAATTGCTCATGAAATTCCCGATTCATTTTGAAAATTCAATAAAATTGAGTTTTTCATTATGACTGATCATTGAATTTTTAATGACAATTTGGATTCTCAAACCGATCGCGAAAATTAAGGATCAGATTGAAAATTCAGAAGAAAAGTTGCCTGAAATTTCATGTTTTTCATTAATTTTCATTGTCGTATGAACCTGAGAAATCAAATTTTAGTGAATATTTAAAAACATTAAATGATTTGTCAATAACAAGACCAATGGAAATTTCATATGAATTATTCGTTGTTAAAATTTCAAGATTTTTTACTTGAAATTTCAAGAGTAATTTTCTAATAGTGAAGTAAAAATTCCTAAATCGTTATCTTTTCTTCGCAATAAACTTTTATACAGAAAATTAGAGCTACCTCCAACCTTAAGGAAACCTCCAAGCTACCTTAAATTACTGGAAAGTCCCTGAAATTTATTACCTGCCCCGTGAATCGATTCCCATTCTATGAAAATTTTTCCCATTCGAATCACCTCTATTCGAATATTCTTTTGTTTTTTTTTGCTTGACATTGAGAAATTCTTTCCGATAGTAAAGTCGAAGAAGACTGTCGTCTAAAAACCAATGAATTATCAGTAATAAAAAATTATTGTTGGAAAATATGTTAACTGCGCACACAGTTTCTTCCGCGTAGTAACTCAGATAAATCGTTGTATAGGGGACAAATGCTTGAATTGCGGAAATCTTGGGATAAAGAAAGAGTCAGCATAATATTTATCGTGTATAGAGAGGGTAAAACCCGAAAATGATTTAAAATGTATTTAAGAGTAGCACCAGTGAAGTTCAGCTCAGTCAGTGAAGAGTTGTTACAACTGAACTTTGTAGAAAACCTATACATTAACGACAATGATACCTTTCGAACTTTTCCTAATAGCAAGTTTTTTTTGCGTCTTACCGAATGCTAGTGGTTACGTTCACTATGGAATAAATTTGGATCCTGATGATTCAAACTTGTTTTCTCATGGCGATTATGACAGAGGTACTATCATTTTTTACAATTATAAAACCAAATTTGTAGAAACATTATATCATTCTTTCTCCAATAATATGAAGCAGAGGAGCAGGTGCAAGTTTTGCATTCATTCCGTCATCCTAGCCCAGGATCAGTCTCCAGTTCTCGTTCCAGAGCTAAATCTGAACATGATGATTCTTACTTGAGTCTGAAACTCCATGCTTTTGGTGAAGATATAGCCGTAGATTTGAAACGCGTAAGGGACGCCTTAGCTAACGCTTCGACGCCTGTTTGGCTTGCTCGCGGGTCAGACAAGGGCAACGTGACATTCACCAGAGCCGCAAAAAATGTAAGTTATATAGTATACAGTTGATATTCTTCGGAAAAATTATAAAAAAAGCGAATTGGGCCAAAAAAATCAATTTTTTTGAAAATCAATCCACATAAAAAATAAGTGAAAATTCACCAAAATAATAGGGGAGCATGGACCCGAAAGGACGTCCAACTTGTTAATTTCAAATTATTGAGGATTACAGGTAATGCATTCTGCCTCGCTTATATTAGAACTACCTAAAGTGAGGTCATACACGGAGAAAAATATTCAATAAAAATGACCTATCTTTTTCATAATTCCTGAGCGAAATGTAGTTGTAAGAAATTTTACGGAACTATCACAGAATTTTTCCGCAGCGTTCCGTAATTTTTATCTGAATCTCCTGTGAAAAAATACGATACCGTCACTTACATTTTCTGAGTCGATTCCGCAATCAGTGAATGAATTATGAGTTCCGTAATTTTTATCTGAATCTCCTGTGAAAAAATACGATACCGTCACTTACATTTTCTGAGTCGATTCCGCAATCAGTGAATGAATTATGAGTTCCGTAATTTTTATCTGAATCTCCTGTGAAAAAATACGATACCGTCACTTACATTTTCTGAGTCGATTCCGCAATCAGTGAATGAATTATGAGTTCCGTAATTTTTACTGAATATTTCTCTCCGTGTAGTGGATTCTCAATTAATATATCTCAACATGAGGGCGGAAATGTATATTTATGCCCCTAGGACCGATGAACTACGTTTCCACCGAACGAAGTGGTTTAGTCATTTTATTCGATGAGAAAGCGATTTTTGTTCCCTGGGAGAAAAAATATTGTACATCAGACAGCGATAAAAGTATTTTCTACACGGAGAGAAATGTTCAGTAAAAATTACGGAACTCACAGTTCGCTTAGCGATTACAAAATCGACTCAGAAAATTTAAGTGACGGTATCGTAATTTTTCACAGTAGATTCAGATAAAAATTACGGAACGCTCTGGAACAATTCCGTCACGGTTCCATAAAATTTCCTACAGCCATATTTCGCTCCGGAATTACGGAAAAGATACGTAATTTTTCTTGAATATTTCTCTCCGTGTAACGCATGTGATTATTAAGTTACATTCAACTGAAAATACTGGTATCGGCCTTGTAAGATAATCTGGTATTTCGTCGCAAGGCCGGAATAGTATTTTTTGTCATTAGGCTGACAGAGACTTTTCTATCGAATTTGAGTTTGCAGCGTGAGCCGAAGCTGAGGTCAGAAAATTTTGTTTCGGCCTAGTAACGAAGCAAATTTTTCTTTATATTATCTGTCAACGGAGTTTGATGGACACTAATTATTTTCAATAAGTGTGTGGTACGTAGCGCTTCGTGCTGTCCTCTCACGGCTCGAAGAACACTTTTGCCACTAATGTCGAATATTTTTTCTCTACAATTCGTGCAAAGTGGGGTTTTGCGCACATGGAGAGAAATGTTCAGGAAAAATTACGGAACTCGCAATTCGCTCGCCGATTAGGGAATCGACTCAGAAAATTTAAGTGAAAGTATCGTAATTTTCCACAGGAGAATCAGATAAAAATTACGGAATGCCCCGGGAAAATTCCGTGACAATTCCGTAGAATTTCCTACAACCATATTTCGCTCCGGAATTACGGAAATGATACGTAATTCCCGAACTTGCAAATTCACAGCACGTGATGAAAAACTTATCCAATAATCACGTTCAATTTCTTCCCGAATTTTTCGATGATTAATACAAATATAACGGAACATAACTTATGAAAATTCAACTTTGGAAATAACTTGGAGAAAATGGAATGATAACGTTTTATTATTCATAAATTTTTATCTGTCCTTGAGACTCTAGGAAAAGCCGTTGAATTATATCAAGATCGACCTACTGAGTCATCGGTCATAGTCATCGGATATGGCGACAGCAATCTTTATTTCGTAAATATCATAAACTACACATAAATCTTTTGATGATGAAATATGTATGAAATTTGAAAAATATTTCTTCCAATTCAGGTCGGAGTGATATCCGGACTTCGTATTCGATATCAACCGATGACTGGGAAGACTACGCGAAGAATCCGTCGACGATCAACAATCGATGGTTATACTGGTTCTAATGTTCATATCGTTTCAAAGATTTCCAGGCGAAAGAGGGAGGCTCAAATAGCTGCCGCTTCTACCATAAATTCCCAAATAAAACTAAATGCTACCTCCTCGAATACTTCAACTATTTATCCGGAATTATTCGTGGCAACTGATTATAATATTCCTTTTGAATCGTGAGTAGCAATACATTACAACATATCGAAAGCCCATAGATTACAGTTGAGACAATGGTCGGATTATGTTTAGTGAAATGATTTTATATTAACTGATTCCCTAATTAATTAATTGTGACCGGGGAGTTCAATTTAAAATTACTTATTATCATTACAATTGAAGTTGTCTTATACAATAATTCAACAAAAATATATAAATGTTTCACCATTCAGCTGAATTGACTGATATAATCTTTCAGAATTTTGCCAACACTAGACATTTTTAATTTATAAGAATGTGCTGAAATCTACATTAATCATCAATATTTTATTTTTCAACATTTGATGAACCGATTGGAATCAATGATCAGTCAATGGTTTGTCATTCATGTTACAAAATTGGTTTTGGGTTTCCCAAATTATTTTTTGGCTCGTCCCGCGCCGCCCCCCCCCGTGACTGAAATTTTAAAATGTGAGTGATGGCGGTTTTCATCAAAATGTAAAAAAAAATGTTTATCACGCGATGGAATGCACCACATTGGCGCCGTGAATAGTTACTAGCAGATGGTGCTGCCGAGCTGAACCCGAATTTTCAGTCTGCCGTAATCTGGTGTATTACGTCCTTATGGCAAAAATAGCTATTTCGGCCCTCGTACCAAAATCTACTAATTTCGATAAATGAGAAAAACTCATAAGTTATGAAAATCAGTACCGTATTTCCGGGAATCAGAAACTTTTTTTCCTTCGTGCAACTCGAAAGTGACAATGTTTATATATTTTTTCACGTGAAGTGAGTAGTCATATGATTCTGAGCAGCAGATGTAGACGGAAAACGGCGGAAATTCTCTCTCTTCTAATTCGACTCATAATGCCGGCTAACTGCGTTTTGGTATTAGATAAATTGAAATAGATTTAGAATTTAGAACCCAGGTCTCTCAGAATATCGGTTCATGAATATCTGAAAGTATTTCCTGCTAAATGTACTGAAATACATCAAATATCATAACTTCATTAATAGCGATTGTGCTCAGATGGATAATGAAGAGAGGGAAAGGATTAATGATTTGTATAATCAATTTTATAGAACATCGAGTGAAGACTTCTACAATCATTTGATATACATCTTGGCATTTTTCAATGGCGTTGATCTCATCTTTCAACAACTATCTGACCCGGACATTCGTCTGCACATTGCTGGTATTGTTGTCGGAGCTGTAAGTAGATACTGGAATCTAAACTCCCAATGATCCGAGAAAAAGTATAGTATATTTCTAACCTAGGGAGAGAAAATAAAGGATCCTCAGCCGCCAGTGCAATTACCAGCCGAGCCGAAGGTGAGGTTGGTAAGCACGCGGCTGAGGGTCCTTTATTTTACTTCCCGTGGTTAGAACGCGATTTTCCGTCTCGGCGTAGGCGCAAAGTCAGAGTCCCCTCCCGGGAAGCGGGAAAAAGAAAAAAAAATAAAAAAAAAAATTCTAAGAGAATTAGAATTTAGAGAGAAAAAATTTCCGTTTCACCCAGCCGGGAATCGAACCCGGGTCTCCCAGATACGCGCCGGGCACTCTTACCGACTAAGCTACCGGGAACCACAGAAATTCACTCTCAAATTCACCTCAAACACCGCCTAACCTCCTTTAGGCATTAAAGAATTCTAAGAGAATTAGAATTTAGAGAGAAAAAATTTCCGTTTCACCCAGCCGGGAATCGAACCCGGGTCTCCCAGATACGCGCCGGGCACTCTTACCGACTAAGCTACCGGGAACCACAGAAATTCACTCTCAAATTCACCTCAAACACCGCCTAACCTCCTTTAGGCATTAAAGAATTCTAAGAGAATTAGAATTTAGAGAGAAAAAATTTCCGCTTCACCCAGCCGGGAAATGACTGAGCCTCTCCCAGATACGCGCCGGGC